>NC_085925.1:2896682-3218536 GCF_035222485.1 Podospora pseudoanserina
GGAGCCAATGTCCATCGAACAAGAGTAAACACACTCTGGATAGAGTCTCAAAGACGACCAGTCAATCCACCTTCAAGGACATCAAATACATTTATAAGCATAAAAGTAACGCTTTATTTCCGCTGTGCAAATAATTTACTCTACAATCCATGACGCTCATCTTCTCCCTCCACTTCATCATCCTCCATTTCCCCAAGCCATTATAAAAAACACCGGTGGGCTCCATACCCATGATAAGCCATTCATAGGCTATCGAATCTGTTGGGAAGCCACGATGGTTACATCGTGGAACTTTTCAGGCAGAGGGCCCCCACACACCAACCAGAGGAGAAACAAGGTTCGGTCGAACTGCTCATAATAAACAATCCAAAACAATGCTGTTGCGTAAGCCCCCCAAAAAGACCCTGTGCCAGAGCTGAGTTGAACGTTCCACAAATTCCAAAGAATAAGGAGACGGATAACAAGGTGACCCGACCATAATGCTAGTTATACAACCTTGGAAATAGAATTACGATAGATAGCGGCAGCAGCAGGTGGATATGGGACATGGTTTCGAACTGCTCAGAATAAACCATCCAAAACAATGCTGTCGTGTAAAGCCCCCAAATAGACCCTATGCCGTAGTTGAGCTGAAAGCTCCACAAATTCCAAAGAATAAGGAGACGGATAACAAGGTAACCCGACCATGAGGTTGATCTCTCCAACATTTCAATCAGAATTGCGATAGACGGCAGCAGCTGCAGGCGGATATGGGTCGTGATGCTGTCCTTTGGCGTTTTTATATACCAGACGGATTTAAACGAAGAGCCTTCCTCAGACGGAGAGCCTTCTTCAGACTGGGAGCCTTCCGGCTTTTGTTCCTCAACAATATTCACACTCGAGGTTGGTGTTACTTGCCCTGGTTCGCTGTTGGGCGACTTGGTGGTGGCAGCCGGTGTTGATGTAGCCCATGTTGGTCTTTCCGCGGGGACTGGTGTTGTTTTCGGTGTCTAACCGCCCGGGCCAACCTCATTCACCCCCTTCTCCTCATCACCGCCCTCAGCAGCCACCACCTCCTCATCCCCAACACCACCAGCAGGACCACCATAAACAACTTGCTCTCGATCCCTCTAAGATCTCAGCCCATCATCCGGCAGCCCCGCCACAACCTCAGGCGTCTGAATCCACCCCTCATCCCCCGCCGCCACCAGCCCGGCAAACCATATATTCGCCATCTTCTTATATCCCCTATCATTAGGGTGCGTCTGATCAGCAAAATCCACCCCCTCCATCGGCCCCTGATCGTTGTGCATGTCCACCAGCACAATTCTCCTTCCCTCATCCCTCAGGCTCTTAACCAACCTCCGAAACTGGTCATTTATATCCAACACCCTCCTCTCCACGACTGGATCCTTGTTGAGCAGCAGTGTTGAAAGGATCACCACTGCCCGGGGTGACAAGGTCCAGCAATCATTCAACATCGCCTCCATCCTCAGCGCGGCAGTACGCACATCCTTATTCTGCAACGCATCATTCGTCCCCGCATTCACAAGAAAAACGTTGGGTTTGTATTTCGGCACCGACACCGCAGCGACGGCTCTCGAGTGGACTTCGTCGATGCGGGCGCCTGGCCAGCCTTCCACATCGTTGTCGCGCATTATGCCCGCTTTTCGGGAGCCGACGAAGTTTACCAAGGTGTTGCCGGCGGCGACGAGCTGGTTGCGGAGTTCGTTTCGGTAGCCGTTGCCGTCTGTGGAGGCTTGGCCGTAGGTTATTGATGCCCCTAAAGGCATGATGCGGAGGGGGGTGGCGTTTGCTATGGGTTGGACGGCGCGAGAGCCGAGGTTGAAGTGGTTTACTGCTACGCCTTGGTTTGCTAGGGGGGTTGCCAGCGCTGCGTGATGCGTTAGTGAAGGACGGGGAGAGGGGAGGAGAAGGGGGAACGCACCGAGTATGAGGTTGTGTATTGGGAGAAACATTTTGGCTGTAAGTGGGGTTTGGTGGTGATGGTGTGAGGCGTGATAGGTATGTGAGGGCAAGTCCCGAGAGGACAGCAGAGCCCCCGATGTCGTGGGTGTAAGTGATGCGATGTGGACAGCTGCCAGAGGGCGAACGTCGCAGGATTGCCAAGTGAATGGCAGAATGTGTTAAATTCTTTTTAAAAAAAGGTCCAAGAGGAGCAAGCACCACAACAACCCGTTTCCGGACTTGTCGAACACCTATTTATATGTACACCCAAGGATACTCCCTTTTGCCAGTCGGCCACGATATCTTGGACCACACCAGCCAAGACAAGGGGGGAAAGAAGCCAAGGTAAGGCAGAAAGTTCAAAAAGCCGCCTGAACCGCCGTGTAAGTCAAGCGGAAACGGACCGATGGTGATGTGGTGATCATGAAAAATGTCTCGGGTGACTGGGTCGTTCCGCATGCGGGGAGGGGGGGATGGTCTGGAACAACCGGAGCAAAAGGAAAAAGGTATGTACGCAATTTAAGAGCAATACCGTAATCTTTATAAGAGGCAGCGAGGTCCTTTGGATTTAAAATGTCGCAATATCCCGATTAAGTGTTGCAGTGTAATACCGGACGTCGTGTGTGTGTGGTGTGTGTATATGTGTGTGTGTGTGTGTGTGTGCAATAGGCTAAAAAGTTGGGGATAATATGGGCAACAAGCGGGTGGTGGTGATAAGGTAGTTTTGTCAATATCACCCGAGGAAGCCGTGGCTCAGCTTCCTGTTCATTGTTGGAACTGGTGGCATCATGTTGCTGGAGGAAGGTGGGTTTTGCTGTGGTTGGAAGGAGGTAACCAAAAAAAGGTTCCTGGGGCGGCGGGGACGAGTAAGGGGACGGCAGTCATGATCAAGAAAGAGAAAGACGTGAGACGCTAGCGTAGGGCCACCAGCCGGGCAGGGCCACGATGTCGGGTGTTGACCGACGGTGTTGCGTTAGATACCCTGCGGCGGAGAGGAAAGTGGAGGCGAGATGGTAGGCTCCCTTGCGTCGCTGTTGGCTGACCACCTACCTACCGTGAGACTGAGCCTGTGGTTGCCCTTGCCCTTGCCCATTCATCGTCTGCCGTCTGATCATGTTGGCACAGTTGGCAGGCAGCATACAGACATTGTGCTTCATGCGACAGTCAGCAGACAGAACAGACAGAAACCTCACCATCACCATGAAGCAGCTGCCAAGAAGGCAGATCCAGCGCGCCGGTTTTCGTTGCCCTGCGAGTGGGATGCCTGGTTCTGGTGCCAACAGATCTTGTCAATCAATTGCCCATCAGGGACGAGGGGGGGCCGGCTAGGGCCGCTTATCCAAACTTGGCTTTTCTTAGCTTCACTGAGCCCTGCATGCATCCCCACCCGCGTCTGGACCACCTTCGCCGGCCCTGCTTCCTCGTGGCTGCGAGTGGCACCTGTCATTGGCTCTCGGTTACGAAATTCCAGAAGCTCTCTCATCATCCATTGTCCCCGGCGAGCACGACAGGCACGTTCCCCAAAGACGCGGGGGGCCGGACCCCCAATATGGGATATTATGCTTCGATATTCGATAATTTATCCTGGGTAAACTGGGTGGCCGGTTCGTGAGGTACAACCTGTCACCGACGCGGGGAAACTGCCTTCTGTGAGCTGAGCTGGCCTCCTGCGATCACCAAATGGTGTCGTCGGCGGCGCACGACCTCGGCCCAGTCACACCGATGCACAAGTTCCCCGCGCTCATCATTGGAGGCTGGGCAGGCCTGTGGGGAAAGGTGGCCGAGTTCTCGCAGCTTGCCGGCAAGCTCTCATTCGCATTCGGGTAGTGATTTGCTCTCGAGAGCTGCATGTTCGAGCGAGTTGCTGATGTTGTGGTCCGTTTGCTCCGAAAGCAGGTGGTTGTTGCTGAGGTGAGCGATCAAATTTCCGTACCCAGAATGCCAAGCTTTGTGCCTGGACCAACACAACGTCAATCTTATCAAGCACGGACCACATGATGTAAAAAAAGATTCGAGACACAACATGCGAAAAAATTAAGCAATACTTGGACTATCACATCTTTATGTGTGTGTCTGCTTCCATAACAGCCCCCTTTGTACACGATCTCAATAGAAGCAACTGGGAGATTCGACAGACCAAAAAATGCAAAAGAAAGGACTCGGATACCGGGAGTCGAACCCGGGGCTGTTGAGAGAACAGGCACTTCTGAGAAGTGAGAGTCAACGATGTTACCGCTACACCATACCCGATGAGGATGGTTCCGATTGGATTGATTGGTTGGATCATGTGACTTATGCCTTGAAGAAGAGAGAGAATTACTGGCGTGCCAATCAGGACATTGAAAACCATCACTATGGTTGGCCTGAAGTGGAAACCCATCAGCTCTCACCAGTTACACACACCGTCATTGTGCAGCGCAAACAAGAAACACAATGGGTGCATGTGAGTCCATAGTGACGTTTTACAAGCAAGAAAGCGCCTTGGAACGATAAGAAACCGCTCAAATGTCCCGAGTTCATCCAGCCCTAAGACAGACTAGCTAATGAGGTTTGTGGCGCAGTCAAGCTTGCTGTCAGGTCTTGGGTCTCAATGCTTACTCGTAGCCGCACATAAAATTGGGGCCTGCTTATACGACCTTCCGGAATGGAGACAAGCTTCAGGGTGACGGACGCCGCAGCGGGCGAGTTATTAAAGGACAAAAGCGCCCTGCATTGACAACGTGTTGACCGCGTCCCTGGGATTTGGGTTTGGTGCTGCCAAGGGAATGAAGCATTGTGGAGTGATAAGATTCTTACCTTGCCCACTTTTCTGCCCATCCCGACTATCATTCGGCCAAGAGAACCTTGCAGGTAGTAAGGCATCCAACAGCGATGGCCTGACCTCACTCTCCACCAAGCGTGGCTTTCATAGGTTCAACTTACGAGCTGATATCTGCCAATGTCACGATGAAGGCGTCCCAAGGAGCTTTGCAAAGCAAGTGGTTAACTATTGAGCGCTAAGAGTGGAAGAGGCATCACGAGTGAACACATCACAGTCAATCTCTCAGTCTGCCTTGGTTGATACACATCTCAAAAAATAAATCTTTGCCATGCTTCATACCAGCGAGTGTGCGGTGGAGTACCTGTTCCGGATAACAGCACCCGCTCACGAACTTTCGACGGGGTGGGAGGCCGCCCGTTCGCAGATGGGAGAGTTCTTGGATTCGCGATGCGTCTCCATACTACTGAGATTGAAAGAAATGGCATGCCACAGTTTATGCAACCTGCTTATGTGCTGTAGTCTTCTGGAAGTCGGCGACGAATATGAACCTCACACAATCCCCAACGTAGTTAGCTCG
The DNA here is from genome assembly GCF_035222485.1 of Podospora pseudoanserina. Lineage (NCBI taxonomy): Eukaryota > Fungi > Ascomycota > Sordariomycetes > Sordariales > Podosporaceae > Podospora > Podospora pseudoanserina. Next base: position 2,901,968 of record NC_085925.1, read on the forward strand.
TCCCGCCGCTTTAATCAGGCCTGCTCAGGACGGCTCAGGGTCGGCTCCCTTGTGCTCAGTCTACGCTCAGGTTTTGAACACATGGTCCTCTGAAACCGCAGGGCTCGTCAAGAACAACAAGTTGAGACACAATATTTCAGTAGAAGCCATAAATAGCCCCTGAGGAAAGAATCTGTTGGGCTCCACACGGCTTACGCAGGATCTAAGAACGAATATCTCTGCGACGGGGTTCTCCTCTACATAAGGGGCAGCCATTTCCGGCTTCTATCTACTTTCCTTTGCTGATTCACACCCATCATATAATCGCTTCTAACCTACACATTTTCCCTTCCATATATTACTTACTATCCGCACGTTTACAAAGTATCTTCTTAATAGGGGAAGCGAAGAGTGTCGAGGAGCACTTCCGCCCTTAGGAACTACGGTGTGTTCGCCTATCTTGATATCTTCCTGCATAGTTAACATCTTATTGCCCCACAGCCGCTGGAAAGTTGACCTTGTTTCCCAACTCGTAGTAACTTTTGGTTCAGTAGGTGACAGAAATTTCATCTTTATATTTGTGAATGATGTTTTTGCGTCTGGACGTGGTCTTGGCCTTGGGCCAGAAAACAGGGTTCAGTAATCTTATTGGACATGGTTCGTCGGGAGGAAAATCCCACGCTACTCCTTATATTGTTACCTCGACGTTGTTTTTTTTCAAGATGGATTCTTCATCTTCATTTTTCTGCTGGCCAGGTCGGCTGAGGCGATTTGAAATGTTCTCTATAAACACCGAATCGACTTCAATTCCTCGTTTGAGTCGGAATACCGTAGAATTTATTGGCCCATGTTGTACAAGGACCCATTGGTTCCTAAAATTACCTTTTGTCCAGTCAAAAAGTTTAGCATTCTCATCAACATTTTTTTGAGCAGTCCGTGATAGCATCTCCAATTGTTGAGCTGAAGTCATGATGTCTGCCGGGTTTTCCCTATTCTCAACCCAGGACAGGAAGCTCTGATCAACCGCTCAGTATCTTGCTCAGAATCCGGCTCGGAATCCTGCTCAGCATCTTGCTTGACATCCTCCTCGGCATCCTTCTTAACACCCTTCTCGGCATTCGGAAAGCGGGGGCTTAGTTCCATGGAGCTTCTTTTTGGCAGGTTTGGTCACTTTGGTCTGTTTTCCTGTCATTTTGTGTGTATGTATGTGTTTGTGTGTGAGTGAGAAAGATGTAAACTAGAAGCCCTGAGAGATGTTTTCCTTGTACTTATAGGTGTGCGGATGTAAGTTCTAGAAAGCGAAGCTATTTCTGGCTACAGTATGATCTACTCAACATCTAGCTCAGATAACGCGAATATCATCTAAGCGGCTTCAAGCGCTTATTGATATACGCTTTACGCCAAATACCGCTGTCATCTGTCTCATCTCAAAGACAAATCCCGCTACAAAGATGCAGAACTGTATCTTTAAACATATGTAGGTGGCAATGTAGTCTCCTCCCGGTACCTATCATTTGCCTAAGATATAGCTATTGAAAAGCATACCTATGTTCTGCTCTCCATTGCTGACATCAAATTCCTGATGTTTGTACCCAACGAAGATCCGAACGGCGTGTCTGGTAGAAGATACTTTATCACTTCAACTCAAGCTGGCCACAGGGTGACTCTAGCCGTCATACCGAGTACTTATCCACATGTTCACCCCTGCCGTCCACGGTGAGCTCGATTCCGTGCGGAGGTTTGATTCCTTAGTATTGAGGTCGCTCAGGTGGCTGCATGGGCTGGTGAGGTCTTCCGCATACTGAGCGGACAATAACTACACCTGCGGGATTCGTCCTCGGCAGCCTTAAAAGCATCCGGTGCTCAACGCCCAAATAGTAAATGGGAAAAACACAAAGACGGACATAACAAAGTTGACAAAAAGCAAAGGGCAAAAATCCTGTATTGTTAGACTTCATATCTGCTAGCCATCATCCACGATGGTACTTTTTTTTTTTTGTTGGTGTATACACAGGTACAAAAGGTATGAATAGCAAATTTTTCTTTTTCAGGACCTTATTACTAGACTAAACTCTGGATCGCGCATTTAGGCTTGGGAATATTCAGGATAGGAACGTCCTGCGTAGCGCTGCTTCTACGATCTATCGCCTGAGGCTTATTGAAGGGCTGCTGCCCAGAACAGATGGCTCCTGGCTGAGAGGAGATGGCTTGGGGAAGTGGGTAACGCCGGGTTTGCCGTGCTTTGATGGGTGACTACCTAACGGCGATGCTAACAGCGACGATATGACCGCGGTAGCGCCCAAGGACCTAATTACAGATCGAGATGCTAGGCAGACTCAGAAGGGAAACCATCTGCCAGCAGCCTCCCCGCGCTCGAGCTTTTCGAACTCCTCCACGTTATCGAGGCCGCGCGACACAGCGCGAGACATTTTCTCAAGCCACACCTTCTTCTATTTATGGTTGAACCTTGGCGTTGGCTGCTTCAGCCAGTTCTTTCGCCTTCTCTAGCTTTGCCTCCACCGCGTCGTTTTGCAAGATAATCTGGTTGAGTTGCTGGGTGAAGATAGTTAGGTTGGCTCCGAGTTACAAAACAACGAAAAGAATTGGAAGGAGACATGTTGCGAAAAGTAAGAAGAACGGGAGGAACTTGCAAGTTGGAAAGAAGGAGAAAAACTACGCCGTCTCACGAATTAACGCAAAAGAATACGACTGTTTTTTTGTTATTAAGACTACGTGGCCGGAAAAATGCTGGACTTAGGAGTGAACATGCAAAATATCAATCCTCAAACAACCACATTTATAGTGCATGCGTGTAAATAAATTTACATAAATCAAACCTTGGTACACAAAAGTATTTACATTATAATATCTGTAATAATAGAGATTATACGCGCTTAGTTGTTGATGGATTTGTACTTTTGTATGCAAAATGCTGGATTTTTAACCCCTATTGCAATATCTGAATCTAGACATGGACAATTTCCATTTCCGTTCTTGGACCTGAGCACTCGCCGCTTCAACCTGAGCAGAAGTGAAGAATCCCTGAGTAGGGATGAGTAAAACCCTGAGTAGGGTGAGCAAGGCCTTAGCAGGGTGAGTAAAGCCATGAGCAGGGTGAGTAAAGCCATGAGCAGGGTGAGCAAACTCTGAGCACGGTGAGCAAACCTTGAGCATGGTGAGCAAAGCCCTGAGCACGGTGAGCAATAGTTGAATCCACCTGAGACCAGGCTATACTAGAGGTAGACTATGGCAGAGCTATTTCTGGAGCGTACACCTATTCCACGGTAATTATTGTTAGCGCTGCAGGAAGGCTTTTGGTGGAAGTTACTAGAAAATAACCCTGGCTGCATTAACAACTATTCCGCTTAGGGTAGGTATAAAAGTTATGACAGAGAACCAATGTCTGTGTTAGAGTCAGAACAGCTCATGCAGCGTAGCATCCACGCCAGGAACAGTTTCTGCGTTAGTCCAAATCAGACAAGTCGTTTCCCTCCAAATATCGTTCCTGTATCCGGGATCACCGAAAACTTGGATTGTTCTTAACTTGATCGAGTACTGCATGGAAGCTCATATTTTCACGCTAGTCATACATACCTGCCTAACGGAGCCGCTAACTAACATATCGAATGCTCCCTTTCTGGTGGATCTGTTTGGCTCCAAGAGCCATTTCTGGAGTGCAGCTATTCGGTTTGACAGGTATTATGACGAGGATCTGCTGCCTTTGTAGAGTTAGAAACAGCTTTTATATACAAATCATTTAGCCTAAGGCAGCGTTAGGATTATGATATGAAATCCCAGCCTCTGCAAAAGCACAGAAACGGCTTGTTTCATTTTGCCTGTGTAGGCAGCGATGGTCTGCCTTTCCCGGAGTCAGAAACAGCTTCTACGTTTGACTTAGGCAACAAGGCATGGGGAATCGCTGCCTCTATCGAAGCCATAAATAGCTTCTAATGGCAATACACAACAAGTCTGCAGGCGATTGTGAATGCAACCACGCTTCCGGATTCTTAAGACGATGTCCCTCGTTGATTCTCTTCTTCTTTTGAATCATCATCCGTTGCAACATGAGGGTGTCAAGGAGTGTGACGAACCCTTGATCAGAACCTCTGAGAGGGATAATGTCACGACCTGACACTGGGAATGGAGCGCAGGAAGCCTCGTCCAATCATTGAGAGTCAGGAACCAACCAGTAAGAGATTGATCGTGGACCTGGAGGAATGATCAATAATCAGGATCACTGATCATTAAGAATGATCCATGATCAGGGCTTGGCATGGTCTATATATACGGAGGAACTAGATAGCTCATAGATAGTTCCGCAATATGCAATACAAATACTGTACAAGTGTTAATCAGGCATTGTGATTACATTGAGACAAGTCTATTATTGTGCACCTTTTGGCTGCGCCGAACCACCCATCTAGAAGCTATTTTCAGCTGTGTATCCCTTTCAGAGGTTCTCGATAGCAGTTCGTCACAGTTGATATCACACGTAACCACCAACAGGCCTTGGCCACGACCAACAGCACAGTAAACTGTAAGTCCTGGACCAGTCATTGGGAAGTAAAGCGAGCAAATAAGCCACAGGCAACATGGGCAGACGTATTATTGGTTCAACCTCTCGGCGGTCTGGATAGGCAGAAAAGGGAATCGTGCTAGATGCGGTTCTTTCGAGCTTGGCGCTTTCCTTTCTCTTGGTGGACTTCTTCCATTGGACGAACCCCTGTACAGAACCTCTGAAAGGGATACTCGGTCGAAGGCTACTTCTGACAATTAGTTCGGTGCAGTTAAACAGTGCATAATAAGATATCTCAATATAAACACAAGGATACCGTGAATACAAGCTGTGATTGCATACTGCGGAACTATCTACAAGCTATCTAGTTCCTCCGTATATATGGACCTTAGTCTTCCCGGATCATTGCCAAGCCTCCATAATCCTATATCCAGATCGCTGGATCATTGCAATAATCCCATAATCCATTTCCTGGATCGTTGGATTATCTCTATAATCTAATGATCCATTCCTCATTAGTCCGTTGTTTTGATCCCTCTGATTAGTCACTCACCGTCCCGAGCCCCGCAGAACTGTGGCTTGTGACATTACCTCGCTAGTCAAGAAGCAGCGCCATCAACTGGTACCCGGGCTAGAATATCTAGTCTAGGCGGAAGCCTGCGGCTCAGCACCAGATATAGTGCGGTTGGGCGCCGTGCGTCTGCGCCGTCCTCTGAGAAGCAACGGCAGGTCCTTGACGAGATGGAATAGCGCGTCTAGGACCACCAAGCCGAACGCGCACAAAGGACCTAAGATAGCGAAGACGGTAAAGCCGTACGAAACCTGCTGGAAGGCGGCATTTTCCTTAAGCCGTTCCGTGGCGAGGCCGACCTGCATCGCGGTCAGCACCAGGGCGATGAAGACGGTGGCAGTAGTTATCCAGGTGAGGTTATCGCGGAAGAAGCTACTGTAGTTGTGCCGACCGCGGAGGTAGGGGTTGAACAGTGGGAGGCTGGTTAAGCGGTGGATGATATTGATACGGGAGAGACGGAGCTCGGCACGCAGGAAGCGAGGGTGGACAACATCTAGTTCGCGCTCATACATTTGGAGGAGCTCTCTGGCCAGGATCTTCCAATCTGCCCATTCTAGTGGCTTGTCGTCTTCCCTGTAAGGCAAGAGGTGCTTTTCGTTGGCGATATAGAAGTCGCTCTCCGACGATACGAGACAGACGTACGTGTAGAGAAAGCCGAGGGCGACTCTCCGTGGGATTCCCCGGCACGTATTCGCCGGAGGGTCGTGGCAGGCGCAGGCATCCGGGCATTGTAGGTTGGTGCTGCAAAAAGCTGGATCGAGGAGAAAGCGTGGGACGGGCTTAATCAAGAGCTTCCCCTTGTTATCCCAGAGGAGGTGCAGGTCCATCCGGTCGGTGATAGTAATCTCCCGACCTATAGCGACATGAGAGTGCAGCGGCATGGGGGGACGCTTTGCGCCGGCAAACCATAGGTGTTGCATCATATCAGCTAGGTCTCCGAGAGAAAGCTCCCTCCGTAAGAAGGCCGATATGTCCTTCGCCGGGTTACCGACCGCCCGCCTTCCGGCGGCCTCGTGGTAGTGGTAGGTAGCCGGTAATATATCCGTAGCGGGCTTCTCTTTCTCCTTCTTCCCGAGCACCTCAGATTCGAGCTATATACGCATATCGTCAGAGGGTATAAACGCTTGAAGGCCAGTAGGGCTGCTAACGCACCGGCCAGAGCAAGTAGTCTGGTGGAACCATGTGGGATGCGGGCGGGAGCGACGGGAGCTAGCTAGTCGTCGGGTCGGACGGGTCGGCGCGTCTGTCTGCCTTTAGCAGCCGGACTCACGGAGGGTACTGCGCGCACGCTGTTAGCTAAACTCGCCGGCCATAACTCCAGGGGAAGCTCAGCTCTATTACTATATCGTGCCTCCACAGTTTCCACGTCTCACGCGTTATCTTGACACAATTGGGAGCTTCTCGAGACGCGCGTTCATCACTTGTAAAGGCGATAGACGGTGTTTGATGGTCTGCCGTTTGGTTGGGCTCTGAGCAGATATCCAATTGCGTCGCGACTACTTTGGGCGAGACAGCGTTGGCCGCAACCGCCATTGGCGTCTGGCCCCGCGGATCGAAATGATTGGACGTGGACGCTCCCTGGGTTTCGAACGTGCTACCCAATGCGGGTTGAGCGAGAATCGCCAACAGTTCAGCTTCTAACACCAGGCATTTGGACTTTGTCCCCCAGAAGCGATCGGTATTAAACGCTCTTGACTTACTCCACCATACACACCGGCAAAGGAGAACCTCCGCTTGGGAGCAGTCCTGCCAACATTCACCGAAGCACAGCATCCGCGGCGCGGGGTCTTGTCCGTACAGGCCCCTCAGCCTGCCTCTGCCTCTGCCTCGACAATGATTTCCGTCAACCTCAGCCAGGGCACCTCTCTGCCCGGATGGACAACTGTCCTTTGTCTCCTGGTCGGCGCAACTGCCGCTTGTCTTTGGTTCCGTTTCCCGCTTACGCGTTCCACGCGGGCAATGTCTTCGGTGAATCCCACTTCAGATTCCACACGGTCCGCTCGGTCAGGCGTCAGCCTCCGTCAAGTCAACCCCGACAAGAACGAGGCAAACACCGACATCGACATCATTGCCATTCATGGCCTTGACACAAAGTCGCCGGACACGTGGGTATGGGTAGACCCCAACAGTCCCAACAATACCGTTAACTGGCTGGCCGACCGGCGAATGCTCCCCAGCCGAGTGGGAGCAGCTCGCATCTTCACATGCGACTGGCCTGCCGACCTACGCCAGCAGTCGTCAGTTCCCACGACGCTCCACGAGTCTGCCCAGTCTTTGCGCGACAGCATACAGCACCTAAAGGCAAATACCACAAGGCCCATTCTCTTCATCGCATCGTGTCTTGGTGGTATTATCTTGATGAAGGCTCTCGAGATTGATAATCAGCACACCAAGGACAACGCCGATTCGCCTTCTCTCACAAGGACAACACGAGGCGTCGTGTTTTTGGCTACACCTTTCCGAGGCACTGCGTTCAAAAACATGCCTGGCCTCCTATTGAAAGCCCTGGCCGCCCTGCAAGATCAAACAGTGACTGCACTGATTGATTACACACTGGGCGCGACCCCCGACCTTGACGAACTTACGAAAGGGTTTATAACGCTAACGAAGAATCACAACTACCAAGTAGTCGTGTTCTGGGAAGCGAGGAATACCGTTCTTCTCCGGAAGTTTCATCTGGCTTGGATGGTGTCGACATGGATCTTACTGGCGTGGCTAGTAGCTCTGACATCAGCTTGGCTGCTTGATTTGTTTTCACCTTGGCTACTCGTCTTTTTCCTCCTTTGGTTACCTGTGTTCTTGTCTTGCCAACCACAGCTGGTACGTATCAAAACATTGACTAGTCTAGCTGCCTTACTAATGCTTACTAGCTGGTCAATAAGTACTCGGCAACCCTATCGGATTTTAAGACGCAGCGGCTTGATCGACCCCACGTCATGATGAACAAATTCGCCCACAGCAACTGCACAAATGAGTGCAAGAAGGACTGCACGGAGAGTGATGATTTCGGCCATGTGTCCCGCAAGATCGAGGTAATGCTCAAGACGATTCGTGAAGGAAGTCCACTCGAGCAAGCAGACGGTTGGATTCTCAAAAGACACTATACCCAGGAGAAACTGAAGATTGAGCGACTTTCGGGCGATACGTTGTCCATGGATCGCTGCTACATCAATCTTGCCATTATCGGGGAGCCTAGAGAAAACCCAGAGAAAGGATCGAAAACGGACGCAGCACCTCACAAATCCCCCTTTTCACTCACCGCTCGGCTGAAGGTTGAGACGCCGGAAAAGAATATTCAAGTGGAATTGTCGTCTCTCTTCGATCCGCGCAAAGACTCCGAAGGCCAAACGACAAACCCAAGAAGAATCTTAATCCATGGACGCGCCGGGGTCGGGAAGACTACCCTGTGTAAGAAGATGGTTCATGAATTTACCCGTCGTTCTGGAGAGTTTCGAAAGTGGAACGAGTTGTTCGACCGCATACTTTGGGTGCCTCTACGGAGGCTGAAAGGATGGTCATCTCCGCTATATAACCTCGAGGGATTGTTTTGTTATGAGTATTTTGACCAACACCTAAACTATAGCATTCTTGCTAAAGAACTTTTCCGTGCGGTTGACAGTAATGGCCAAAAGACTCTGTTTATCCTTGACGGTCTTGACGAGATATCTCAACTCTTGGACGATAATCACCCGAAATCCCCTTTGCTTAAACACCTGTTAAACCAACCTAGCGTTATTATTACATCCCGACCGCACGTCTCACTCCCTAGGGGAGTCCATTCCCCAGACCTTAAACTGGAAACCGTTGGATTCTACCCGGCTCAAGTGGTCGAGTACCTTCGAGCTACATTTATTGATGCGAAAACGATCGAAGATATTGAATCGTACTTCCAAAGGCATCAGCTAGTCCAGGGTCTTGTACGAATCCCTGTTCAGCTGGATGCTCTCTGCTATACTTGGAATAGTTTCGAGGATAAAACTATGCCGGGGACTATGACCGCGATGTACAAAGCCATCGAGGAAAATCTGTGGAAGAAGGATATTGTGAGACTGGAGAAGCGAACGCAGCGTGAAATACGCCACGTTCGCCGGCCCGAGATCAGCAACTCTGCCGAAGATGAGGTTCAACTTCTTGAGATTCTCGCATTTACTGGTATGCATAGCGATGTTATCGACTTTGAGCCAAGACATCGCGACGCTATTTCCGAGCAGTATAATCCCACTGGGACGAACTTCTTCCTTGATGAGATGCTCGGACATCTTTCTTTTGTGCGAACCTCAGACCCCTCATCAAAGGACCGCGATCGAAATTACCACTTCATACACCTCACCTTTCAAGAGTATTTTGCAGCACGGTATTTCATTCGACAGTGGAAAGCTAAACAACAACTCAATTGTCTGCAACTTAGCGGTGGGAATCGTAATTATATCGAACCTGCTACTTTCCTTCAGGAGCATAAATACGATCCTCGCTACGATATCTTCTGGCGCTTTGTCGCCGGCCTGCTTGATGCTGACGGAGAGGCACTTAGCTTCTTCCAGACGATTGAGAAGGAGCCACGCGACCTCCTGGGTCCTACGCATCAGCGCCTAGTCATGCACTGCCTAAGCGAAGTCGAGCGGAAGGAGTCGAATTTCACAGGACTTCGAGCGAGGCTAGAAAACCAACTAGAACAGTGGCTGCTGTTTGAATGCGACTTTATGGGGAGTTCCATCTTAGCCCGCGAAATGGAGTGTCCAGAGCAGGTTCTGGTCAGTACATTAAAGCAAGCATCTGAAGGTGCAAGGCCGATTTTTCTGGACTCGCTATCCAGACGAACAGCAGTTCCATTCAGTATTATAAACGTTGCATCTCCCTGGCTGAACGACTGCGCTTCTAAACGCCTATGTATTGCTGTCTTGGGTCTCCTAAGTCATCAGCATAATGGCTTACCGCAGGAGATGCTGCAGGGCATCGCAGCAAGGCTCGAGGATCAGGACGCGTACGTACGGCGAGCAGCAATCAACGCGCTTCCAGGGCGAGCCGACCTTCCGGAGGAGATACTGCAGGGCATCGCAGCAAGGCTCGAGGATCAGGACGCGTACGTACGGCGAGCAGCAATCAACGCGCTTCAAGGGCGAGCCGACCTTCCGGAGGAGATACTGCAGGGCATCGCAGCAAGGCTCGAGGATCAGGCCGCGTACGTGCGGCGAGCAGCAATCAAGGTGCTTCAAGGACGAGCCGACCTTCCGGAGCAGGTGCTGCAGGGCATCGCAGCAATGCTCGAGGATCAGGTCATGTACGTGCGGGAGGCAGCAATCGAGGCGCTTCAAGGGCGAGCCGACCTTCCGGAGGAGATACTGCAGGGCATCGCAGCAAGGCTCGAGGATCAGGCCGCGTTAGTGCGGCTGGGAGCAATCGAGGTGCTTCAAGAGCGAGCCGACCTTCCGGAGGAGGTGCTGCAGGGCATCGCAGCAAGGCTCGAGGCTCAGGACACGGACGTGCGGGTGGCAGCAATCGACGCGCTTGAAGGGCGAGCCGACCTTCCGGAGGAGATACTGCAGGGCATCGCAGCAAGGCTCAAGGATCAGGACGCGTACGTGCGGCGAGCAGCAATCAAGGTGCTTCAAGGACGAGCCGACCTTCCGGAGCAGGTGCTGCAGGGCATCGCAGCAATGCTCGAGGATCAGGTCATGTACGTGCGGGAGGCAGCAATCGAGGCGCTTCAAGGGCGAGCCGACCTTCCGGAGGAGATACTGCAGGGCATCGCAGCAAGGCTCGAGGATCGGGACGCGGAGGTGCGGCTGAGAGCAATCGACGCGCTTCTAAATCAAGCAGAGTTATCGTTAAACGTCCTCAGCCCATATGTCAAATCCTTTTGCAACGCTTTACTACAGAAGAGCTTCGAGAAGCATCTATACTGGCACGCTTCGGACTGTGGTTTTATAGGGGTTAATCTTACACATATACCTTTAAGTGGTAGTCAACATGAAGGGAAGGAAGCGGTGAAGCTACTGTTACAGAATGGCGCCACTACCGTAGCGATGGAGACAGACAGCCGCTACTACACTTAGCTGCTGAGAACTGGGAGGAAGCGATGGTGTAACTATTACAGCCAAAGCCATAAAACAGCACATTCGTTTCCCACGTCATATCTGCACTTTTTTCCTTTTCTCCTTCCTGTTTCCCTCATATTTTTTTTAATTATAGCATGCCACTAATAGGGTCTGGGAGAATGTGTAAATATATACTTAGGTATGAATTCTAGCATCTTCTAGACATTCGCTCCTGATATAGTAATGACCTGCTGATCCCACTTTTATACTAAGTATGACGTGCAGTATTTCAACCTATGTCGTCATCTAAGTATCATCATTAGAAAAGATTTACTACGCTACTAGTTAGAATGGGTCAGCAGAGCGGTAGCGAGGGAAGGGAGCTGATTCAAGTGCGTTATTGTGATGACACGTGTGGTTTCAATAATGCAATGTCTTGGAGCGGAAACTCAGATATACGGATTCAAGGGAACTATGAAATAGGTGGCTATGAATCAAATGAGAATTAGTATAGAGCTGGAGGTTATTTGCTGGTACCTGGTTACTACGCGTAGCTCGGCAGAGGAGAAAACCAGTGTTTTCTTATCTATCTAATTGGTCTAAATAGCCATACTAGGTCTCGATCCTTCCGACCGCGGTATAAAGGATGATATGATTTAGCCGTATCGCGCAGAAGAGTAGGCAACATTAGGACTCGTGAAGAAAAATAACGGTCAATAACAAAGCTAAACTATCTTGTCCAAGTGACTGACCTTACGGGACAACACCCTTTTAATGAAGATCCCTACCATAATAAACTCCAGATTATGGTTATACACGCGATAAAAGCGCAGAAAAGACTAAACCTGTTACGGACAGATATACTAGTCGACTTTGAGGGTTGCGGCATCATTGCAGTGAACAGATATGGCTGAGAAGAATTAATTGTGATGGTTTGATGTCTATGTGGCGAGTTGACGTTACCAGTATGGTGACCAAACGAACATTTCTCAGTAGTGATCGAATGACCAAGTAGCCAGGACTCGAGGCTAGAAGGTGGCGCCGCTTTAGTGACAATAGAACCGTTACCGAAGGAGGATTGTGGCTGAACCCGGGTATAAGTTGACTCGCAACCACAGTTCTCAACGGGGATTACAGTAATGCATCGAGCCACTGGTCAACCAGCTGCTGGAAGGATTTCGAAGACCTACCTTTGTTTTAGATATTGAAGGGTTCAAATACTGGCAGTAAAATCTGAATCCAATTTCCAAAACCAGCTTTACATAGCCTGGCGTCCATTTCATCAGTCACAACAGCCCCCTACCACTAGCACGCCTACAAGCACGTCTCTCGCCTTGTCCGGAGCCAATAAACTCGTTAAGCATCATAGCAGTGCGTTTACAGTCGAATGATGCTGCCAACAGAGCGAAAATATCATGAGAAGCAGAGTGGTTCATAAATATACAGCACACGACCGCCTCAACCGCGCCGGGCATCCTCACTGGCGCCAAAAAGAGCCAGTGGGTTGTGGTGGACATTAAAGTTTTGTAACAACAGAACTACGGCGCGCGCAAAACACTCTCTCTCTCCCTTCTCTCACGAAGTACAATGAATATCATGATGCATTTTTGGCCCGTCAAGATAGCAATATTGACAGGAGGTAATACAACGCTTCATACCTACCAGAACTCAGTTGTCGATATCGGAATCAAAAGCAGGCCTCCTCTTTTTTCCCCAGAACCTCAGCAGCATCCAAATCCCCCGTAATGTCTCCTGATCGTCATCAGAACCCCCACTATTACCTGGTGCCCTACCCTCTTATCAGCAAGGCGGCGTTTACCAGGGCGCCTAGCTGCTTCGACCCGTTCTCCCGCACTACCCCAGCCTCCATGTCTTTAAGAATAACATTGATATACTCGCCAACGCTTGAAAGGTGAAGTACATGACCGACAGCAGAGTGAAATTTAAGAAGTCGTTCCGAAGGGGGGTCGATAGATGGGTGTAAGAAGAACGTGCTGCGAACAGGGAATTGGAGGGTAGCCGCCAATAAGGGGCGAAATGCTTTGACTTGATGAGTATGTGGAGTATCATCTGCTGCATGTTCGAAGAAGATGTCGAAATTCCCGAACAGTTTATGCATTTTGGGGGCAAGAGTAATAGCGTTATGTGGCCGGTCAATATCGACGCCTTCGATAAGATGGATTATACCAACATCAAACATATTAAGAATGGCAATGGTAGCCTTCTTGGGCTCGCTCTTTTTTATGCCAGTGTCAACTATACAGAGATATAAAGAGGCTACAAACCAGTTCACTGCCTTCTTCCGCCTTCATTAAATTAAAGGGGGGAATGTGTGCTACCTCGAGGGTGTCATAATTGTCCAGATAATCAAGTATATTTCCCTCATCGTCTTTGGCAGGTTGGTCTAGCCGCTTCATCAGTTCGTCTTGATCGAAGGCACGGGTGATGACGCAGCGGTGGCGGTCGCGGGTAAGGCAGTAGCCCCGCAAGGCCCCTAGACGCTCAGGAGTTTTCACAAAATCTTGCACACGCTGCTGCTCATCTTGGCTGTGGACTTGCTGGACCGCGATATGGTAGGTAGGTGATGGCTGAGGTGTTTTGCCTGTGGCGGCCCGTACTGTTTAAAACTAGCTGTTAATGAAAAGAAAAAGGGAGTTAGAGGTCTCAAAGACTGGTAACATACATGGGAGGAAGAAGTGGTGAATAATGATGTGCTCGGCAAAACCGAACAGCAGCTCGCGAAAACTGGCGACCCTGCTGTCGTTACCAAGGTCGATGCTATCGTAGTCGTCGACCATTCCGAGGCCGAGCGATTGGAAAAAACTTTGAGAGACTTGTCCTGTGACTTCGGCGAGCGCACATATTCGAACGTAAGGCGAATGAGGGCTGGGCGATTGTATCCGTCGACAAATTTGGAAGAAGCTAGCCGTTGCTCGGTGGTTTCGAAGTATGCAACGATGCCGCGGAACTTGCTGACAGCCTGGGCGCGTTGATGGCTATTTTCGAAAATGGGATCGGCTTCGCAAAAGTGGATTATGTCCTCTAAAGACGACTGGTGACGGTGTGACGAAGCCGTCATGGTGTGGGCTGGTGGGCGAAATGAAGGTAGGCAAAGAAATGGACGCGTGGTTGGCCGGACTTTTGAACTCGAAGTACCACCTGCTCAGCCTGGGCTCAATCACTGCTCAGGTCAAGCGGAGGGCTGCTCAGGTACAAAATACGGAAATGGAATTTGGTGCGATTCATGTTCGTCGCCGACTTATGGGGAAGTCATTGTCTAATATGATGGTGGTAAGCAGAGTGCATAAACAACCTCACTGACCCTTTTCAAACTTTCAATCCATAGAGGACCTAACTCAAGCCTCTTCATGACAGGCTTTGAGACGAGGTGTGGGGCCGGAAGAAAAGAACAAAGGTCGGCAACAGGAGGGGCAGGAGTGCTCAGGTGCCCCTTCCACCCGAACAGTGTGCACCAGAGAGCCAGTGGGCGGTCTTCACTTTCAGGGTTCACACATGGAACTCATTCATTCAGGCAGCAACCATTTACAGCATTTTTCGACCATGGCCTGGCAAATCTTTGCGCAACACGGACCAGCCAACTGGCGAACCAAAATCACAGGGGAGCTATGCAAAAGAGTGAGGTGGTTGTATTGCTCTTCCATGTGTGCATCTGCCAATCGACCCTCAAGGTACCGGTTACCATCCAAGAAAACAATTCGAGAAGACTCAGCTGACAAAGGAGTGTCCTTAGACTAATAACCCTAAACCCGACAAACTGGAACCTTGCTTTTCACTCAACCGAACCTCCACTTCCTCCTAGCCCAAGTTGGACATCCGAAAGGGCTTGGCTCTAGCGGACACAGGTGCAATCGCAGACGCTCCAGCCAAAGACGCAGCTTTGACGCCAGATACGGGACTTGATGCTGGTGCAGGAGTAAGATCGCTGCGAAGCCTCACCGCGGCAGGCAGCATTGCAACGGTTGGCCCTGTTATGTGGTTAGCATTTTGGATCTGCCTGATATACCACTCGACAGAAAGGAGCACATACCAATCAGTCTTGCAGCCTCCAGTAGCCTGCCAGGTGATGTCTGCTTGTCTAGCATTCAGAGGTCCGGTAGACTCCTCAATGATTTCGACTTCGTTGGCTGGCGCCGCGGCACCCGAAACAGCAGCCACAAGGCCGGTCAGGAGCAGAATAAGAGCTTTGGATTGCATTTTGGTGGATGGATAAGATGTGTGTTTGTGGTTCTTTGAATACTGAAGCTGATGATGATGAGAAAATAGCCATTCCAAGTCGAAGAGTCTCCTCTCTTTATACTTTTTTAGTGCCACAAGAACTTGTCACAAAGCAGTGCCTATGTTGCGACTGAACTGGACGATTACAACATAACGAGTCTCTTCTTGCTGATCACCAGCACCTCCTATCTCATGATCTTCCAGCTATTCAAGACAGAAGAGTAAGACGGACCAACTCAAGTCACTGTGATCTTCACTATGAACTGGATGTGGAAAGTGTTTGAGGCCAAGACACCCACGATTCTACAGAGTACAGGCTGGGCTTTTTCCTACACACGATCTCATGAATTAGGGCAGCCAACCAGGCGCTCATTTCATCAAGGAACGGCTGAACTTTGAGTCGCCCGATCCCAGGCCTTACCATTTGGTTGAGCCTGGACGAGTAGAGATCAACATCACTTCATCCGGTCCAGTTGCTGTGTGTCAGTATTCTACCATGTTCGGCCAATAGCTGTGTTTGGCCGTGTTACAATGTCTGGTAAGACACTATATCCAGGTGCAAGCGAGGTGGCGCAGTCTAGGCACTATGTCATTTATGATTTCCTTACGTCAACGACCGGAAAGTACTAAGAAACTGCGCTGACTTTTTGGAAGCTCAGACCTTTCAAAGATCCCTTCTGTAAGGAACGACACTGTTCGACCCAAGTCATCCCAGTTCTGTTAGGATGTTGAACTCACCGTCGACAACGATCCGTCCGTTTGCTTATTGTTGATCTGCGCTTAACCCGGTCTGATTATCCCCGAGGGCCTAAAAATCAGCTGGTGGCGATACCAAACATTGGATAGAGGGGGATCCCCCGCATCAAACTTTACAGTACCAAGGCCGATCGCCAAGGACTGGTGTAGCACAGTATGCGACATAACACCCAGTCGACAGAGGAATAGGAACTGTGACAAAATATCGGTGATTCAAACATGTTCAATATGCCTCTCGGCTACCTTTCAAGGCCTGTCGACTACGTTTTGAGTCAACCCGACTATCTTTGATGATCTCTTAGTTTTCCTTGAAGGCCTATCGACTATTCCGAAACGCACAAACATCTTTTCAAGGCCTGCTCTCTACGAGGTGCATAGTGGTTCAAGTTTTGTCCTACACGCAGATGTCGAGTCCGACAAGGGGGAAGACGCATGATGATCCAATCAAAGACGACGGGAAGTTACATTGTCGATTTACAGGGGATGGCCTGCTGCCTGTGGTCCCCCAGCGTTCGTCTGGATGGGTGAAGCGATCATCCGAGAGCTTCGGAATTTGTGAGGCGCAAGGTGGAATCAAGGCCCTTGACATGTTCTTTAGCAGCTTCTTCTCTCTTGAACGTGCCGCTGAAGTGAACTCTTCACCTCAATCATCCACCTTTGATGGTCATAACCGCCTGCAATGAACTCATTAATGCTGAAAACACGACAACAACCACCAATATCGTCACCCTTCTATATCGGTCAAAACATCCTCAGTTGGCGAAGCTCCAAAGAATGACGAGTTCGAGAAGCTAGAACATGCATCGCAAGCGGGTACAACATTGCCATGGAAGCCCGGATACCTCAGACTTGTTGTCATTCTGGCCTTTCTCCTTGTTTTTGTTCTGATCCTGAACATATCCCTTGTGTCAGATACTTGCAACATCGTACACATGTCTGTGGATCCAGCCCCATGAACCGCTGAATGTGGTACCAAAAACAGCTGCAATATGGTGATCGCAAGATTCGCTTCAGCACAGTGTGAGGGACTGGCGGGCGACGAAGGAAAGAAGGCCTTGGTCATGTTTGGCGATCTCACCTTTACCAGGGATGATAGCCTTCCAAAAAGCATCACGGACTGCTGGGACAAGGGCGACATGATCCGTCCGTTCCAGTCCGAACTGCACAAGTCAACGCTATTCTTGTGTAGGTCACGTTATGCCATCAAGAACATCAGTCTGGTGCGAAATGGAACCAAGATTATTGAGACCGCCGACCTGGGGAAACCAGAAGCGTAAAGAACTTTGAGTACGATCAAGCCTCTGGACTTCCTGTCAACTCTTCTGAAGAGCTTTGAGACAAACCCCCTCGAGTTGGCCTACAGAAGGCATGGACACGTGATAGAGGTTGGGGGCAGTAACATTAGCGTGGACAAGGTGATGGGGACCCTCCTACCATATCGGCATGGTCTCCATCAGAGCCAAAAAGCTCTCGAGTTATACGATGGTCATGTTCTTGAGCGAGCGGCAGCAGAGTTCTATCGGCAATTTGGCGCCATGCTGGGCAAGTTATTGCTTCTGGAGCCCGCCTCGATAAGCTCTTTTTCGTCTCTCTCCATCAATGACGACCGTCTGGTTATTCGGGCATGGGCCGCACATTGGATGACTGGCTTGACTGCGACCTGCATTGCGCTGTGCGCCGTGCTCATTTTTCTTCTCCCTAAAGGAGGAATACTGCCTTGCAACCCAACAAGTCTTGCAGGGATGGCAGGACTTGGTTGAGAGACTAAAATTCTCCGCGGCAGCAAGGAACAAAGCACTTGAGCGTCGTCTCCACGACACATCGTTCAAGTCGGTGGTGATTGACGGTGCCGGATCAGGCTGTGAGAGGTTCGTCATTTTGGACACTCGCCACGCCTCCCACCCGCAGTTTAGGACTCGGAGCTTCAATGAAAAGGCAGCAGTGCTACTTCGTCCTGCCACCATTCACCCCTTCTCACGAGTAGCACTCTTTTCAGTCTTGGGTGGATCAATAATAGCACTCGAACTGATGCTACGAAAGTCAAATGACGAGCATGGGCTTGGGGACGCAGGGGATGATGACACATACATCATCTGTACCTGGACCGCACTTCCGGTTCTTGTCTTTGGCCTCGTTGCTATGATGATCTCGTCGATCGACTTTCATCTACGATGCGTCGCGCCGTATGGTAATCTAGGGAAGACTGTGTCCGCGAAAACCATTGTAGAGCAAGATTTCCTCGACGTGTCAACTTATTGGCGTGTAACGTTATGTTTGAAGTGGTGGATGTGAATGTGACGTTTATTGGCGGCGATCTGGCGCTCGATCTGAATAACCCGCCGCGGGTAGTGGAGGGATCGGCGACGGAGTCAACCATGAGGAGCGAGACCAACAGCAGCAGCGCGGAGGATTGTCTTTATGCTCACCTCCCTATCCTGCCAGTAACAAAGGGGCTGAGGTTGGACCCCTTGTTTCGGTATCTGACCTCTTCTTTTAGGCTCATTCCGGTAGGGCATCTTGGTGATCCGGATAACATAGGGGAGGTGGCAGAGGCGATCAAGTATCAGTATGGGATTATCCAGGTGCAATACTTGGCGGTGCAGCTTGTTCCGGCTGGTGAGACAAACGTGACGCTGTCGGGGGGGTGGACGGGGACGCAGTGGGTTGGGAATGGAGGGGAATGGGAGAGGGTGCTGGGGAAGGATATGAGGTTTTGGTTGGGGTGGGGGGATGTGGTTGATGGTGAGGTGGGGAGTTGTAAGAGGTTTGGGATTTTTGCTTGGGATGAGGGGACTGGGGATGTGTAGGAGGGGAGTAGTGAGGCGGAGGTGATGGGGGTTAGGATTGGGGGACGGGATGGATGTTGATATGTTGATACTGAGTATAGGGGAGCGGGGGGGTATGTCAGTGTCAGGGAGAGTGATGCGAATGATATGGGGCGTGTTCGGGTTGATGGAAGGCCACGTTATAGACAATAAAATAGAGACTACAACCAAGGAAAGGGTTTAAAAGATAGTCGGTGGGTTCTTACAGACAGTTAATAGACCTTGAAAGAAGTTAAGGGCCTTTGAAGGTAGTAAATATGCCTCCGGAAGATTTATAAGGATAGTTAATGAACCTAAAACGCATATTCAAGGGCGTAACGAAGAGATAAGAGAATGGCTGAGGGGCTTACAAATCCTTGATCTTATATTGTAGTCTCTTTTAAATACTTATGTTCTGTGATGTGAGGGGTTAGAACAGGTGACCGAGGAGGAAGGAGCGGCGTCTCGGCGTAGGAAGGAAGGGGTGGGAGGCTTCAAGAGAGGTGGGAGAATGGTTTCATTGTTCTTTGTTCAGTCAACCACCGTACTCTCATACCTAGGTAAGATGCCAACATCAATAGCTCAACAACATTATCCACAGGCCCAGTACACTCGTGAAGCATCAAACCGTTCCTGAAATTTAACCAGGACCACATCTTCAGCTGCCAAGGTCGTTCATTTCCCCAAGTTGTCAAAGCTTGGAGCCGTCTCGTCGATCCCCCGCATCAGCTTTGACTGACCCCGACAATGAACCGAGGCTCGTCCCGCTGAGTCCCCTGTTACCCCAGGTTTTGTGGCTGCAAAATGCAATCCAACTGGGAATAGTGTCGATTTGACACCTGCCCCGCTTCTCGGATATATTGACGTCTCGGACGTAGATGCTCTCTCTGTCTTGAACAGACCAATCTGTACAGCTTCCACCATCAATCTAACATCACAATGGGTAGCATCGTCGAGAAAACCAGGGATGGGACCATCTACAAGGCTGCTACTAACGCGGTACACCCTGAGCTTGACCTCTTGACGTTTCTCTTTGGTTTGCCTACCCGCCTTGATACGACCTACACAGGCTAACAGTGATACAGATTCACCACACACCCTGGCCGAGAAAACTTCCATCCTCCACGCCGACGCAGCAGATCCAGACAACAACCAGATAACCAAATCTCAGCTACGCACTCTCGTCAAGTCAACAGCCTCCATCCTCCGAAACGAGTACGGCATCGGTGCCAACGGCCCCAACAAAGATGTCGTCCTCGCCATCTCCACGGGACACTACCTCCTCCCCTCTCTGTTCTACTCCACCATCGCCGCCGGCGGCGTCTTCTCCGCCTCCAACCCCGGCTCAACCCCCAAGGAACTCGCCGCCCAGGTCAGCCAAGTAGGCGTCAAAGTCATCCTCTGCAACGCCGACACCGAAGCCACCGCCGTAGCCGCTGCTAAACTCACCGGTCTTGACTCCCGCAACGTGGTGGTTTACTCCTCCCTCCCCGGCGGCTCTCTCGTCTTGACCCCAACCACCTCTTCCACCCCCCTCACCTCATCTGGCTCCCTCTCCTGGGCTAAAATCACCTCCCGTCATGTCCTCGACAGCTCAATAATTTGCCTCCTTTTTTCTTCAGGCACCACCGGCCCCCCAAAAGCGTGTAAACTATCCCACACCAACATGGTCGCCGAGGCAGCACTGGTCCTCTCCCCCAACCGAGATTTTTACACCCGCTTGAACTTGCCGCTGGTGTACCGAACAGTTGCCCACCTCCCTGCCGCGCACATTGCGGGAATTCAAGGCTATTTTGTCAACCCTTTCTACCTAGGGGGAACGGTGTACTGGATGAAGGGATTTGATTTCCCCTTGTTTTTGACTTACATGAAGAAGTATCAGGTCACGCACTTCTTTTCTGTCCCCCCGGTTTTCTTGCTGATTGCAAAGTCGCCGATGGTGACAGATCAGCTTGCCACGGTGGAGCAGGCTGTTTCTGGGGCGGCGCCGATGGGGAGGGAGCTGCAAATCGCGGCGAAGAAAAAGTTGGGAGGGGGCAGGTTGGGGAAGGGGAGGTTGGTGCAGACTTGGGGCTTGTCGGAGACGACGGGGAGTGTTACTGTTTTGAATATGGGGAGCGAGTTTGAGGATGACGAGAGTGGGAGTGTTTCTGCTTTGGTTGCGGGGATAGAGGCGAGGATTGTGGATGATGAGGGGAGGGATGTGGAGGTGGGAAAGGAGGGGGAGATTTGGGTTAGGGGGCCGATGATTACGAAGGGGTATTGGGAGAATGAGGAGGCCAATAGGGAGGGGTTTGCGGATGGGGGGGTGGGGAGGGAGAGGTGGTTTAGGACGGGGGATGTGGCTGTTTATAGGGGAGGTTTGTTTTATGTGGTGGATAGGAAGAAGGTTTGTTTCACTGAAAATCATGGAAGATTAAGTGGGATGGAGTGCTGACAAGCGATAGGAACTCATCAAATACAAGGGCAATCAAGTCGCGCCTGCGGAGCTGGAGGCGCTGCTGATCAGCCACCCCAAGATTTTGGACGCGGCCGTGATTGGGGTGGATGATGAGAAGGAGGGGACCGAGGTGCCGAGGGCATATGTGGTTGTGGGGGATCAAAAGGGGATTACGGGGCAGGAGATCCAGGAGTGGGTTGCGAAGCAGGTTTCTAGTCATAAGAAGTTGAGGGGAGGGGTTGTGTTTTTGGCGGCTGTTCCCAAGAGTCCATCAGGGAAGATTTTGAGGAAGGATTTGAGAGCGTTGGCGAAGAAGCAGCAACACGGAGGGAGTAAGTTGTAGATGATTAGCCTCGCGATACTCTACCATGTCGTGAATGAATAATAGCGATTACTGTGCGGAGTTGGGGTAGAGCCCTGAAAGATAGGTGATGGGCCTTTAACGATACGCTACAGAAGCGTGTGTGGATAGCAGGGAGGCTTTGACAGAACCTTGCACTTCTTCTTCGGCGTGTTTCCAAATGGCGTCGTTTGAGGACAGAGGAAGGAGCTGGATTGGGAAAACTGTGCTAGTGCTTTTACCTGGAGAATGTTATGGTGTCTGGAATGGAGATTTGAGGGTGGTGAATGCACCTCGTATACACCGCGTTGGAGACTTCCTTACTTTCCAAGGCTCCATTTTCCAGTGGGTGAATGACCTCGAAGCTGGAATATGATTGCCATGCTACATGGTGAAATGTCATCCTTGACGTTTGATGGTGTTGAGACATGGGAAATATCAGCTGCTTGGTCACAGCACTTGGAGCAGACAGGACGGCAAGGGAGAACGTGCACACCTGGCAACAAAACCTGTCATTTGAAACGGCCTATGAATGGGATGTTTCGGTGCCTCCCGAGGTGTATCAGTGCATAGCCCGCGTCGCTCTTGCTCTGTTATTTAGCATCCAACCTTTTCCCGACAAATCCATAGGTATGTCCCTCATGAGCAGCTGCGACACCCGCTAAAACCGAAACGTTTCCGCCCTTTCCAAAGGTCATATTATCCCTGACATCTGTGTGGAAGCAGTCAATGGTAACTTACGTTGACTGGTGACGGCCAAGCACCAACACCAGCCTACAGATCCCCCGGCACTTCAACCGAGTGCAATTTCTTTCCACTGCAACCCGGGCGGGAACGAGGCGTGGTTGAAAGCATCCTGATAGATCTTGGCTAACCCCCTCCGCCGATAGACACCCGAGTCAACGTCCCACTCAAGCAGGATCGAATAGAATAGGTACCACTCCAGAGATGTCTTATCCTGCGAGACATAGTAGTTCCATGTGTCGAGTTCCTCCATCGAAAACTCTTGCGCCTCCGAGATAGCAGCGAACTCGAGCACCGCCCCAACCTGGGAGAACCAGTCTTCTTCGATAATCATTGTTCCACACCAGTCACCTCGGGCGTCTAGAAGACCAGAACGGTGTAGGCCGCGGCCGAGCTTGGACTGAAAGGTCGATGTTGACATGTTGCGCGGGGAGAGTTGGAAGTGGGCTGTGTACGTCCAAAAGTGCAAGGACAGCGGCACGGGACTTCGACTCGGGACGGTCGGCCTGTCGGTGTCTTTTTTAAGCAATGGTGGTGCTCGCAATCTTCAAAAGAGGTCGCTGCCTTGTCCGCCAGGTGCATATCTTTCCTAGGCTAAATGGTTGTTCACGATATGCCTCTGCTGGCCAGCGGATGGCGACTAGACTGGAGCATACCCGTCGACTAAATTGCTGAAAGTCCCTACGTTATCATCGACGATATGGTAGTCTTCAGAACGACCAATGTACTACACGACCTAAGTCTGCTGACGCAGCTATTCGTGCAGGTTGATAAGAGTACCGGCGATTATCGACATGCGCCAAACCACAGCACCATCCTACTCATACTATGACTAGCTCGGCAGATCAGTCCTGTCATGCTTACGTACAGTCATTCTTTCTCCCATCTTTGCGTTTTCCCACAACAGAGCCTAGTCGAAGAGGGAATTGGGAAGTCCAAAGATCAATGCTGCCTGGAGGGGTTGGGACAGTGATGCCGCGATACCAGCAAATGCAGCGAGACGATCTTGGATCCCGGTAAGCATCCTCTTAAAGCTCCACGTACTCGGCGTACTGTCTGACAGGATTCCCTCGAAAGGTTTGCAGCGGAGCGTCAGCCATATCGAGCGTCCAAACTGGCGTGATAGACTCGGCATGGATGTCCTCTGACCAAGTAGCGCCACGACACTGGAAGAAGATGCGGTCTTTGACAAGTATAATAGACCGTCGGGAGAGCATACGTTGTTGGAAAACCCATGCCCGAGTGTTCCATGGCGTCTTTTCAATGAGAGATTCGACGGGTGTTGCGGCCACCAGGTCTATGCCATTGCAAAGCGCGGTGAACTGCGCAGCTCTGCGTCGGGTATCTGCTGTGCCAGGTATTCCACCTCGTACTTCGAATCTAGCCGCGGCACAAATGTTGACGACCCCTCTGGAATAGACCTTATCCCTCAGGGTCACATATTTGGACCAGTCTTCATAGGACGATTGGATGATCAAAGAGAATCGATCCAAATGTAACGAATACCCAGCTCGCGGGTCAGCCACATAGCGTCTCGAATGGTCTGGGGGACTTCACCGTGTTGGGAACTAAGGCTCCCTTTGGACAGCACCCTCTCCCGGTTGTCTGATAACAGATGGAGAAAAGCATGCTGTCCCCACACATAGCTAAGTGTTGCGTACTCGAGACCGTCTGTTTCAGTGAACTCCACGATGTACTCATCGACCACGTCGACGAGGCGCAGACTCCGAAACCGGCGGGCTTT
Source organism: Podospora pseudoanserina (assembly GCF_035222485.1). Classification (NCBI taxonomy): domain Eukaryota; kingdom Fungi; phylum Ascomycota; class Sordariomycetes; order Sordariales; family Podosporaceae; genus Podospora; species Podospora pseudoanserina. The sequence continues at coordinate 2,926,133 of NC_085925.1, forward strand.
GTGCTCAGTACAAGTCCACTTGTGATGATCCAGGCAAAGATTGAGCCACCCTTTTAATTGTGTCGATGTCGAAATTGGTGGGTGGGATCTGCCGTCCGGTGAAGGTTGGACTGTCCCCCGCAGTACCCGGAGTGCCTAGTGGCAGAACGTGAAAGGTCGGAAAGGTATTTTCAGGGGTTGAGATGACGAGTCGTCGTGTCAGCGGACGGTTCGACGAGGCAAGCTGACCTAGAGTACCCAGAGCTCTACCGTACAACACCCATCGCAGTTGACAGGGCACTCGAGCTTCCCCACCTTCCCGTCCTCCAAGAAAGCCATCGAGACCAAATGCGGGGGCCACCACGGTAGGTGGCATCAAATATGAGAAGACATAGAGAGCAGTCGTTGCGTCGACGATATATCTCGTCGAGGTACCCGAGGTCCTGTTGAGCTAGGTGGCCGGGTCAAAATCGTGTCCGAGGATGCCGGGCAACAGCGGGTCATCGTCGGATGGGTTGGGTCGGAATTTGGAGGCGGTAATGTTGAGATCTCGGCATTCAGAGGTGTCCAGTTTGGGATGAGCTGCTCCTGGCTGATTTCTTCGCTGTTGCGTTCACTGGCGTATGTGTGCTCGGTGATTATGTCTGGCGCTTGTTTACTCTTGCCCCCGTGCGGGGAGCGAAATGGAGATATGAGAGCTTTGCCTAATCTTCGTGACATCAAGATACCGGTACTTGTGTAGGTGTTGTCGGTGGAGGACTCAAATCGATGGTGATTTCAGTGAAGGAATCATACGGTGGTTTCCTAACCTTGGGTCCTCAACAACCGACCAAGGCGATTTCATGCGCCCCGCTGTGCACTTGTTCAATTGACCCAAAATTCAGATTGTTGGGTGCAAGTTTGAGAGTTTTGTTCTGGGATTGCCGAGATATACGAGGTTGAAATGTCCATTATCATATTCTCTTGACGGGGCTTTCCATGCCTTCACTAATCTCTGAAGTCAGACCCCCAGAACCCTCCTGTGTAGAACCATCGACGATAACAAACTCAACCCCCTCCTCCGCCCCAGGAACAACCAAAGCAGGCATCTTCTTGTCCGTCTCCCTTTCAATCGACCTCGCCGCCTCAAAGCACGGCAGCAAGACCGTCGTCCCAGCCTGCTTGTGCTCCTCCAGATCCCCCCAGTCCCACCAGTCGACGTAGGCGCCCTTGAAACAAAACCTGAATCTGTCGGCCGGGATTGCGTCATCTGGTAGCAAGCTCCAGTATTTCTGCTGAAGTGTCTCCTCCCAGGTCCAGGTTTCGCCGGGGCGGAGGCTGATGAAGGAGTTTGTGAAGTGGTTGCCTTTGGAGACGGGGACTTCTATGTCGGGGTCGTCGTAGATGGCAAAGGTGCAGATTGTGCCGTCGTCCATTTCGGTGAACTCCCATGGGTTATCGTGGTTGTTGTTGTTGATTGGGCGGTGGCGGTAGAGCCAGAACCCTTCGCGCTGTGGCTCGGTTTGGTGCCAGCCTATTATTGTCCAGGGGCGGAAGGTGATGGGGCGGGTGGTTGGGGCTGTGGTTTTGTCCGGGTTGAGGAGGAGGCCGGTGTAGGTGATTTTTAGTGTGATGGCGAAGTTGGTTTTGAGGGGAGTGGTTTGGGGTGCGGAGAGTTGGACGGAGAGGAGGGGGGTTCCTGGGCTGACAAGAGAGAGGGTTAGTGATGTGGTCTTGTTGAGGGTTGTTGGGAAAAGGTGAGTTTACTTGAGGTCTGCGATGGTGAGTGGGCTGTTTGATTGATGCGTGGGGGTTTCGGAGAAGATTTCAGGTGAGGGGAGGTCGAGGAGGTTGTCTTCTTCTGCACTGCTTAGTTGGATGTCTAGGAGCTTGTCTTCCTCCGCGCTGCTCAATTCCCGAGGGCTGGCCATTTCGTTGGAATAAATGTCAGTCGTCTGCCGCGCTGTCTGGCAGGAGTGTCAGTCATCTGCTGTCGGGGTCCGGGGGCATTGAACCTCAGCGGTTTGCTGTTCACCTGGTCTTTCACTTTCCAACAGTGGAATTTGATCCCATCTTAAACGTTTATCTCAGGACCTGTCATACCGTTATCTCACCCCTCTTTTGCCCCCCGTAACTCCATAAGGCAGCGGGGGCCGCATGCACCTGTCCCTTGCATAGTGCATGACCTCATGCAGGCCTCGCACTAGCCAAGACCGAAGACTCATACGGCGTGCAAGACTGACACCTCAGACCAGTCCGATTTGCATCCAAACTTCGCATTTGGACCATGTTTGACAATAGCCCGATCGGCGGTGTCTTCTCACTCGGTCGGGATTACCACAAAGAGAGGCAGCAGTTGTGTTATCACCGATTGCAACTGATCAGCTGAGTGATCACATCACAGTGGCAGGTTAGTGTTTACGTTTGTAGGTTTGGATCATGCCTCACTGGGGCCATTCGTGTTTTCCAGGTAAAGGTGTGACCATTTTCTATATAGGAACACAGGGTAAGCTCGCTCAGGAGGTCTTCTGAGGCCCTTCGGGAGGCTGCATGTCTCTTATGTATCACTACGACCCCTGCCTTCATCTTCTATGTTCCTTAGATTCCATGCAACCATATCCTTTAATAGCTATTTTGCGGTTCTCTCTCCAGGCACCTAATACTCGTTATCGTACTTGACACTCATGTCACAGCAACACAGCCTCAAGCCACAAACTAATCATCAGCTAGCAAAGGTACATATGCAGTTGCGGAACAGGATGATAATGACCAACCAGCACTAATGAAAATGATAGCTCTCTAGAAGCTAGGTAAAGACTATTTAGAACGCAAAGACAACGACAGTCCAGAAGCAATTTACGAAAGATACGCCCTGAGATATACCAGAAGGCTTAACAGGCGAACCAAACGGCCCCTGACCTATTACTGCGAGGTTCACGGCTTTGCACTGAGGAGGACTAACTTGCTTTACTACCCAAGAACAAGTGAGTCTAGCAAATCGAAAAATCATTCTGTTGGTGGGATCAGGACAACTATCTAACAGCCCTGGCACAGTCGAACGCTGGAAATACTCTCCACCCGAAAAAAAAGAAAAAAAAGGAGAAGGATCCAGAGTCCAACTCGTCACCTATCTCGACCACATCATACCCGCTGCCAAAAACCTCAACCCTTTTGGGTCGCACGATGACCGAGAAGACTACGCCGACGTAGTTCTTCACCTGATCCAGAGAGTCGAAGGAGTGGTAGCCACCGTCAAGAATTCTATGGACGTTACAGATGATCAGTGCCTGGATCCTGATGGGGAGTTGTGGCGGAGTATTCCCTGGCGATACGGATCTCGAAATTTCGACAGGGATGGATGCGGCACAAAGATAGGGGATAGATATTGCATTTGGGAATGTCCGTTGTATGTGGACAAGCCGTGTAGAAATAAGCATGGGAAATGGCCTTATCCCTTCCTCATGAATAGGGTGTCGCAGAGGGATGATGAGGACGTGCCGTGGTTGGGGAAATATCGGTATCTGTTCATTCCGGTGTGGAAACCTTCTTGGATGAGGAGGAGAAATACCTGGTTGTGGCGGGGTAGCTACCTACCCCTCTCTTGAGATTTGTTAAGAAAGATGAAGAAGAGAAAGCGTCAGTGGAATTACTACTATTAATAATTGTCATTTGTTCTATAGTAAATCAAAAAGCCAAAGGGGTCTCAACTTGACGACCGGCCAGCCAGTCCGTTCAAAGGGGTCAGTCAGACCCTAACAAGTAGCGTGCGCCGCCAGGGCAACTACAGCTGTCCATTGATTTCCAATTTCTCCAGAATAGCATCGCGGTACGCAAACATGCCCACGGTCCTGGGGTGGAAAGTCTTGATTTGCCTGGTAGGCGCGTACCAAGACACATCCTGGATGTTGGCTCCATCCTTGCCAGAAATGAAATCGTTTGCGCCGTTCACTCTTTTGGCCTCCTCTCCCTCCGGCTCCTGCCTTACCAACTCTGCCACGTAGCACAGGTATGATTCGTACGGATCGCGACCCTCACTGGCGGTAGAGTTGCACGTCTCCTCACTAGGCAGCTTGATCTCGCCACTTTCAATGAGCATCTGCGTTTCATCCTTTTCCACCTCTCCACCATCAACCCCGGCGGCGTTGTTGGGCTCGATATCCTTCCAGCCACTCAAAAAGAACCAAGTATCGGCGCGGTTAGAATCAGGATCCTTGACGCCCGGCTCGCACCAGCGATGTCCCCCCTCTATCCAGCGTTGGTCGACGTCAACATAATGGACTTGGCCACCTTCGGTGTTGGCGTCGTTCACGGCGAACTGGATGACCTCGTTGAGCTGCCTGACGAGATCGTCGAGCTCCTTTCTCAAACTCTTGGTCAGGTAGACGATTCGATTGGCGGGCCAGTCAGAGGGAGGTCTGTTTCCACCCCACAAGTAGTGGAAGCTCGCGCCGTCGCAGTCGTCTGTCTCCTCGTTGAAAAAGGTCGGGTAGCCTGCCACGTAGAGCTGTGTGTCCTTGCGCTTGGTCCGCCCGAGAGCGCGCAGGTAGGCATCCTTCAGCCGGGCGCGCAGGCCGTTGGGTGAACTGTCATCCATGTGTGCGCGGGCCTTCTTTTCCGCTTCCTCACAGTTTTTGCGGTTTGTACTCGACCAGCGAAGTGTGTTGGGCGTGAGGACACAGTACCAGACGAGGTCAGAGAAACCCAAATCGTTGCCACCGATGGTGAGCGTGATGACGTTTGTTTCGTCGGCTTTCTTTTGATCCCACTCTTCGATCTTCTTGTACAGGCCTTCGGTTGTGTCTCCGGAGCAGGAGCGGCGGTCGTACACTATTTCCTTGTTGTCAAAAAATTTGTTGAGGAGATCACCGTAGTTGTTGGATCCGATTCGGCACTTGTCGGTCGAGGTTGTTCCGGTGCCCATGCCTGAGGCGTAGGAGTCGCCAAAGTGAGCGAAGCCAATGACGCCGGTAGCGTCGATTTCCTCTGGACTGCCGTCCCAGACGATGGCGTCGGTGACAAAGGGGCATGATTCATCCCTGGACCGGAGTGGATGATGAGGTTGATTCAGCCCAGAGTCTGCAGGTGTGTCATGCTGATATGTGTCGGCGTTCAGACGTGGTCTTTGGTGGGGATGTCTTCTAGTCGCAGGCTTTGGAGGAACACCGATTGTACCGCCTTTACCAGGAACACCCGCCGTGTTACCTGGTTGGCCACCGCTGCTCCCTGCATTATTGGTAGGATGTGGGATTTCTCGGTTGCACTCCTTTGAGAAGAACACCCCGGCCGCAACATGGGAGTAGGTGTCTGCATTCCGAGCGCTCATATCGCCATTGCAGAACCCTTCGCCGCCGGCATTGTTCCCGCAGATTGGGGTGGTAAAGCTGCCATCCTGTTTCTTTTTCAGCCCACCATACGGTGCGCATGCGCGGTCGAATAACCCAAGAGGAAGGCTGGTACACCCAGTGTAACCGTAGGCAACATCCACAGCCCTGTTTAGGAGACAGTTAGTATTCATAACGGTGCAAACACTAACGCGCATATAGCTAACTTACTGATCGTTATCACGCATCGCGTATCTTGTATGGGAGGCCTCGTGGATAATGATAGAAGATCTTGTTCGTTGGGCTTGCCGAAGATCCTTCAGGGAGTCGCAGTTGTTGTCCAGCGCGGGCTGTGTCTCACCAATGTCATTGGTGTCGAAGAACTTGTCGCAGAATGTCATCCTCTTGTCCTTGTCGTTCATGGCTGCCCACCAATTCTTCTTCGGTGCGCAGGCCGGGCTGTTGTTATCGCAGTTGACTTTGAAGGTGTAGCTTGAAGAGGTTCCTGAAAGCACTGCAGTTGTATGATGTCAGATCATTGAGCACATGGAGAGTAAGGGGCTAGGAACCAGGGTTGACTTACAGTCTGCTATGCGGCGGTAGGTTTCACGGATATCGTTTTCGAAGCCCTCTTTTTCCCTGAGTCCTTTGGCGAAGAAGTGATCGTAATAGTTTCCCTCGGTAAGAAACTCTTGGGCGCGGAGGGCCATGTCCACGGCATGTTGCATTTCATTCATGATGTCTTGTTTCTTCCTGTCATCACAGGTGTCGCCCTCAAAGTGTACAATAGCAGCCTGTAGGTGGAGGGTCCAATTAGATATTTGTCACATAGTTGATGGTGATAACCTGATGAAAGTAGCTGAAATCTGAAATCTGTATGATCACCTACCTTCATGTCCGGGGTGATTCCGTGGGTAGGGCCTTTGAGACCCTTCAGATCGTCTGGCATTCCTTCACCAGGTCCCGTGGGTTTTCCAGCATTGTTTTCTTGCGCAAGACAGCCTGCTGCCACCAGGGCAGCTAAAGCCAACTTGAAGGCAACCTTCATGGTGCCTAGTAACTGGTGCGGAAAAATGATATGTGTTGGATTCGAGAGTGAGAACGAAGCAGGGCATGATGTCCAAGAAGTTCCATCTTGCCGATATCTTTATACAACTCAAGTCTGTCAGACCATTGTGACAATTGTGCAAAGCTCTATCTCCATCCAGTCACAAACATTATTCGCATTGACGGCAGTTGCAAATCCCATCTCCAACTCGAATATCAAACTACGGTCTTCATACCTCAGCCTTCATCTAAGCCGAAGAGGAGCGAGATATGGGATGCAAGGCCCAGCTGAGCTTGGCCACATGTATCCGAGACGCCACATCTGTTGGGGTCCGAGGCAGGACATTTGAGGCTATCATTGATGTGAATGAAGTCTCTCAATCGTGAGCCATACAATGAAGACAAGCCCGATACATTGAGCCATGCGAATAGTACCTGGGTAGGTAAGCCACCGGTATTTTCTCTGTCCTTCTTCCGTGTATGGTGAGTAAACTCTGGACTAAAGACATATCGGCAAATGTTTTATTGGGAGGATCATGAATCTGAGCTCTTGTTATCTTACTTAGTCCGAAGCTGGATGCGATGTCATGTTGCTACAGGCCTGGATTCACCCCGCGCCACCTTCAGCTCTCTACCCCAAGCCCGACAAAACAGTTGGGTCTCAGAACCTTACAAACAACGAATTCAGATGGTGGATAGCCGTTGCCACCCACAGAATTGGTAGCATAAGTAAGCTGGACCATCCTCGGTTTGCTTGTGAGTGCCCGGTTTTAGTGTTGATCGCACCACTCCCTTTTCACCCTCACATCTGCTCAGAGGAGACACCGTCCGAGCTCCTTTCCAACAGACCTGCGTATGCGCCAAAATTCACACAGCACCACCGCGAGCTTAACAGAAAAGCCTTTCCGTTCTTTTTCTTTTTTCAAAACCCCTTAACAAAACATCATAAAAAGCCCTCATCCTCTCAATACCGACCCCTTAATTTGATACGGCTCTTATTTAGCTCCAAATAAGTACCTAGACATCAAAGAAGAAAAACGAGCGAAGCCACAGAATCCTCGTTATTTTGGTGGTCTCTGCCTTCTCCACCAGCCATGGAAGTCCCAGACTGGCTTCGAGGGTAAGTCAACCTTACCAGCATCTATCGACACCCCTCACTCCCATGACATACTACAGTCCGCACATATACTGACCTTGAAGCCTTTGGGCAAGAAACAGCGTCTTTCTCATCCTAACGCTTCTATCTTTCGAGCCACAAATCGCCCGCATTTATCATCGCCACGATAGTACAGGCATCTCCCTCTACTACGTCCTCTTCAACCTCATCATCGCCACCGAGCTCTTCACAATCTCCTTCTTCCACCTAGTCAACAACCGCTGCGAGGGATCTGACTCGTTCGTACACGATCCGCCCAACCTAGGTGATCTCCTCAACCTCGTTCACTTCACGGCTGTGTGGATTGCCTGGAACATAATGTTAGTCCTTCTTCGGTGGAAACGACCGAGAGAACAAAGTTAACACTTTCAAGCAGACTACTTCTAGCCATCATTTACTCCCCAATCGCCAGAGACACATCGAACATCATGTTAATATACATCTCCTTCCTCACCATCTCCCTCATCCCCCTCTTCCTCGACGCCCTCTTCGCCGACACCACCGACCCCTACCACAAATGGGTTCTGGGTTTCTTCTCAGCGATACACATGATGTTCATCAACCCCGGTGTCTTCTTCCTTTGCTTCTTCGCCATGTGCGCCCAAGCCCGCGAGATCATCCGCCACAGACATGAAGACAGTGCGCTGAGCTTGCTCGGGCTGGCGGTGCAGGCTGTCTTGTTTGCTGTGCTTTCGGTGACTTGGTCGGGGCGGCTGGTGTTTCAGTGGGACAAGATCCCGGATGGGAATTTGTTGAACTGGAGGGTGTTTGTCTTTTGGTTTCAGGTTGTTGGGTTTGTCGTGTATGATTATGCTGTTTTTGCGATTGGGCAGGGGGTGTTGCTTGCGCTGGCGCTGAGGCATCTGGATGTGGCCTTGACGGGGGGGAGTCTGTGGCGGGTGATCTTCTTGGAGACAGATGGGGAGGGGTATGAGGATGGGGTTGTTGGTGAGGAGGAGGAGAGGAGGCCGTTGTTGGGTTGAAGAGTAAGGTAATGTCATCGTGGTGACGAGTGGTTACTGAGGGCATGTTATAGACCTGGTTACCTACCTGACTTGCAGGCAAGAACCTCATTTAGACACACTAATTAAAGTTGAATATTAGTTGATCTGTTCAGAAAGCTTTGTTCATATTCAGGTTAATGATAGCAAACAAAGGGTGTTGAGTAGGGGTCGTGAAAGTGCGATTACCGCGGCAGATGAAAGAATGAAGACTCAGGCTCACTCCAGCAGAACCATGATTAAGGACCTGCCAAGCATATGTATTTAAATACCCTAAACTACCTACCTATCCAAGACCCGATCAACCTTGGTTGCAGCCATCCAACTGCCTATCTTTGGGGCCATTTCATATCTCCATCTAAACCTTCATGACCTTGATGACGCGCATATCGTGCAGGCCGATATTGAACGAAGCACTCGTCCCTTTCCCAGTCTGGCCAGTATACATCTCCCTCCACTCATACGATCCAGAGCCACCCAAGCCAGGGACATCCTTAAAGTTGACGCTGTAGGTTCCCGCCGAAGTGCCAGCACAAAGCCCAACAACCACACCATCCGACAGCGGCCCAGCCCAATACGGGTAGATCTTGCCATTTACTGGTGCTGGCGCACCGGGAGGACGAAAGGTTGTTGCCGCCTTGCCGAGAGAGTCCTGGTTGATGTCAATCAAGCCCTTGTTCCGGATGATGTCCAGGGTGGAGTTGGAAATCTTTTCGAGATCCAAGCCCAGTACGAGAGGAGACTTGGTGATGGCCCAGAGACCAAAGTGCAATTTCTCCTGGTTCGTGTTGAGCTTGGAGGATCCAAGGTAGAGCATGTCGAGGTCGTTGAAGCCGCCTGGAGCACTGTGCTGGTAGATCCCGGCGGCTGCACTGCCGATACGCTCGACACTGGCCCAGTCGCCCCAGTTGTCTACGCTCATTCTGCTATCTGTTAGCCTTGGTAAGGGGTGTTGATGGTGGGCAATTACGACGTACCTCCATGAGTGACCGTAGCTAGCACCCCAAGTCCAGACTTCGTCACGGCCCCAGTTGCAGAGGTTGAAATGCAGCTTTTTGGTGTTCTGAACTCCAAGAATGGCGTCTCTCATGGGCGCGTACCAAGTCTTGGTGCTGCCGGCCGGGCTGGTACAAGTTTGAGGGCGAGGATTTTGACGGCAGGGTGTGTAGCAGTTGTCGTACTTCCAGAAGTCGACTCCCCAACTCACCAACTGGTCCACATCACCCCTTTCGTGGCCCTCGTTTCCTGGGTATCCAGCGCACGTCTTGTCGCCAGCGCAGCCGTACAGGCCGAACTTGAGTCCCATGCTGTGGATCCTGTCGGTGACGGCTTTGATGCCGTTGGGCCATTTGGCTGGGTCGGGTACGAGCCTTCCAGAGCTGTCACGGCTCTTGGTGGACCAGCAGTCGTCGATGTTGATGTCTAGGATGAATGAGCGCGTTTTTTAGCAAACACTGAGCTCAGAAGAACTCACATTCATACCCAAGGTCCTTGAGTCCAAGAGAAATGAACTTGTCTGCCGTTGCGAGGGCATACCTGGCTGAGGCTGCGTTGCATTGAGCGACATTCTACCAACAAAGTCAGCACCCGGTAAGCATACAGGAAGGGACTTGTCGGTACCCAGCTGCTCCAACCCATATGAGGTTTCAACCCAACTCCATTATCCAATGCCACGGTCAGCCGGGTATTGGCGAGTGCGGGTAGTAGTGCAACCTTCCAGGACTTCATCGTGACGACCGCAATGCTGAATATCGATGCTGATGCTGTGAAGACATGAGATGAAAGCACTTTGATGGGCACAGCTCTTATAAAGCCTAGGTATGTTTGGGAACTTCTTGAGCAGCATTGTCTGATAGATGGGTTTGAGATACTCCGGTACCTGCACCTTACGTCACTGTCGCTGGGCCCTCCGCTTCGTTTCTACTTGCCTTCAGGTTATAGCCGATTGGGGCGCTAAACCGCGTCGCCACAAAGCCGTATGATCGTTGCAGGAGAAATCTGTAGACTGTGACCATGATGTTCACCTCAAGTACGTCCGGCGCTTGCAGCCAGATTCGGAAGGTTCTGCGTAGACGTTTTCCTGCACCTAGGGACTTGCTCCATGGGCACGCTGTCGTGTGGGTTAGGGTTAGCGTCGCGCTTTCCTTGCAGAAATGCCCTCGAAGAGTTTTTCCGAGACCAATCCAGAGCCACCACCTTCTCTGAGCCTGCTTCCCACGAAATGCGGTCCTCACGCCCCCCACGAACATCGCCAATTCACCAGAAAAATGCCTGTGGTACACAGCCCGCGGCAACTTCCGCCGTGGCGTCTGGACATGCATCTATCTACCTCAGTTCTCACCATGATTGGTGACTTGCAGTTACTGCCCTGCCTCAACCCCGCTTGACTTGCATGCATTGCCCGACGTCTATGCACTGTTCCTTCGCCTTGACAGAAACATTAACACCGACAACTATCAAGTTTCGCTGAAACCCTCAGGATTTCTCTCTTCATCCTGGACGATTACAGCAAAATGGAGCCTCTCGAGATCATTGGGGCGGTGGCGGCCGTCGGCCAGCTCTTGGAGCTATGCATCAAGGCCGGAAAAACTTCGACCCAGCTCGTACAGTCATTCATCAACGCCCCAACCGAGCTCAGAAACTTGAGCGCGAAGCTTGCCTCATTACAGATGATCATTCAACAGTTTCAGGCTCTCGGCCAGGACTTGTTAATGACGGGCGTGGAAGATATTCTTCCAGCTACCCACAAGGACATGCTCCTTAGCTCCCTCCTGGCAAGTGAGAGGGCATTGAAGAACCTCACGACACTTCACAACACTGCTGGGCAATCCTCGACACCAAAACCTGGCTGCAACTTCAGTCGGAGGCTGCTGTGGTCGCTAATCGATAAGAAAAGGTCAACGGTGGTTATCGAGGAGCTAAGGAAGGCAGAGATGGTCTTGGATACAGTCATACTAATTCTTAATACGTAAGTCGATCCCTCTTGACTTCCTGACCATTGTCTTACGTAGATATCAAGGTTCAGGTAACGCTACTTTTTATTAAAAGTCAGTTGATCACTATTCACAAAGGCTTACATACAAGCTTTAGGGCCTGGTCAGCTCCCACGAGCAATTAAGCGGTGACTTATCAAAACTGCGAGAGAATATTGCAAACCAAGAACCAGCGTCAGCGCAGGCCATGCCCCGCCCAACATCAGATATTCCCCAGCAACGAGCTGATAGCGCAATACGGAAAACGCGGGACATTTCATCTCTCCCTCGACAACATGCTCCACAGCCAGCAACAGAGAGGGTTTTTTCGAAGGTTGAACAGTTGATGACCGAGAACGACTGGAAGAAGCATTTTGCCCGACACCATTGGTCCATTGGACCGGATGATCAGTTGTTTGGGATTGCCGTCACAAAACCTTGCGTTGGTGGGATGGCCGTCGCACTTCTATCAAAGAAAAATGAGCGGAGGGCGCACGCAAAATTCAGGGCCAGACTCAAGATACTTGGTCAACGGATATTTCAGTTCGAGATAAAGGCAAGGCAGTTTGCCAGGACTTGGATGAGTTTGCCCGGCATGAATTGTGCTATCACAATCATCAACATCCGACCAACCAGTGCTCCTATATTCCAGGCCTGCTATGAATGGGACATGGTTACAGTCAAGCACTTGCTGGAAAGCGGAGAAGCCAGCGTTAATGATGTCGATCATGAAACCCGGAGAGGTTTACTCGAGGTCTGTTTACAGGACACGGTCCGGGGGGGCAGTACTTCCACAAAGGTGATTCTGAGTCACTCTGCTGATGTTGAACTGTAGCATCTTTTTAGGACCACTGAAAGTGATCAAGACAAGTCACTTCATTCACCTTTTACCAAGTTCCGAGGTGGTGCATTGCTTCGGTATCTTCTTGACAGAGGCTGCGATCCTAATGTCTTCAATGGCAGTACGGGCTTGTAAGTAAAGTCGACCATTCCATAACCGATTCCGTCGTTGGGTGTATTCTAGCAGGCCTCGCTGACAGTTTAAAGACCGGCAGTTCTGTTTGCCTTTGGGCTCGGGTTCTCGCGTTCGGTCTCGTCATTGCTTTTTCATGGTGCAGATTTAGAGTCTTTCCAATCCAGACCCGCCGATTTGATAGACGCTGTAGCGCATCAAAGGTACAAATGGCAACTCAAGCTACTGCACTCCGTGGGCTTCTCAGATTGGAACCCTACACGCCAATCATCGATGTCGTTACTACATGCCGCTGCTTACTACAACGATATTCCAATGCTTCTTTTTGGCATGGGGGCCATTGGAATAGATCCGAATACTGGAGATAACTACATGACGCCGCTTCATGAGGCTAGTATGGGCAACAGTGTTCTAGCCGGCTCAATACTGCGCGAAGCTAGTGCAGATATCAACTCTGGGCATGGCGTTTGGGGTGGCACACCTTTACAACGCTGTATGGATTTCAAATCTTACGAAATGGGCCACTGGCTTCTTCAGTGTGGCGCAAATACCAACATATCTGACTCTTTGTCAAACGATGTATGGACTGGGTTTTGGGAAAGGATGATGACAAGGGTAGTAGGTCGGAACCATGACGTTTGCTTTGACTTTCTTAGAGAAGAAGCGATGCTCACCCACCTTCTTCTCCATGACTCAGACCCGCACCAGCTATTTAGGACTGTTTGGATTCAGCATTTCGATCATGGCATTGGATTCTTCAAAGCATGGTATGATTACTGTGGGCATATCCAGACCCCTGAGGTAGCAAGAGCCTGCAGCTACAGGATTCGAGGCCTCTTGTTCTACCCTTCGGGATCAGACGAGAACGGCAGTGCCCTGTGCGGCTTTCCGAAGGAAGCCATTATACAATACGAAGACGCAGAGCACACGAGAAGACCTGCAAGAACTAGTTTGTGGTGTAGCAGGGGACACATTTACCTAGCTGAAAGAGACACGCCAAATGATGTTGGTTCTGATAGGGACAGCGATTCAGATGATTCCCTGGAATCTTCTGATGACGATACGGATTCAGGCAGCGAAGATGGTGACTGTGATTGTCGAAAACAGCACCGGAGTTACAATGACAGGGACAGCGGATCAAGTCTCTGTAACTGTGATGTTGACGGGGGAGACAACCAGAATGTCCGACCAGGGATCACACTCTTTTACGATACGATATCCACACCGGAAGGTCAACTACGCATGTCTCGATTTCCGTTCGTTTGCCTGCTCACGAACGCCTTGTGTATGGCCGGCTACCGAGCGGAAATGGATGAGGACGGGGATATTTGGTACGAAGATGAAGATGGCGATAGCTATCACGATGCTCGGGAGTTTCAACCCCACGAAGATGAGGATGACGGGCTTGCTCGTAATTGCCCGATGTGTCAAAACCCAGAGAAGTACGACTTGGGGCACATTTTCGAGGAAGCGGAGAGAGGGAGGAGTCTTCTTTTGGAGTATAGGGCGAGAGCGAAGACGCAGAAAAGGACGTACTTCTGACGGAGGATCAGCTCGAGAATGGTGTTTTTACATGGTGCAAAGGGTCAGACAGTTGCATACCGGGGCTTCTTCTCTATCACTTTTATAGCACCGATTTCACTTCCAGCCCGCCCCCATGGAAATAACGCCATGTTTCCCGAGACACCACACCATCTGGCAGTCACTCACAGCCCAAAGAACTTCATATCCTCCTCCCCATGCACCGGCACCCCATGCCCAACCCCCTCCGCCCAAATCCCCGTCAACTTCTCCCCAAACACCTGCGTGGTATACCTTCTCTCAGGCACATCCCTCTTCTCCTCCAGGGGCGTCCCAGGGTACCCAAACACGGTCGTCCACTGCGCAATGGAGTAGTTGTAATTCGCCGGCGCAATAACATCATCCGCACTCCCATGGTAAACCTGCATCCTTGGCCTCGTCCCGTTATAACCCGGATAAGCATCCAACACCCACCTCGCCCACTCTTCAGGTGTCAAGTTCATCCTCCCCCCTGAGCAGTTCCCGTTCCAGCCGGCAACGGAGTCAGTGAAGAAGCAGCCGGCTGCTACACCGGAATAGTTAATAACCGCGCTGAACAAATCAGGATACGCAGCAGCGAGGATACTCTGGTCATGATTAGCACCACATTCACAGCTCAGCTCAGGTATAGGGGTAACCTACAGCCATCATCCCCCCCGATGACTCCCCAATAACAAACACCCGTCCCTTATCCCCGTTATACCTCTCCACCGCCCACCTCGCCATATTGGCAATCGCATGACTATCACTCCCGCCATCCCTTTTCAGCGTAGCCCTAGAGCTCACATCCCAGCAGCCGCCCTCGTTTGGTGATTCAGGGTAGACAACCACGAACTTTTTCTCGTCGGCGAGGCGTTTGTAGGGGCTGCCGTTGTAGTAGCCTTGGGCGGTGCCGGTGCAGTAGTGCACGCCGAGGAGAATAGCTGGGTTAGGGGGGAGGTTTGGGGGGGCGTAAACAAACATTTTGGCGCGGCTGGGGATAGGGGGGCCGAAGGTGGGGACCGGTTGGAGTTGGGCGGCGCTGAGGGGGAGGAGGGGAGGAGGACGTGGGGGGGTCTCATTTTGGGTGGATAGGGGTGAGGGTTTGGGAGGTGGGTAGTGAGGTTTGAGGTTGGGAGGGCTGTAAACGCTACCGATGAAGTGCTGTGAAAAACTCGAGAGGTACTATTCGCATGTCAGATGTGGTGTCAAGTTCGAGGCGACCGTAACCTTTATTAATCTCACGAATTCCCATTGATGCAAAAAAGAATCCGTCTAGCTCCATCCCCTTCATTCTTGGCGATTGGCGCGCTTGGAAAAACAAGGTATTTACCCAACAAGCGCGCGTACTACCAGTTACCCGGTCACGGAAGAACCTCCGCCAATGCTACGTCCATTGTTGATCGACAACTCCGTCCCCCCTCCCCGCCCCATCTTTGCCGTCACAACTAGAACCTTTGCAGTGTCCTCCCCAAGATCCAGCTCGATCAAAAACTGGCTGTGCGTGATCACGATGATCCAACCCACCATCCGAGTCTGCGACATGACGCCGCACCACCTGACGACCGCTGCCTGGCCTGCCTTGTCTAGGTTGTCAAAGACTTCATCAACAAGCAGATAGTGTGCCCGATGCGCACTTCTAGCCCTGGCCAACTGCAACAATGCACAGAAGAGTGCCAGATCGACGCGTTTACGCTCGCCACTGGAGCGCTTGGCGTAGGCGAGTGAGGATGGGAGGGCGAGTTTTTGGTCAAGAATGGACCCCGGGGAGGATGCGCTGTCGCCCGACTCAGCAGAGTTAAATAGCGAGCCGAGCATACCTGTTGCCAGGTGCGCGTGGCGTGTGTCATCGTACAGCACGGTAAGGACCTGCACGAGTAGGGTGTTGAGCTCCGAGAGCAGCGCCATGAGGATATGCCCCCCGAAAATTGGCCCTGATTTTCGCTGTGGGTTTTGATGAGGAGGGGGACGATGAGAGCCTGGCTGTACGCTTGGTCAAGGCGGCAGACCAAAATGCAAATAGCTCGCGCTTGGTGGCAAGCTCCTGGAGCTTGTTTGTCAGGGCCTCATGCTCCGAGCGTAAGGAATCTAAGGATGAGGCCTCTGCTTCGGCCAGACGCTTGTAGGTAGAAGCATCACGCTGGTGTATCGTCAGCTGTTGTCTCAAGGCATAGCACGCCTCCTGGGCTTGAACGACACCCGTCAGCAGTTCGCCCATCTTCCTGGCATGGTTGGCAGCGATATTTTTCTCATGCTTCAAACTGCGTAACCGCAAGCTTTTCTCATTGATAGCTTGAAGAAGACTTTTGAGAGCTGGCTCTTGATCATGGTTCTGTGTAGTTGTTTTCTCAGCGTCGTGGATTGGTGCACTCTGCGCGTCTTGATTGAGTGAACCTCTTGGAGCGATATTGTGATTAGTTGGCCTTCGGAGTAGGTTCATGACTGTAACGATAGCTGCGGATAGCCAAGAGACAACAGAAGTCCTCATTCCATGAAAAGACTTGGGTAGACCACTGGGCTGGGCCGCAGCGAGGGCTTTCAGTTTCTCATCAAGCATTTCCAACCACAAGGCGAGCCATTCCATTCGACGGGGATATACGCATTCTTGAGCATCTTTTGCTTCCTGGCTTTGCTTGTATTTCAAGACTCTTTCATGTTGCACCTGGACCTCGTCCTTCATCCTGGCATAAGACTCGTTTAGCTGCTGCAAAGCCTCCTCCTCCATGCGAATTTGGGTCTGCAATCCCGACATATGAGCATGAAAGCCCACATTGAGTTCCAGGGCCAGATCCTTTTTCTCTGACCCCAAGATTTGGCGGCTGGAATCTGCAATACTTTGTGAGGTTTCATATCTGTATCGGGTTTGGTGTTCCTTCAAAAGTCGTTCCTTGGCTGCATGGTCTTGTACGGTCCTCTCCAAAGCTGAAACTTCCTTTCTTGCTTCCGCTTCAAGTCGTGTATGTGTGTGAGTGAGGTCTTGAAGCCGTCTTTCGGTGTACTCCACCGTCCGAGCCACACCTTCGAGCCCCTTCTCGGCCTCCTTGATGTCGGTACCGATATCTCGCAGCAGCAGTTTCAGCACCTCCTCACACTGATCCAAAGTAGACAGCCCAAGTGCCGTCTCTATCACGTTCCGCCGCTGCGTTGGCGTGGAGGACAAGAAGCTCGCTGCGCTCTCTTCGCTCGGCACAACAGTTCTGATGTATGTTTCGTAGTCAGTTCCGAGCAGTTCGTTAATTGCTGATTGTGTCGTGCGCATATCTGGGTGCTCAAACTGCGGAAGGGGGTTTCCATGTGAGGAGACGACAACAAGGTTGCCCTGGACTTTGTGTTTGCGATACCGAGTGATGGCATATCCGTTGTTAAACCCCAGCTTGACACAGCAGTCCTTACCGACGTTATCATTGACGACATCGTTGACCCCGAGCCCGTCACGAATACATCGACCGAATTGACACTAAACCATAGCCTCCATTATTGTACTCTTCCCTGAACCATTATCGCCGATCAGAAAGGTCAATCCCGGTGTGAGATCTTGTTGGAAGTCGATATGAATTGTGTCCTTTACGCCAAGAAAGTTTGTAATCGTGAGGCTGCGAGGTTCCGCAACAAAGACGTTGGCAGATCGTACTGCTGGGTTGGTGGGCGTAATATTTGAGGAAATGGCTTGACACGACTTTTCTAGGAACTCTTTATAATCAAGCCTGGCCTCGCCATACTGGTCAGCCATCTCATAAGACGTTTGAATCATTTGTTGGCCAACCTGGACCAAATCGTGTTGCCGCATGAGAAGCGGTTCCCCTAAATCCACAGACTTGACATACTCGTGAACTTCGGCTATGAGTTCAAGAGCAATATTCCTGGACTCAGGCTCAGTTTGAGGGATAGACTCTGAAACTCTCCCGGTGGTTGAAGCTTCATGAGCCTCATCCTGAGTGGGCTGTTCTAAAGGTTGTGCAGTAACATCGCTCGCTGGGACAGCACCCCTAGCGAGAGAAGCTTGTATCGAGCGGTGGCGTACTTGAAAGGGGTGAGCTTGCCGAGGATCATGACATGCCTGTTCTTTACGGAACGTCATCCACCTGTTCGTTGAGAATCTCCTCAAGGGCAACTGCTGTATAGCCTACGGCATGCGGGTTGGTGAGAAGTTTGTGCTCGAGCGTCTCCGGATCAAGCAGAACAACGCCTCGCTCTTGATCGTAAAGGTCGGCCCAGTTCAGCTGCAAGGGCAAGCCGAGATATGTAATGCTCCCCTGAAGATCTGTCTTGTCACCGCTACTGGATTTCTGCTGGGTAATGGTCTGGTGGCTGTGAAAGTGGCCCGTAAATGTTCGAGCCAGAGAGGCAAACTGATCAGGGTCAGTAAGGCCGCGGTAGGTGATCGAATTCGTCGCACGGGCGTCTTGCTGGTCGGCATTGACCACATACCGCTGAGTGATGGCTTTGTTGACTGCCAGATGGGCAAAGGCAACTGTTTCTTTCGCATCCTTAGGGCTGAGGGCAGCGACAGCCTTTGTCAGTTGCTCTGCTCCTTGCGAAACGGCAACAATAACACGTGTCGACCGTCCCATTTCTGGCGGGTGATGGCACTATGTACCGATAGGTACGGCGCCAGGCGTGTGATGTCGAGGGCATCAAGGGCTGCGGTCTAGTAATCGCGTCGATAGGCCAGATCGTGGTTGCCAAGCACTATGTGTAATGTTATGTCGAGGGAAATATTTTGCCATTCCGGACTCGCTCAGGGGGTGTCGCAATAGCAAGACGCTCCCCACCCTCTTTGCTGTTCATGTTATTTTCAGTTACACGCTGGTCGAAAATGGAAATCAGAAATAAAATCGGCGGCCAAAAGATACTTGGGGCTTCAGATCAATGCAAATCGCGTCACGGGCTGAGCCCTGTGGTGGCCTCGGCAACCCGCGGCCGTTGTGGAACTACCGGGTAGCGCGTGGTCATAGCGACAACCCCTAATGGAGCTATTCCCACTTCGCGAATAGCGCGTGCGCTCCCAAACCCATCTAGCAGCCTCCAGAAGCGAAATCTTTCAAGACCCTTATCAAGCATTCCGACTAGTGCGCAAATGAAGCCCGGCCCGATTTTTGGTGAGCGGCCGGTGATGGGGTTATTTGGGTCGTGATCGAGACCTGATGCTGGACCAGGTCTATGGATGCTCATATGACGCAGCAATATGGAACCTACTAGGATCGGTGCCAATGTGTCGATACTACATATTACAACCGTCAACGGAGTTCATGGCTTAGCTAGCCCGCTAGATATGACGTGTGGCTACAACGCGCAAAGCTTGGTAGGGTCAATGGACCGTCGGTAAGCACAAATCGGGCAACTGACTGGGGACGCATTGTCGACTTGCTCCACACTAGAGGTGAATACGAGTGCCCAGTCCACCGATCATCATCGTTATCGTTTTGCACCTAGGTATTTGCAGCGGTAGTTAAATGCTGCGGTTCTTCCTGCTTTATTTCTCTAACGTTAGTAGTTTCACTTTCACTTGGACTGAACAACTTTCAAACCCCATATTCAATTCACGGCACTCCAGCCCGGTAATTGCCAAAATGAAGCTCTCACTTCTTGCACTGGCCAGTGCTGCCTCCGCGGCCGTCATCACCACGCGCGATGTTGTTTTCGAAGCCCGCAACTTCACCGCCAGCTGCGTCCCTCACAGCGCCATGTGCTTGTAAGCATTCCGCCCCCCTCCCTATCCAACACGTTAATATTAACACGAGACAGCTACTCTCTAAATGCCTTCATGCCTGGAACCATGGACACCCTAGGCTATGACTGCACCGCCTCCGGTGTGGGCGGCCCGGGAATCCTCCCCGAGATTCAAGGCGGCACCTGCCCTCCCTCATCGCGTACTTTCGACGTCGTCCGAAACGAGACCGGCATGACCGTCATCGTCAGCGTTCAAGTATCTCTTCTTAGCTACACCAGGGGCGCGCATTTCATTCCCAACGAGCAGATCCAGGTCATGAAAGGCGTTACTCCGACTGGGGATTACACGGCCTATGTTGGACCCAAGGACTTTCCGCTGGAGAGGATATGGTAGTAGTGCAGGGATGATGGACGTTCAACGCGGGACATAGGCTTGCAAGATGTTCGTATTCACTCATTTCTCGGAACGCATCAGAGGTTTTCTAAACCGCACTGCGGTTATGTCTATTCCAATTCTAGCAGCATTAAGCCTCATAGCTACACCAAGTCAAAAGCATTACCCAACGTCATGCTGTTCCCCAACACCGTCCAATGCAAAGCCCCAACTCCTAGCTAAAGCACCAACAGCACCACTTAAGCCTGCGTGGTAGCGCAATCACCACCTCCCAACCCACCACTGCAGAGACGGGTGCAGCCGATGCCGAGATCAGCGGTCTTGATGCACTCGTCGTTCTTGACGCGGGTGATGAGATCGCCCTTGCAGTTGGGACCCTCGCTGTCCTGGTAGGCGAACCAGACATCGGAGAAGGAGTCGGTCCTGATGGACTTGATGTCGGAGGGGATGGGGGCATCACCGGTGGAGAAACCGTTGAAGACCTTCTTGTCGACTTCGGTACCGCTGTGAGAGATTTGTTAGGGGGGTTTCGCTTGGTGATGGGGGTTAGGAACTTACCAGTTCTCATCACTAAACATCTTGGTGGCAGCGCCGAAAGCAGTGCTGGCGCAGCCGGCAATGAGGAGGATGGTGGTGGCGGCACGCATTTTGGATGGTTGATTAGAAGAGTTGGTAAAAGTGGGTTGTTGATGTGTTGTGAGTTTGCTGTGTTGTGTTGTGATTGTGTTGCTGTTGTTGTTGTTCTGATCTTCCGACTTTACGAAGAGGAACGAATCATTTTATGTCTTCCTGACGATAGTACAGTCCCATGTTCAGGTCTGTGTTATCTTCATTCGGAACGGTTGACCGATTACAAGCCGTAGTATCTGGCTATAGCCATGGCTCTCCCAGGTCTCTGGACAGCTTCTGGGAGGCTAAGTGTTTCTCGGTTTCCTCAGGTCATGACCTGCGAACCCTGTGACTGCAGCGCATTGTGCAGTTAAGAATCAGCAATGAATGCATGAAAACAACCTCGAACTTGCATCATCTGTTCCGTCGGCCGTATAGGTCCAGGCTTGCCTTCTCGGCTAACCTGTCTGGTGCCAGCGGTAGCTAGACCTGAGGCCTGTAACAGGTATGAGAGGATGCCTCTGGCGGCCATGATGATGTTTCACAACCTATATTTGGAATTGTCCAATGCCAGACGATCTCGGACTTGATATCTCGCACTCAGAGTCGTGTGAAGCCGCGAAGGAACCTGATTTGCCGCGGCCCGCAACGAATCCGACGACGCGGCCGAATTCGCGGCCGCCCATGCGGCCTTTGTCGATCGGATATTGTAAATCGATTGACAACATTATCAGCAACTCCTAGTGTTATCAGATGGGGATCGTTGAATGGTAGCCACCTAGTCAAACTCTCAACAAACCCCGTCTTCGACACCCAGATGTGTGGCCCGTGCGCACCCTCCCTTGCCAAGCCCCTGAGCTCTTGAGCTCTTGGGCTCAAGGCACCCATCAACGCAATTCAATTCAATCCGGGGCCAAGATTGGATTGAATTGAGCACTGGAATACTGTGATTGTCAAGGGACTTTCCTCCATTCACTTCGAACGGTTACATGACTGCTGGACTTTCTTGATCTTAGGTGTCACCAGTCAGAGCGAGTCTGATGAACTCAATGAGAGCCAGGTGCAACAGCTGTATGGTGAGCAATGGGGTGTAATTGCCGGCCTTGTCAACAAGGAGGATAGAGACTCTCAAACTCCATCCTACCTCGTCAACCTCGATACTATGACCGCCTTCTCCACAGTATAAATAATCCGCTCAGAGATAACAACACAATTTCGCTTTCCAGCACTATTTTTAGGGCGGTCAAATACGATAATACAACGAGCCGCGGCACGATTGTTGATTTCCTATTAAATCTTTGGATGGGAGCTCCAGCCTTGCGAGCACCTGATACTCAACACAGGACATTTGCTGAAGGTTTGACAAAGGCTTTTTGGCTAATTATCGACTTGCTAAACATCGGGGGTCAACGGCCATTGAGCCATATTAGATGGAAGTCAAAGTCCCCCTTGCACAACTTCTTGTTAAGTGCTCAAATTCAACTGTGGTGGATGTTTGACTGTCAATTGCACAGTCGCCCTCCCGTATCTAATGAAGATCACCAGTGCCACCCATCAAGGATTATATTTCCTTGGCGAAGGAGGCGAGGTTGGTACGGAGAGAGCGTAGGTATCGGAGATGTGTTTGAAGCCCTCTTGCTAGTTTCCACCTACGGCAGATGGGACATCCATCGTACGACAACAGACAAGCGCGTTATAAGCAGCTCTACAAGATACAGAACTGCTAGAAACGCCAGGAGCCTGCCCGATTGGCTTGATCAGGCAACGTTTCATGGCATATCCAAACACCGACATAAACTGTACATCTGATGGCTACGCCAGGGAACCATCATGTTGGGGAATGTTTTTATCATCGTATGCGAGGTAAGCGCAACTGGCTGTTTGCAAAAGTATATGGTTTCGTACATCTGACTTTCATTACGATCTACAGCGATATTTCACAGTTACAAGACGACGACCTTCCAAGGAAAGATCGGAAATTGAACGACGGCCGCTCCCCGGTATTCCCGCTGATGAGGTCATGACCCTGGTCAAGCCCAACTCTGCCAATCTTTCCACCACCACTTACTCCCCTCGTCTACCCGCGGCCAGAGGTACCTAAAATGCAACGGCAATCCACCCTTCTCCTCGACCTTCAGCGGTTCGTTCTCCAAATATTCCTGCAAGATTCTTTGCCGTGTTGACATCTCCCCCCTAATCTCCTTCACCTTCACAACGCCAGGACCATCACCGCTGCGTCCACCACCACCAAGACACCTGTCAACAACCCACTGCTTCTGAAGTGCGTGCATCAATGACGCCATCTCATCGTCTTCCCGGCCTACCGGATCCTCCCGGTAGGGCCAAGAATCATCACTGAAATGGCGCTGCTCTTTGACCTTACGGACAGTACGCACACTCAAATTGCAACCCCTAGTGCGCACTATCATTCTTTGCAGCTTTGGAGAGGAAGCCGCCACGATATCAAAGAACTGCCTTGCCAACTTTCCATCAATCGCTGAGTTGACCATCACGTCCAGAATGTTTTGGTTGAAGGTGAAGCCTGGGTCTCCCTGCTTCAAGAGCACCGAATCTTCAGACCATTCCCAGCGATGCTGATTCATCGTTCGCATGGTCGGAAGCAACTCCAGTAGATTAAAGCCGTGCCTCAAAATCGCGCCCTCTGTTGATTGCACCTTTGACTGCTCCTTCTGCTTCTTGCGTGGTTCGATAAAGACTACGCTATGGTAAACTTCATTGTCGCCATCAAACACTTGGAGTCCCGCGTCGAGCGTGAGGGACAGTCGTTCGATATTAGGGAACTCAGTCCCGATGGCCTTGTACAATGGGACTTCGTACCTGTCGCCTTTGGAGCGCCTGACTGGGATAGACAGCTTCTGGACGGATGGAAAGATAGCCCCGAGCGCGGCTAGTTCCTCTATGATTTCAATAGATCCCCCGAGGACATATAGACCTTCCTCGCCCTCCAGGCCAGGCTCAACGTAGTCCTCATCCCATTCGACAAAGCGGAGGCTGTTGACAGTGTTGAGAGGGCAGGTCCCAGTTTAAAGGTTTGTTAGGGAAGCAGGACGAAACAAGCATCCCGCAATGGTCAAATTCTCCAACTTAGGGAACAGTGTCGGGAAGTCTCCTAGACCTTCTAAAAACTCGCGCACAATAAGCCCGCCGACAGCAAGTGTCGTTAAATAGGAGAATAGCCCCTTGCTCTTCACACAGCTGAATTCAGCCAGTGTAGTGTCGCGTGTCAGGGTCAAACTCTTCAGAGCGCCGAGGTGTAGAGGTAGCTTCATACTCATGACGTCAGGAATGAAGCAGTAGTCTAGCTCAAGGTGGTCGATGACTAGTAGCTTTGTCGTTGGCTTTCCGTTGTATAGTGGCTGTGGCAAAGGAGAGTTCGAGTCAGAATTCCAGTCTAGGGCACCGGGACAGGAGCGAATAAGGGGGGCGCGAAGGCGAATCTCTCTGATGATGTGGGTGAATGTGATATTCCTCAGCATTAGACAAAGCACTTCGTACTGGCGGCTGCGTGACTCTCTCAACGCATTGGGATTCCCCAAAGAATTCACTTCAACTGTATCGTTGAGCTAACTTAGTGAAGGCATGGCGAGGTAATCAGAGCGTACTCGTGAGAATCCAGTATTCTAGGGTTCCTGTCCAGCATCCGTAGCCTGAAAGTGTGTAAATGGAGACGAACCGTGTGACTCTTTTCGTGAAGGGCTCGTAGCAAGCAAGGTCCAAACTGCATTGGGCATTGGTAAACCAAATCACCGAGTCCTGATAGCTTAGAGATCAAATCAGCCAAAGGGTTGCCACGCCCAGTCTGCGTCGTAAATCACTCTCGCGAGATCTGTGCCGTAGTAATTCCATAGTTCTTAATCAGTGCCAGCGATCTCACCGCCGAAATCTGAATAGTCCGGGATTCCGTGAAACCTTGTATCAGAATGTGCCGGATCTCACCGTGTACCTACTTTAAGGCCGCCAGAATGAATGCGACTTGACCGGTGTCTTCTTCACTATCCGCCCTAACTGTCGTCCAATCTGCTCGAAAGCCGCATGTCGTGGAAATTTTTATCCCTTCAAATACGTTAGCCCCGTAACGACATGTACAATATGCAGCTGGACACCGACTTGACTGTTGGTAACGACATGTCGTTCAGCCTTCAAGTTCCTCGCTATTACAGCACTCAGAGCTTTTCTCACGAAAGCTGCCTCTTCTGAAATTACCAGAATTGGCCCTCGTGGTCCAAGCAACAGTTGGATAGATACCTTCACACAACGTTAATTACGACCGCAGCTACGCCGATCAACGGTTCCCAGCCAGTCGTGTGCACCGACTGATAAACGACACACATCTGGACGAGAGAACGGTGGCAAACCAGTCGAGGATGGGAAAAGGAATCGGATCGTTCCAAATAGGCACCAATGACGTTCACGGCTGCACCGTTATTACCATCATCGGCAACAGAGCTGTTTGGATGGCTCATTTTTGGGAGGCGGACTGGGGGGAAGAGGGCTGGGAGATTCTATTCCAAAACACGCCCTTCTTCATTGAAGAGTTTCGGCAAGTATTTTTCTTCGTTCCATTTACCACCTCTTTGTTCCCCTATTTCTCATATCGCCGGCCGCTCAACGACACTCCAGGTGTGGGCATCGAACGCCGCTAACTCTCTGCGTCAGACACAAAATTCTCTGGCCCATCACTGGCGGTGGTCCAGTCGGCCCCGACGTCGAGGTTCTTGACCCCAACCTCTTCAACAGGCCTGACGACCAAACCCGGGTCTTCATTTACACCCCAATAAGCCTGCGCTGGAATCCCGATACGAAGCCAACTCGAAACGACTTGCAGTTCAAGTACAGAATTGAAGAAGTTACGAACGCAATCCTGACAAGGATTCCAGGCGCCCAGGCAACGATTTGCGGCTACATCTTCTTGGTGTATGAAATGACGTACAATTACTACCCCACACTGTTTCCCACAGGGGAGGTGAGACATGAGTTCCAAGTCCACGGTCCAGACGCAGCAATGGCTGGAAAAACTGCCCGGGGATCCATCATGTTTCAGTAAGTCCAAATTATATCAACCCAGATCCTCCCCTTGGGCCTTCGACGGAGCTAACAATTCGACTTTTCCTCCTGCGCAGATATGATGGCACACATACTGGGCGAAATTGGCGTTTATTCATCGAGCACCGGATATATAGAAAGGGAGATTCTCAAGGACTCAACCACTACGAGTGTGAGATGGCAGCCATCAATGGAGGTGCGCTCTGGATACCGGTTGAGGATGTCAACTCAAATCGAAGAAGCATGCCAAAGTTCCAGGGGCCAGACCTCAGCATACCTGCTTCTTCGGTCCCTCAACCAGGTACCTGAAACTCATACCGCTTCTATTCATACCGGCAACCTCCTCGGGGCAATCTCACCGGTCCCATCGCTGGCTTTTGAGATACGGCTCTGGCACAATTCTGCACAGAAAAAGAAATTGCCGACAACAATCGCGCACCCACACACAGTGACGATCGCAGGCTATCTTCAGTCAGGACTTCGTCATACATTACCCCCTGGAATCAAAATCTCAACTCACGATTGTTGTATACTCCGCCAGGGAAGCATCAAAAACCGGCGTCAACAAATGTATCGCGTACCCAACCAAGAATAAAACCCAAGAATAGCTCATGAGCATAGTCGGGCACTGCCAAAACCAGACCATCTTGCGACTGATCCCCCGATGGAACATCCTATCCCCTGGCCCTGGCGGGGCAGGAGGTTGCAGGAATAAACAGAGGCATATCGCCAGGTCGGCATCGCTGAGCTCGTCACTCGAGTTCTCGGGAAGACGACGAAGAAGCCGTTGGTGCGCCGAGCTGATCAGTGCAAAGAAGGAGAGGAATAAACTCCAGTTCCAGAGCATCTTGGCCACCCAGATTGTTCTTTCTGTCGAGGGCCAGGAGAAGACGCCTATGACTGCTGCTCCGGAGAGCGCTGCCTAGGGAGACCATGTCAGCGCCGTACGATTCCATGGCTTTTGGGTGTGAGGCACTGACTGCTCCTTGTACAAATCTCAGCTCCTCTGATTTAGTCTTACGGAAACGAACCAGTGCTGCGATGACTCCATCCTTGTCCTCGCGAAGGTTTTGGTTGCGCTGGATGCAATGCATTGGCTGGACGGTGTGATAGCGCAAAGCTCCGGAATAGCTGAAGGCAAAGATCCGGAAGAAGATGCTTCTGGGGACTGCGTTACAGTTATCTGGTGGACCTGAGTCCCGGGTGTTAGGTGATCTATCCATGTTGATACAACTAGAGTCTAGTGTAAAAAGTAGCTTTAAAAGGCCAATGATGAAAAATTGTGCTGTGCTGGTGCCTTTTTGATAACTGGCAAGGCTTTAGTATATTATTATCGATTTCGGGCTTGTATGTTACCACTCCCCGATACGTTTCGGATTTAGCTAGTTACATGTATCTTGACTCCGAGATAGAATGACCTTGAGCCGCTTGGGGGCCGGTGGCGGAGATCTACACGTCGTAAAGTACGCGCGTACACTGTGTAACAGCAAGGCTGTCTCGACGTATAAGGAGCCAAAGGGCATCGCCACCACTTGAGCCTCGCCCTCACCTGCACGTTGTGATTGCGATCCTGAATTCTGCCAAGTCCTAGGAAGGAATTACATCCGCGATCAACATTATCTGGTGGAGGCGTAGCTGTACTACCTATGAATCATATCCAGTCATCAGATCAGGCCACACGTCTGGGCACTTACTAGGATTGGCCTGTTCGGTTTCAAGATATGGGCATGATGTCGTCTCACATCCTGAAAAGGTCCCAAAGCAGCGCAGCCTTGTCTCTGCGAAGAGCATAAAATCAATCCACAATCTCGGGGGTTTTCTGACAGTCAATCCACCATACCATCACCACCACTACCCATCGACACAGTTGCAAACCATTGAACTAGCGATATCCGCCCTACATCACTATGACAGAGGAACAGCGAGATGTCTATCTTTACAGGCGGCCCATTACTAGCCTTGCCAAAGTCCCCGTGCTCAACAAATGGGCCTTTGCCTCCATCAACCACTGGGCAGTCTGCGTTGGCGAAACATGCTACGAGGTTGCCCGCATCCACGGCCACCACCCAACGGGGAAATCTCACGACATACGCGTCCTTACCAAGGCAGAATGGATTCAGTATGCCCAACAACAAAAGCTTGCCTACCAATATGCGAATTACGGGAAATGCAATGCCAAATGGAAGGATGACGACATCAAGGAATGCGGTAAGTACAGATCCACCTACCTACCTATAGCCTTTTGCCATGACTTGTGCATGCTCAGGCTGCTGACCAATTTCCCTCACCTTCATAGCGGACGACATATGGGAACGAATCTTCGACGGAACCTATGAAAACTTCGAATCGAACTGCCAAGAATTCGCCCATTTGCTTATGCGGTGCATTGTCGACGATCTGCGTGAAGACACAATCCCAAGACGGTGGCAGGAATACAACCCGGATGGTCTCGTACCGGCAACACTGATGGGGGGAGGGCCTGGTATCACAATAGGCACAATGGGCGCGGCCAAGGGGACGGCAGTGGCTGCGACAACAGGTGCAGGTGTAATAACCATGACGGATCTCGTTGCCACGTGGGGCATCCTGACGGGAATCTCGGCAGTGGTTGCCTTTTCGTCATATATATACAAGAAGCACAAACGACACAAAAAGAGCACGGCAGTGGTCAGGGAGTGGCACTCTGCAATGAAGACCACAACCAGGAAAGGATGGCGTCGGGTCTTTTCCAGGAGCTCGTGGCGTCGCATGTGGGATGAACTCTGATTAGCGGTAACGTTTGCTGGAAAGTAACTATCTCCCTCCTCATTGTATGTCTAGGTAGAGAGCTCAACAATCAAGTCTCATAACCACATCGTTCAGCAACTTTAAAGGTGTGAAAAAGAATTGGAAAGTTATGAACCATCGAAGGCGGTCCCTGGAGCTATCTGGTAAAGTTTGGCCAAGGTGGGTTACTACTGTTTTAGGTTAAGGTTCACGCACAAAGCTAAGTTTTCTCATTGAACTCCCTGATCCCAACACTTCTTTTCGCTGACAGGCACTATTTCACTGCTCGCCATTTGATGTTTCCTGCACCGGCACGGCTACATCCCGAAAAACATCTCTCCGATTCGACAGTCACGAACTCTTTACCCTTCAGCATGGCTTTGAAAAAGCTCCCCCTGGAGTTGCAGACACGTATTTGCGAACTGTTGGAGGATCATCGTGATAGTCTGGTATCGCTCTCCTTGGCGAACCGGCATTTTCGGGCGGTTGCCAATACGTGCCTGCTGAACCGTTTGACCTTCAATGCCACAACTGA
This sequence comes from Podospora pseudoanserina, assembly GCF_035222485.1. NCBI lineage: Eukaryota > Fungi > Ascomycota > Sordariomycetes > Sordariales > Podosporaceae > Podospora > Podospora pseudoanserina. The sequence goes on from NC_085925.1 coordinate 2,955,138, forward strand.
TGGTCTTGAGGAATTGGTCGAAGGTTGCTCCCGGTTCCTCCGCCAGAATGACGGCTTCCGTCACGTCCGAATTCTCGTTGTCCTTGGCTCAACCGTCGAGAGCGAGAACCTCACCGCCAATGGATCACAAAGGGTATATTTTGGGCGAGGCCCCTTTGATGAAGTCAAGCAAGACAGATTCTATAGGTTTCCTTATTACTGGCTGACGTTGAACAGCCCACCGGCGCCGCCCGCCCGGCATGGCATACCGCCTCATGCCTGGCAGAGTGCTGACCGGTGGGACAAGAATTGGCAGCCATTGGCCAACTTCATCAGCTTGTTACCAGGACTGACTGACCTCATATACAAAGCGATGGAGTAGTTTCCACCATGCCTGTTGCGCGCCATTGAAAGCAAGAGCACGATATCACGCTGTGTGACACGGCTTCACCATTGCACTTTTCGGCTGCGGATGCTGGAAGCTGCCGCGGCAGCCGAGCATCGTTCACGTGGCCTGCGCACTACCTATTCTTACGAAGATGTCCCAACTCCCACAGTACCCGTTGCCGATCCTCCCGAATTGAATATCATCCGATCTCCCTGTCTCTATAGCCTGTGTTTGGCTAACGACAAATCCTAGATCGGCCCCGGGCCAAATGGGGGGTATAGCAGGGTTAATGGCATGTACCCGGAGATAATGAAACAAATTTTGCAGACCGAAGGACTTGCCCCGAATCTAGGCGAGATCATCTTGTATCCACACATCTATTCGGCGGTAATGGCATCACCCAGAAGTGGAATTAAGCTGGCAAGGACACTCGGCAATGCTTTTCGACGTCCGCATCCTCTGGCTATAAAATGGCTCACGTTTCTGGATCTCACCGACTCCATCCCAGCTCAAATCTGTCAACTACTGGATCTCAGAGCTTTGGAGACTCTCGAACTTACCTGGCCTCAGGGTGAACAGGGGGTGGTATTCTCTGAAACCGTACGTTTCCCTTCCCTGACCACGCTCTTGGTGGACTTGTCTTTATGCATAGGAACTGCATTCCCAAGAGGGAGTGCTCAGGTCAAACACTTCATCAGCGCTCATCCACAGCTCAAGCATTTACATGTTGGCAGATGGGATTGGTCATTCGCGTCGTTTGTAGGAGAGGACCACCATGGAATGAATGGTGTTTCCAAAAATGGAGACCTTGTGCTTTCAAAACGAGCGACGTCCTGATTTGTGTCACGTCTGGAGCTCACTGAGTTCCGCCCGTGAAATCGAAGGCCTGGGTGCCCTGTACCCCAACGTCAAGCGCCTGGCCCTTCCTGTGCACGAGTCAAGGGGCAACAGAGCCGAAGTTGCGTTGTATCAAACCATTGGGCACAGCTTCCCCAAGCTTCGGCATCTTTCGCTCCACCTGGATGCGTCATCGAGGCGGGTGGACATGATTGTTCCGCCGCAGTTAATCCCACTTGCAAAAGTCCCAGAATTCCAGTGTTGTAGTGCACGTGGGTGCTCGGAAGGGGAAGCCATTCGCCCTTTTGAGGAACGAGCCCCTCACGATGCGCTTGGAATGACCTAGAGGGGACTGACGAACGGAGATATCATGGATTTCATGGTGAACTGCGCGCTTGATAGCAAACTCGCTAAGCAGATCTTTTTGGCAGTGTCATCTGCGTCACTGGAAACCATGGTTGTGCGGAGTGGGGGGCTGATCACTACTTCTAGACACGCGGATGGAATTGTGTCTACTGGGCTCGGAACAGGAAGGGCTCTGGGGTTGGGTTCCATGCAGTTTGGGATGGAACATTACATTGCGGGTCTGCAGCGCCACTGGGTGGTCGAGAAGTACTTTTCTGATTGGAAGAAGGAGAAGTTGGGGATCAAAGAGATAAGGATACTGGACGATCGGAAGCTGCATCTAGATTCGGATTATTGGGATGGAGTTACTGCCGGAGTGGGTGAGGGAGTTGAAAACGCTTTGTTGAGATGTTTCAGGAAGCTGTGGTCTCCAAAGGAGGGGAGCCGAGGATTGTGGGAAGAGTGGGAGAGTAGGGATTTACGTGGATTCGAGGGAGTAGAGACTACATAGGAAGCCATCTGTTAAAGCGTCCTAACTTGGTATTTACCTACTCAACCTTCACAACCACCTTCCCAAAGTGTGACCCACTCGCCAGATACTTCATCGCCTCAACCGCCTCCTCAAACCCAAACGAACGATCCACCACCGGCCTGATATGATGCCTCTCATAGAACCGACACATCTCCTCGAACCTATCCCCCGGGCCGTTGATAATCCCCTTCAACGTCACCGTCCACCGCAGGGCCAAAGATTCAAATTCGGCCTTGCCTCGCCAGCTTCATCCTCCCGCCCAGAGACATACCCAATGCACGGTATCAACCCCCCAAACCCGATGCAGTCAAGAGACTTGTACTCGTGGCACGACGTCGTTGAGATGGCTGATGAAACGGTAACAGGCAGAAAACACATGTGTGGGCTGCATCGTCCGGCTGATCAAGAGGTCACCGCATATCACCACCCGCGAGACATGATTTCGCTCTGCCTCCGCAACGATCCATCGCCCCGTTTGCCGTACTCTATCCAAGTCTTGATGCTTGAAGTGGAGGGCGCTAAGTAAAAGCCATCGCCGCGTGCGAACCGAGGTTATACGCATGATTACTGAACATGGAATGGTTAGAGTTTTCGATGGATGTAATCAACGGGCTATCATGAAGTTCAGCGTGCTGTTCGAGCTGTGCTGATATCTTGGCCGGTTCGTTGTCCAGTGCAAACGCAAGTCTGTCACCCCGCATTGTGCCCCTGTGTTGTTGGTAGAAAATGGCCCATTGAAGCCTCAGACGTATCATGTACTGGCAGGAATGGAAGAGGTTGAAACGAAACTCTTAATCTTTACAACACAACAAAAACGAAAATCAGATGGGGAGTTTGTCGGACTTCTGTCGATATAAGGTGGTAGGTACTAAACACGTACCAAGATATCCCCGCCACAGCAAAAGCCAGCGCTGTGACCCCACCCCCCTGCAGCTCAGCACTGCTCAGCGCCGCCCCTATTCCCCCAAAGGTTCAACTCACCATCTGCGTTACCCTACCTACCTATTGAGCCTTCTTTCCCTCCCTTCCCCTCGACACCCTCTCATCCCTCTCCCACATCAAAACCGTCGCCAACGCCACCGGTCCACCAGCCAGCAACCATCCCACCATTTTCCCGATCCCAACACAACTACCCTTACCCACAGAAGCCATGTAGTTGTACCCAGCCCAAACCACCATCGCCAAACTAGGACACCCAATATCATAATGCAAAAAATGCTTCGTCAACCCCGGCAACCAGCTCAAATCAGCCTTATTCTCCCCTCCCAGCGCAGCCACCTTGGCCAGATCCACCGCAGGCGGGTTCCAAACACCATATGGGACAAACACATTGCTGAAGGTCGTCTGGGTGATCATGTCCTTCAGCCAAGCCGGTCCGAACGGCATTGAGGATGGTGTCAGACACACCAAAAGGATAGGGAGATGGACCACAACCGAAGTGAAGATGACGAAGCGGTAGTGGTTGGCGAGTGACTTCCCTACCCCATACTGTGTCGTTGTCGTGTTGTACTTGCGAGGGAAGCAAACAAAGTTCATGCCGCGGTGAATAAGAAATTGCAAAACAGGGAAAACCTGCCACAGAGCCGTGGTGTCGTAGTGTGATTTTCCTGGGATGATCGATGGCGTAGGCAATGACATGATCACGGCTGGGACAATATATGCCAATGTCATACTCAACGGCAAGTGTCGAACTTCCCCTTCTGGAACAGAAATATCATCCGTTGCTGGGGACGTGGTGAATAAATGCAAAATTAGATATGACGGAACAGTCAAAGCATAGGTGAAACTCTGGATGATATTCCCAAAGGTGTTTGTCCTATTCATTTGCCCCGTCAGTATCATTTTCTGTGTCATGAAAAAACTTGGAAAATGGTTGACTCACCAGCTTACAACCCTCCCTCTATTCGCCCTCCGATGCGCCTCAACACTCACCAGCGCCCATCCAGAGAAAAACATCCCCATTGTCCAGACATAAGCGAGGTCAACATCCCAGTTTCTTTCTCCGTTGACCAATCCGCTGAAGAAGCCGATGAGGATGCCCATGCGTGTGTCTAGCGCTTTGTTGCCAGTATAACGCGGGTCAAAGGATTCCGGTCCACCAGGCACGTAAGGTACACCGTCCAAGTTGCCAGAGGTAGCGGTCAGAATGGAGAAATATCCCGTTTGGAAGCCATTGACCATTGTGCCGCAGATGCCCAGGGCCAACAAGGGAAGGATGAGCAAAAGCGGGGGTGTTTTGGAGGGGTTGTGGTTGTTGTTGGCCATGTTGGGTGCTGATTGATTAGTTTGGTCGACAATAAAAAGTGGTCAAAGAGCGGAATGTAGGAAGCAAAGTGATGAGGGAAGACAAGTTTAAAACAATAAGAAATTGATGAGAAAATCGTAGTGTGAATGTGCGGCACAGCACCAAAAGTCGTTCCTGCAGGCCACCCTGGCTACCTCTTGGCAAAGCTCAATTTCGAAGGATTCTTGACAAAACAATCCAAGCCGGAGCACTCTTCAATTTTGCCCATAACGAAAAACGTGTGTTCAAGATCCACTGCTCATCTTGCCTCTATCCGTACATCATCATCGGCCTTAACAAGTTCTGGGCTTGTAGGAATTGCGCTAGAGTCCATCCATACAAATGAACCCAAGGAGAAATGTCATTGCAAACCTCGGCTTCCTCCTCTGTCTTTGACAGTGACTCGATGGATGCAGCGGGACTGATAACTCCCCCGCGATTGAAAAGCACTTTCCAGCCTTGAGTTGTAGACCCTGTCTCCGCCGGCAGAACTGTCAAGGCTTCCCGTAATGAAATGGCTAGGGTCTTCAGCATCCAGTCAAATACTGGTGCATAATCAGGGCCGTACATATCTTGCACTACTGTTGGAGGCTTTATTCGCAATAGATCAAGGCACTCGGGCTTTGATCAATGAAGTTTTTCAGTAGAACTGCAAAGCAGGGGTCGTCTTTCACAGACTTGTTGACATCGGCGCCCAACAGAATCAGCTCGTAAGAATGCCGAGCAGCTATTGCCATCGGTGCTGTCGAACAGGCGCAAGACTCGGCCAGCTCAAGAATTGCAAACCGTCATTGCCAGTAGGTCAAAGAGCAAAGTGTGGGGAGGTTTTGGCTTGAACTTCCCGACTGACTGAACAACAAGAGCGTTGTGATGTCTTGCGATGTTCATCTTGGAAGTTCAGATCATCTTTATTCCCTAGATTCAAGCATGCGGGGTCGTAACCGGGTCCAAACATACGGTCCAGGACTTCAAAAATTTACAAATTTTTACTGAAGCTTGGAGGCATGTTGCTGAGAATTGACTTTACCATCCGATTGTTGCCCATTTTCAACAGCCAACCAGATTGCGGAGGGAGGGATGACTCCAGCAGTGGTCGGAATAGCACCCCCAAAATATCCGTCGCTCAAAGACAACAGTGCCTGGCGTTGCGAAATGGTTCCACGATTTTCCATGCATGAATGGGGATCACTGTTACCAGTGATATCAGGAATAAAAAGCAAGCTCTCTAGCTCGTGGAGGGGAAATCGTTCGGGAGCAAGGTCGATCGGCGATGAGGAGTCACACGAGCTCGACGCGCAGAAAACACTTCCAGGAGCTTATCCACAGCTCGGTTCGTCGTATGTGCCACAAAGCCAACATCTTGGGGTTTCGAGAGCCACCTCTGCCTCTCTGTACTCGAGTATTCCCGGACATAATCTTCTCCTTCATCACCAGAACCCAAATAATGGGGCCGGAACTGCCAATATTGTGCCGTCCAATTCTCGTAGTGAAGCAACTTCTGCAGGATCTCACTTGCGTCGTAATACTCGAGGGGGTCACTCAAAGCATCGACTAAAGCGCAGGCGGCTAACCAGTTGCCTTGAATCACGCGGTTGGCCATACTGTAAATTCTGGGTATTAAGGGGATCTGCCCCTGCTTCTCCGTATCGTTGATTTGGCTGATGCAGATAACGTCAATCCACAGGACCCTGACAATCTCAGGATCACGAAGACACAACAAAGCCTCGTGGAGGTTGTGTGTCACCAGCAGCTCCAGGCCATCAATGTATATACTCCTGGAAAAGTCGCAAGTGACCCAGGAGTAAGACAAGGCTTCATATAGATGCATTACCTGCGTCACTTGTAGCAAAGGATACTCGACAAGTCTGGCTTCGATCCGACCGTCATGTTCCCGACTGGGTATGAGATGGAGCAGATGAATATTCCCCACCTTTGTCAAAGACGCATAAGGATATTCTTGTTCAAGGCGGCCATGAACAGGCGCGTCTGCTCGATCCCTATAGCGTGTGATCGTTCCATGCTGAGTCAGTTGACTGTCTTTCGGGGCCGGGTCATTTCGGGTAGCTTCCTCTTGGGGTCCATGCTGCCGTGACATGTTAGGACCTCGGACAGCAATTTGCAGTTTTTGATGCCTCAGTTTCGTAGGTACCCGCCCTGTTGCTCTTGATGAAGAAGAATTTGAAGGCAGATGACGCTTGTTCCATATCGTAAGGCATCGTTTGGGAGCCAATGTGGGGCTACACACATTACACACGTCTCCAATGATCAAAAAGAGTCCGCTAGCGCGACTACATCTTAGGTAGTTTCTCCAAAGTCCATTATAATTTACTGCAAGGGAATAAGAGAGTAATCTGTAATCCCGAGACGTATGCATTTATTCTCCTCTAAGCTCTACCATAAGGGATACCTGTCCTGAGAAGACTCCGTGAAGCCGCAGGTCTGTCAATATTCCCAGCACAATGCGCTAATATCGACTTCCAGATAACACCCCCAACCATCTTTCCCTCCAACCCCCCTCCACCATAGCCTCATAGGCTCATAGCGGCAAGAAACCATCAACGCTTAGCGTTGGCGAAGAGGCCAATGGGGAATTTGGCAAGCCGCTGACCGCGCTCAGGCTTGGGTGGGGGAGCAACAATCTTTCGGACGCCGCGCTTGCTTGGGCGAGGCGGTCTTTTCATTCCTCCGGCAGGCGGCGGAGCGGCTTTGGCGGGTGGTGGGGCTGCCTGTCGTACGGGCAGAGCATTGCTTGGAGCCGGTGCAGGGCGACCGGCCTGGACTTTATTTGTAGGAGCAGGTGCCTTGGCTGGTGCCTTGGCTGGTGCTGCTGTCTTTGTGGGGAGGAGAGGCATGGTGCAGGTGGTAATAAGAGTTAAAGCGGTGTGAACGGTTTCGATAGTGTCGACGAAGGACTGGGGCTTTGCGCTGAAGCAGGAGATGTGGATATATGTCGTCGGGGCTGGTTAACAAGATGTGAGGATGTTGCCCTCTGTTTGAAGGGCACCGTGACGGCGGTCTTATAGGTGAACCAAATCCTATTTTTGGACGGCTCTGGGTAGGTAGCTTGTCATCCAAGGTTGAAATGAACTGGAGTACGATAATCCGAGGCCCAAGGGTGCTGGGCCTCACGGCACTGGGCAACCTGAGACAAGACTAATTTGTAACGACTGCAAAAATATAACATAGGTGAGATTCCTCTGTCCTAGCGCTGTTTGTGCCCTTAGCTAGCGGCGTGGGTGTAACAAAGCCCCATGTACGGCTCAGCAACCGTAGGTGGGGCAAGTTGAAGACCAACAGACCTGCCATCGCACCACAGCCTTCTTATTGCCCGTTGCCCCACGTTCCCTTGCTTCATCGGCCCTTTACTTGCCAGATTAATCTGACCTGAACACTTGCAAACACCACCCACCATGCCTTCACCTCCCGGAACTAAAGTCCCTGTGACGTGGCAACCGCCGGCGGACCCGGACAAGCCTGCCTGTCCGTACCGCAGAAACTTCACGGTGGACATCAAGAGCCATACTCCTCCCCCACCTTTTGGTGGCCGAGACTACGGTCGTGGTGAAACACGGACAGCAGTGCCCGACCAGACTCTGCGGTCTATTAAGCATACCGAGCTTGTCATGAGGAACCCACCCCTGGGAACAGCCAATCCGCCAGCGCAGAAGACTGCGACACTGACCATCAATGGCGAGCTCGCCGTCGCCGATGGCCGGGGTGCACAGTTAGCCATTTGCACCTTCATGCCAAAGATCGCTGGGCAGCGCGCCTTCCAGGCCGTGGCAAAAATTTACGACGCGCTGTATTACTCATTCCGCAACAAGGACATACCATCTGTGCCTGTCGATGTTACCTTCGATGCGGACAAGGACTACAGCCGTGAGGCCGCAGCCTACGAGCACCTGAACAAGGAAAGAGAAGCGGGCGCACTGGCCCCAAGATACTTTGGTTCTTGGACCTTCAACGTGACCATCCGAATTGGCGGCACCATTCAGCAACGTCCAGTTCGTATGATTCTCATCGAGAACGTCCCTGGACCTAGCATCAGCCAGCTTTGTCTTCCCAACAGCGGAGTCGCTCTTGACCGGGCATCTCGCCTGGAGATCCTGGGGAGGGTGCTAGATGGCAATGCGAGATTGCTGTTCAAAGGAATCGCACAGAACGATCTGGCTGCCCGTAACGTCATCTGTGCTTACCCACCAGGCACAATGCCCAGCGCCATGCGGCAGCCTCCCCAACGAATCGTCCTGATCGACTACAATGCCGCCATTGTATATGAAAAGACAAGGCATGGAATTCGGCCATGGCAGAGACCGAGGTCCGCGCTCCCACCGAACCCCATGGAGCTCTACTGGCAAGATACACTCGTGGAGTTCCGAGGCTGGATCCCATCAGAGTGGGAAGCGACACCCAGGTTGCGTCAGGAGTGGTTGAGAAGTCGCTTTGGAGGACAGAATGCGGCCAAGTATGCACCACTCAAGACAACACTGGAGATTGCCAAATAGGAGTGTTAGCTTGTGTTCTTGCTCTTTGGCAGCAAGTCAGTTGTATGTACTTGAGAGTTTAAGGGGTTCCTGGGCAACTAATGGGCACCGTGGCTTTGAAGATTTCTCAGGGGTAGTATACTTCAGAATGACCAAGTACCTTGGCTATTGGATAACGGAAAGCACCCGGATATCTCAGGAATAGAATAACCACCGTCTATCAAACACAATATCACACTAGACCCATCGTAAATAAGTATTTGATACTATCATTTTCACTTACCTACATACAGCACTGAACAATGCTTAATAATGGTCATAATCCAAAGATCCTTGAGTTCTATCAGTGGTAGGCTTCTTATAATATTACCTACCTAAACTATCCCCTGAAGGCATAGTTTCTATCCATGTATGTGTAGGACTTAATAGCAGCAGTGCTAACTTGCGACGTGCTACACAAATTGCTTCCAGACGCATATGACCCTCCCAGCAGTCGAGCTCTACAACGGCTCACGATATCTATTTCGGGGACTATTTTGAGGATTACATGGATACACGTCGGGTCACGACAATCTTCGCGAATTTGAAACTCGACGACCGTCGCTCTTTGAAACAGAGTACTAGCTCCACATCCACACCTCCTACGCCGTACTGGCGCCCCGCCGCTTCCGTCCAACCTATGCCGCAGAATACGAGTAAGACCAACAATGTATTCGAAGCGGCGTTGGACAGCAACCCGCCGCAAGCCATTGCCATAATTATCTACCTTGCTTCCTGAAGCTAGTCGTAGTCTTCATACTTATATCACATCGTCCACCTCTTGTTCAAGAGCTGATCTGCCTCAAACCTGAACACATCGTCTTCGTCTTACACATCTGCAAAGCAATTACGCCACCCTATACTTCAGACCTCTTTTTCCCAACCGTTACTCTTGCAAAATGGCCCAACCAGTCCGTATCTCCCAATCTTTCGCCAACGTCGCGACAAACGCTCTCCCCACCTACCCCAACCCTCATGGAAATGCCAACGCCACCATCTCCGGTGACTCAACCCGCGACACAGACCCCCCCTATTTTGCGATTGCCTCCCAGAACAACTGGAACAACCTGGGCACCAGCTTCTTAGGCAACCACCCCGCCTCCACCACCCCCAACCATCAGCTCAACGTCGAGACCGTCTCCCTCCGCGAAGACGCCGTCCATCACGGCAGCGAAGGCGACGTCGTCCGCTCGGCCGCAATGTACCTCCTCCACCCCATCAATCAAGCCCTCAGCACCCACCCCAACATCGCCATCACCTGCCAGTCCGAAGCCTCCACCAACCGCATCCGCAGCGACATCACCTACTATCGCCACCCCAACACGGCCAACCCAAACTTCAAGGCCTTTGCCGTCGTCGAGTTCAAGAAGCGCGGCGTGATCACGGCGGCCGAGTTCGCCACCACGATCAGGTCCCAAACCGTCCCCACGCAACAGGTGGTTGACAACACGGTGGCAGCCGCCATGGCCCTGCCCCACGGCAAGCAGACGTACTTTGCCGGGGACTCGTTTGTGCTGATCAAGCAGGCGGCTTCGTACGCGGTGGCGCACAGGACGCCGTATGTGGCGCTGTTTGATTGGGACTTTCTGGTGCTGGTGCACTTCACGCAGATGACGCCGACGATGGACTATGTGGGGGATTACTGCCAGCTGCAGGTGATTCCGGCTGCGCAGTCGTCGGCGATGAGGGGGGCGTTGTTGGGATTTTTGGCACATGCTTACGATAATGCTCCGGCTGTGTAGGTCGAGTTCATACAAGATTGGGTAGGTAAGGTAGGGGGTGCGGAGGGGGACCTAGATATCAAACAACTTGTGGTGGGGTTCTGGGAAGACTGGCCGGAACGAACCGAGTCCTGTTAGCTTGCGTTGCGCGATGTAGCAGGACTCAGAAGGATCAAAGATACCGTAATATTAAACATATCCTAGACCCTGTAAGACAGTTGTATCTGGTAGAGCCATTATGAACAATCTGTCAAATATTCCTAAAAGCCTCCAGACTGCCACTGCAGTCTCGTTGTATTTCATCTTCGCCCCAAGTAAAAAACAGCCATCCTCCAGTGGATGGTAGGAGAACAGTAGGTCAAAGGAACAGCGTGTGGACACGTATCGGAAGCTTGTGTGATCTCTCATACTTCATTTGACAACTAGTAAAAGCAGTCGAAGGGGTAAGTCAAACCAATAGACATGGAAAAGTGGAACATAATGTTGATGGAAACACATTTCTCGATTGTTGACGCCATGGTCCTACATAGGTGCCGTCTCCGAATCATCCCCGCCACCCCAGCCCTTTCTCAGCCAATGAGACCCCATCTAACCGTCTCTGCGTTCTGCGGCTCGATCAACAAGCGAACATGCGTTGCCATGTTGATTCGTCTAGCAGTTGTCACCAGTGACGACCTCGCGTGGGCCGGTGGGAACGTTAGGATCGATGGGAAGATTCCACTCGACCTCGTTGACGGCGTAGTTGGCGATGGGAACAATCACGGCGCCATGGGCGAGCTGGGCGAGAACAGCGCCGATGGCGCAGAAGATCTTGGAGACCATATTCACGGATTGGGGAGCTTCGTGGAGTTTGTTGGTTGGTAGTTGTTCGTGTCGTTGTTGTTGCTGGAAGAAGAGATTGACAGAAATTGGTCTGGCGATAGGTATGTAGTGCTTTATACCCAGACCTAGAGCATTCCAAGGAGCTTCTTCACACAGGACCACAATTGTTGAGAGCTTCCCATGTTGCGCTTTGCCCTATCGCGTCACTTCACTTCAGGCGTGACCGTAGGTAATCATCATGGACGGAGCATCTCGACAAATTCACTAGCTTGGAGATGACTTCAATGCAGACTCCGGTGGATCTTCACTGATGAGATATGTCCTGGTTACTTTATAGAACCCATTTGCTTCGGACTGCGTTGCTCTTAGATAGGTACTCTCAACGAGAGTTGATAAGGTAGCTCATGACCACCCTTTCAATAAGAACGTCATCAGTCAAGACTACCGAGGCCGGTTAAATGGTATTGATCTCTTGAACCGCAGCTTCGTGATTTTATAGCCTTTTTTTCAAACCCTACCATGCTAATTCCGAACGTGGTTGGAGAAAGGTTTGTTTACGTCTCACCTCTTTAGTCCTACCTAAGGTACCTATGATGTTCCGATATCCAGCCATCACCTTGTGCCAGGGATACCGGGATCTACCTTCGTACTCTACTTTGCTTCATAGAATGAGTAAATATTCCCATGGTGCGCTTTAAGTTTACCAATGACTTTAAGCCTCACAAGCCTCCCAAGCCTCCCAAGCCATTGCGCTGCCTTTTTGTCTTAGCTGGAGGGTAGAGTTTAAAGTTTTCAGTTGATAAACTTTTAAATAAGATACCTTATCTGCAAACTTTGCCCTCAAAAGGCTTTCTTAGTGGGTTCTAGTGGTGGGTTTTAGGTGTATATAAGGGAGTCCGCTCCCACAGGAGGGACCTGTTCCTTTCCTCTCTTCTCCATCAGACAATACAACCTTCTTCACACTGGTCTTCTTCCCTCTCGAGCTCAAACCATAATAGCCAGCAGCACCTCCAGATAGACATATATCCTCTCCACCATGGACAGCTTCATCAACAGCATGAAAATCTTCGATTGGCTTCGGGCACCGACGCGCGACAATGACGGTGATGATCTGCGTCAAAAGACGGACCAGCAAACCCCAAAGACCCAGCCCCAGTGGCATGATCCCGACGAACGCGCTACCCTCTACCAGACCTTCGTCAAAGAGCGTCTTGAGCTACAACGGAGCCTCAACAAGAAGATGATGCCGCAGTCAAAACCGAACAGCCCCCACATCAAGAAGATGCAGAGGGAGATGGCTGCTTTGAGACACGAAAAGGATGACTTGCAGCGAAGGTTTGTGGATGTCCAGGACGAAATGCATGAGTTGGAGCGAGCGTTTAGGAATACCTGTAAGACGCTTGCTCTTTCGCAGGTGGAGGTTACCAAGCTGAGGGCGGAGAAAAATAAGTATCGCTGTCCGGTGGATATGGACATTGACGAGTTTCTGAGAAGGGGAAGGGAAAGATTGGAGCAGGTCGAATAGGATGTGCTTCTGGAGGTAGAAGAGGAGAAGGGCGACGAGTTATTGGCTGTATACAGGATGATAGGAAAGCTTGGAGAGGAAGAACGGCGACAGGATGCTACTGGCGGGAGACTGGAAGGAGGACGACTGTTATGGGATGAGATCCGGTTAGGGTTTGGAAATTTGAAGACTACAACCTCCGTACGGATCGTTGGGAGGTCCCACAGATAAGGAGGAATACGGAGGGGGCGCAACAGGCATTACCAAGGGGGCGTAATAGGCTTGTTGATACCGATACGAGGTGGCTTTCTCAGTGGATTCTAATTACGGTTCAAGTCGTGTATATAAGGCTGAGGGAGTCCGCTCCCGCAGGAGGGTCCTGTTCCTTTTCTTTCTTCTTTATCTGACAATTCAATCTTGTATGGAGACCTACTCCTGTATTTAGTCGTAGGCCCATATCAGCCACTAGGGATATACCTATCCTGTTTTTGTCATTGCTTTCGTAGATGTGTTCTCTTTCTCATCAAATAGTAATGTTATAAGGTATTGCTTTAATATATGTAGTAGCGTCACCAACTGGTCACCATCAATGCCCTCTGGTATGATCTATCGTGCATGCCATGTTGGAAGAGCAACATGGCCGGGTCCTCTTATCAAGTACGACGCATATCTGACACAGAGTGAATACATCCCATTTCGGAGCATTCCAGGTTACCATGGAGCATCAATAAGGCAGGTAGCCTGCAATTTAGGCACACGCGAGTATCAACGGAAATAGCTGAATGACGCGCTATCCCAACAAGTCCCATCGAATACATCATTCAACAAGGTCTTGGAGCAAGAGAACTCTTGCTCCTGATGACCCAGTAATATAGCTATCCACTTCGTGACCGTACAGGTTCAGCAGTTAATTCTTTACTGGAGCAGACCTGGACTCTAACAGCCATTCACTTTAATCTTGATGCTTTCCCAAGGTGCATATATTTCTGGCAACTCTATCCTTGGAATAGTTTTCCTCTTCACCAACACCGACTCAATTGTCATAAGATACAATCTTTCGTGAGCATCGTCCTTGCTGGCCTTCTGGCCGTGCTCGGGCTCTTCACTCAATCAACATCCGCCACCGACATTCTACAGGTACACAATCATTGCAACTTTCCTGTTTGGTGGTGGCACAGCGCCATTGCGGAAGATCCGAACCCCTGCGATAGAGGTGTGAACGGTCAATGCATTGGCAAGGGTGGTGAGCCTTTTGAGGCTCTCGCTGGACAGACCGCCGCCTACCCTTGGCTGAAGAACGACAAAGGTGTCTCTATGAAGATCCGCCGCGGAGACAAGGTCGACAAGTACACGTTTCAAGTCCCAGTCTTCCAGTTCGAGTATTGCCATTGCACTCAAGGAGAGCCCTGGGATCAGGGTCTGTGGTGGTAAGTATATCTTTAGCTTTTCACATCCTCGAAAGGACCATTCTTGCTGACTGCATCCTAGGGACCTTTCTGACATCGACGGGAGCGGCCCTGGCCTTTATGACGCCCCGTTCGGCGACCAAAACGTTTACGTTCAGACCACTGGTGCCGGCTCTTCTGATCCTCAATACAACACTTGCCGGAATCTCAAGTGCAAGAAGAACATGTATGATTGAGGGTGCCAGGTGGAAAGGATGTCAAGGTTTCAGAACATGAAACCCACAAGTAATTTTCTGAAGTGGTCATTTTAAACTTCGACACACCACATCACATTCCCGAACAGTTCAACTGGTTCCGTACTGATGAAGATGGTAGCGGACCCCAATTGCCATGGCGCTCCGGCTGCCTGCTGCCCCGTAGTCGCTCGGGAAGCTCTTTCGAGGAGCTTCGTGCTGCGGTGGAGACATAATCGGCAGTGACCGACTTGTTTATTCAAGCAGTAAAAATGTCTTCACGTGTGCTGAAATGAGATGTTAGATATGTGAAACGATAGAGACTCTCACGGTACCTGATGGTCAAGCCACAATCTGATAAGATAAGGGAAAGCAAGCCATTGACGAAGTGGAACACTCACGTGTTGCCGGGGTTTGGCTTGGTCTCTAGAATTACTTACGTAATCTCCAGTGCGCTGACTGTGGAACTGACACAGTGGGCGATACCCCTGCAGCAACACTGCTATCAACGAGCTCACCCAGCTGTTGCCATGCTCTCCATTGCGTCGTCATCTTGCCCGCTAGATCCAGACCCAACACCCACCATCACGAGATATACGAAGTAACCAAATTACACCATCCCATCCGTACATATACTGCGCTGGTCGCTGGCAACCGATACATTTGAAGCAGCCCATCCGCAACATGTCTACCCCCCGCGCCGCCTGAGGACCAGGCCCGCCTGCTTGAGGATGCATTAATTGCCGTGCGCCAGCAAACAGCCATGATGCGCAAATGCCTGGATACTCCCGGGAAGCTTATGGATGCCCTCAAGTGCTGGTCTGTTTTCTGACTGTCAATTGTCGTGCTAGCCGCACCGCGTGCTGACTGAACGTCTTACCTTGTAGCTCGACTCTCGTCTCCGAGCTCCGGACAAGCAGCCTCGGCCCGAAGCAATACTACGAATTATACATGTCAGTTTTCGATGCCCTCCGATATCTGTCTGTCCACCTGCGCGAAAATCATCCCGTCAACCACCTTGCCGATCTCTACGAACTTGTGCAATATGCCGGCAACATCATCCCACGCCTATACCTGATGATGACGGTCGGGACGGCCTACATGTCGGTCGAGGGTGCCCCTGTCAAGGAGCTCATGAAGGATATGATGGACATGAGCCGTGGCGTTCAGCACCCCATACGTGGGCTGTTTCTGCGCTATTACCTCATGGGCCAAGCCAGAGACTATCTGCCCACCGGCGACTCCGACGGGCCCGAAGGAAACCTCCAGGACTCGATCAACTTTGTCCTCACCAACTTCGTCGAGATGAACAAACTGTGGGTGCGTCTCCAGCACCAAGGACATTCAAGAGAGCGGGACCAGCGGACCCAAGAACGCAAGGAGCTTCAGCTGTTAGTGGGGAGCAACATCGTGCGACTAAGCCAGCTCGTCGACCTTCCGGCCTACAAGAATGGCATCCTCGCGCCCCTGCTCGAGCAGGTTGTCCAATGTCGAGACGTCTTGGCCCAAGAATATCTTCTCGAGGTTATTACCCAGGTTTTCCCAGACGAGTTCCACCTCTACACATTGGACCAGTTTCTTGGCGCCGTCTCGAGGCTCAATCCCCACGTCGACGTCAAGGCTATTGTGATAGGCCTGATGGACAGGCTGTCAAGTTATGCAGAACGCGAGTCACAGGACGAGACAGAGGAAGACAGGGGCAAGATGGAGGAGGACGCTTTGACAGAGTTGCTCGAGAAGGTGAAGCTGGGCAAACTGAACGCAGAGTCGCCAAGTACGGAGCCACCAACTGATACAGCCGAAGTCCCACGAAACGGGGACCAGAATCCGGATGATGCTTCTTCGACAGCGGAAACACTAAATAAAGACGATAACCAGCCAGCCCCTTCAGTCGCTGATACCGAAGCGACCGCAGTGGACAACGCCGAGGCTGAGCCAGCCAAGAAGCGGCGAGGCATTCCGGAAAACGTCCGGCTGTACGAGATATTCTTCGGCCAAGTCAAGAATCTTGTGCAAGCACAACATCTCCCCATTCAAGATACAATTGCACTTTGTGTCTCTTTGACAAATCTCGCCCTCAACATTTACCCCGAGCGGTTGGACTATGTCGATCAAATCTTCGACTACGCCAACAGCAAGGTGAAGGAGCACGCCAACAGCCCAGATCTTCATTCGCAACCAGCGCAGCAAAGTCTTTTGGCGCTTCTCCAGAGCCCGCTCCGGAGATATGTGTCCCTTTTTACTGCGCTCTCCCTCCCAACATATGTTCCTCTCTTCCAATCACAGACCTACCCGACTCGGAGGGCGGTAGCCGGCGAGGTAGCCAGGCACCTCCTCAAGAACCACACTTTCATTTCCACACCCGCACAACTAGAGAATGTGCTCGAGATCCTCAAAGTTCTCATCAAGGAAGGGTCCCAAGCACCAGCGGGTTATCCCGGCGTCGTCCAGCCCCGCGCCCGTGCCCTCGAGACAGACGAGACAATGGAAGAGCAAGGCTGGCTTGCCAGACTCATCCACCTTATCCACTCCGAAGATAACGACACCCAATTCCGCCTCTTGCAAATGACTAGAAAGGTCTACGCCGAAGGCAACGAGCGCATCCGCACCACCACCCCACCGCTCATCACCGCCGGCCTCAAGCTCGCGCGCCGCTTCAAGAAGAGGGAGCACTACGACGACAACTGGTCTTCCCAGTCTTCCGCCTTGTTCAAGTTTCTGCACTCTGCCGTCTCAACGCTCTACACAAGAGTCAATGGCTCCGGCGCGGCGGAGTTGTCTCTGAGACTCTTTTGCTCGTGCGGGCAGGTGGCTGACCAAACGGGCTTTGAGGAGGTGGCGTATGAGTTTTTTGCGCAGGCCTTTACGGTGTACGAGGAGGCGGTGAGCGATTCGAAGGCGCAGTTTCAGGCCGTTTGTGTTATTGCGAGCGCGCTGCACAGGACGAGGAACTTCGGGAAGGAAAATTATGATACGCTGATTACGAAGTGTGCGCAGCATGCGAGCAAGCTGTTGAGGAAGCCGGATCAGTGCAGGGCTGTGTATTTGGCTAGTCATTTGTGGTGGGCTACGCCCGGGGCGGGGGAGGAGGAGGAGGGAGGCGGGGATGTAAGTTTCTCTGGGATATCCGATGATGTGGGTTGTGCTGACGAGAAGTTGAAGCTCTATCGTGACGGCAAGAGGGTGCTCGAGTGTCTGCAGCGGGCGTTGAGAGTGGCGGATAGCTGCATGGAGACTGCGACGAGCATTGAGTTGTTCGTCGAGATTTTGGACCGTTATGTGTATTATTTTGATCAGAAGAATGAGTCGGTATGCTGTTTTTTCCTTGTTGCCCATCCTTTGGCAGGTACTGATATTGGTGGCAGGTCACAACGAAATACCTCAACGGCCTTATCGAGCTTATACACTCCAACCTTGCCGGCAACCAACAGGACAGCGCGAGTGTGGATGCTAGCAAGAAGCACTTTTTGCAAACGTTGGAGATTATCAGGAGTAAGGAGTATGAGGGGGTGGTGTTGACGCCGAAGTGAGGGGTTTCTGGGGGGAGTGTAGGGGTGATGTGGAATTAATGAGACGGGATAAGGTTAAGGGAAAGCGAGCGTATTGATAGGTAGTTTATTGGATGGGAGACCATGCAAAAAGTACAATTCTGTGACAACCTCCCGTGTTCTTTACGCGCACCCTTGCTGGTGTCTTGAGTTTATCTTGTACATTTTCTCGATTAAGATTGTCTTTCTTATATACAACCTCCATTGCTCTGTGTAGATCTCCTCCTTCTCCCCTTTGTAAATAAATACAAGAAATGGCGGGGACTAAGAATACAAACAAAAGACAAGGAAAAGTTTTGTGTAAGCTGCAGTGGACTGTTGTAAGTCCAGGAGAAAAGGAAAAAGCCGAAACGCCATGCGATGCAAAATCCAACCCCTCAAAACAGAGCCTCCTCGAGGAAAAAAGGGTCTAGGACAAACCAACAAAACCAAGAACAAAAAAGAAAACAAAAATCACCTTGCAGCCAAATTCTCCGCCGCCTTGACCATAATCCCCGCCACCTTCTCCAACCTCCTCATCGCCTCCTCCCACTGCCCGTCCTCAATCGCGTCCCTCACAGCAGGGAAATACCCCTCATCATAACTCGACCACCTCTGCGGCCCAAAAACCACATGTTTAAACTGTTTCCTTCCCGGTATCTAATTTCCCATCATTAGCACACACCCAACGCCGTCAGAGGAAGAAGAAAAAACTCACCCCATCAATATCCAACAAATCCGAATCAAACCTCCCCATCCTAGAATTATACTCAGCCCTCATATCCCCCAGCCCGTTCGTCTCGTAACCATTCGTCGCAATAACCTTATTCTCCCACTCCGTCTCCCACTTTACAAACCTCCTAACCGCCATCGCGACTTCATCGGCCGCTTCTCTGAGTTTCGTGACCTTGAAGATCTTCTCGTCGTAACCTGTTTGGTTTCTCGCCCAGGTTTCCAAATCACCAACCCACTCCGAAAGCTTATCCGCGTAAGCGGGCATGTCAAACGGCATGATTGGGCGGTTAGACAGCTCAAATACCAAAAGGCCGACGACGCGGCAAAGAATAGTGTGGTAGACCCAAGACGGGTCCCCTTCAACAGCCATCCAGTCATGGTTCTCGTACGACGAGTGGGCTGGGTAGCCAGGTCCATCAAAGTGGAGGTCGATGGAGGCGGTACCGGCAATGTCCTGAAAGGCGACATAGTCCGAGCCGGCGCCGAGTCCTTCCAGATCGGCCGAGCGTTCGTTCCAGAGGTCGAGGAGGGATTTGAACTGGTTTTTCGGGTCGGGGTAGTGCTCGTCTGTTGTCCTGGCTAGGACTTCGAGCAGGAGCTTCTTGAAGACGGGGTTGCCGGCGGCGTGGAACTCGCCCCCGGTCACGGCCGTGTCGAGGTTGATGTATGCGAGCGCGTTCTCACGTAGGAAGTCGTCGTTTTGCTCGACGTATTCTGTCGAGCCGATGAGGTTGTATTCTTCCGCATCCCAGGACATGAACTCGATTGTGCGCAAGGGGCGCCAGCCTTGCGCCAGGAGGCTGCCAAACACTCGGATGACTTCCATCATGACGGCTGTTCCAGAGGCGGGGTCGGCAGCTCCAAAGGCCCAGGCGTCGCGGTGGTTGCCGATGATGATAGACTTTGCATCCTGCTCAATGCCACCGATGCGGCCGTAGACATTCCAGATAGCTTGCTTCTCGACTTCATCTTGCTCATTCTTGAGGCGGACAATGGGTGATGAAAGGTTGCCGGTCCACCACTCGTCGATGGAAGGGACACCGCCGGCCCAGCCATCGGGAATATGTTGCCCATGTCCCTTGAGATGCTGAAGGAGAATTTGGGCATCGCGCCAGCCAAGGGGAAGACTGGGGATTTTGACAAGACCCTCGGCCTGGTCAACCTTGACACGAGGCTGGTCTTTCTTACTGCCCCAGCCGGGAGTCAACACATCACCCACTACCCAACTCATCAGACTGACGGAGCCTCTCTGGACACCATCAGCTGGCATCCAACGGCCCAATGGTGCTGTCGGACCCTTCAGGTACCCGGCATCCTTTGGATCTGTGTAGATGAGACAACCTGCAAATCCGGCGAGCTCAGCAGCCTTGACCTTGAGTGCCCTGTCAGTTTGGGTGCCATAGTATCTGACCAAGGCAATCGCACCCTTGGTGTCGATGCCTCTGTCCTTTAGCGTCTGGAAGTCCTCCCTCGAGCCGTAGTGAGCATAAATCAGGGGCCCTTTGACATCCCCCGACTTGGAATGTCCATGGAAAGCGTATGTTTGACGGCCTGTCGTTTCACCACCGACTTCATCTTCCTCCAACTTGGCCGTCCACTTGACTTTACCGTCGTCACCCAGAATCTCCACTGCTCTGCCCCCAGCCTTGGGGTAGTTGAGGTAAACATGGTACGTGTCTCGCCTAACATTTTCCAATCCATGCCGACGGAACTGGGCTTCAGTGTACTCCATGAGCGCAAAATCTCCTTCGGTCCCTGCCAAATGCGCATAGCTGGTGTAGCGCTTGGAGTACTCTGCAAGATGATCTGGATTCATGGAATTCTCGATGTACAGCCTGATCCTCTCCGGCGGGAACGCGGTGCTTCCCATTCTCCTGGCCATGCTGGTGAACATGTCGCTGGCGAATATCAAGTAGAGAAACCCCAGGAGCATGAAGATGGCGAGGATGCGGGCGACCAGAAGCAGCAGCGCCGCGCTCCCAAACTGGGGGAACGCAAAGCGCGAGGCTGGTGTTTCTGTCTCTGCATTTGCCGCCTCCGGGTCGGTATTGCTCTCATCAGCCGTTGCAGCTCGGCGACGTAATCTTGGTAACTTCCACTTCCACCTCCAGCGCCACTGTGGTAGTGAGAGCCCTATGCGCTTCCCCCACGACGGCCGGCTTCCCCCGCGCACGTCCGAGTCGTCAATCTCCAGCTCTTGCATTTCCCGGCGCACTTGGCGGGTCTCTTCATCTGAATCGGAATCATCGGAGCTGAACAGGCTGTCTTCGTCGTCGGTTTCAACAGTTGGCGCTCGGTAGCCACCTGGTCGGCTGCCACGCTGTGAGGCAGGATCTGTAGGATTGTGTGCATGTCGGGAGCCCCTTAGGAGGGATTGCCCCTCTACTGCGCCGGCTCCGGAATCGTCGATCGGGGAGGGGGCGAGATCTCGTTGCTGCCAGTCGCTGTTGCTGCCGCTGGCGACGGCCTCATCGTAGGTCGGTATCGGAGGTACCGGTTCGTACCGCTGTTTTTCGGAAGGCATTGTGTGTAGGATGTTGCGCAAGCGCTGTGCACATTCGGGAGACGCGCGGAGGGCGGAGGGGCAATAAGAAAAAAGGAGGGATGGCCAATTTCTAGAAACGGACAAGGCAAGGCAAGATTAAATGATGGAAAGGAGGACCGTCTTCGTTGGATGGCCACGGGCAGGGCAAATGAGCGTGGTGAAGAGTGTTGTTATCTTGGTCGTTCTAGGTCTGTAGGGAGATGCTCATCATCAGTCCAGCTGGTGTTGGAGCTGGCATCGATGGAAATGTGGTCGGGCAACGTCGCGTGTTTGTGTTCCAGGACGGTTTGACGTCAAAATTGTCTTCCGGGATGTCGACAGCCCCCAGAGAAAGGGCAATTGGGGAAACGGTTGCCGACTTCCCGCCTGTGACAGACAGGGGACGCTTGGCGGCGTGCGACACCCAACAGCGGCCTCAAACAGGGACCCACTGGCTATTTCAGCTGTGCATCTGCGAACTTGCTTACCTAAGGAATTATGTCCCATCCCCTTGGCACCGCATCCTTCGACATTTACACCCATGCCTCACCTTCGCCCAGAACCATTCCAACTGCATTCTCCAAGACGCTCAAATAGCAGCTAATGCAACATTCTGTCATGATCACTCGCCCATGGAACTCCCACCCTGTTCAACGGCACTCAATCATCCAACTACCCCAGGACACCAGGGTGCCTTGCGTGATACCCTTCAAAGAAATGCTGTAGCTCCGGGCCTGGGTTCAACTACACCATCATCCATATGCATGGCTCAGCCCAATAGTGATGTTGGCGACCAGTCGGATGTCGAGGATGGCTCTGGGCAGCCTTCTCGGGCAAGCGGGGTAGGTCGCAATGAACCCGTCCCCCATGTCCCCTATCCCTGGTCCCGATGCACACCTTGCCGGGTTCGGTAGCATGTTTCTAGGGCTAGGTCAGGGCAGTCAGCATCACATCACAACATGTCTACCAACCTGGCAAGGCGCTGGCAAGTCATGCAGTGAGCCAACCACCCGCGAACACCTACAAAAGCCATGGAGGCCGCACCTCGGGACAGGATTTGGTGTCCCATCACCATCACTCCCTCTGAACCCAAGGGCCTGACAACATGTCGCTTTCCAAGTTCTGTCTGCTGGCGTCTGCCTCGTTGGTGAGCTTGACCACCGGGCTGAGCACACCACATGCCAATATCAAGCGTCAGGTCTCCCAGTTGCGTGAGAGTTATGACTTTGTCATTGTTGGCGGAGGTACAAGTGGTCTCACGGTAGCTGATCGGTTGAGTGAAGCTTTTCCACAGAGTAAGCCATCTCTCGTATCTGATCATCCACATCGTCATACAGCTAACCGAGAATACAGAAACTGTACTGGTTGTTGAGTACGGCGATGTTGAGTACGCTCCATCAAGCTTCGATCCACCGGTCGACTGGTATGGGCCGAATTCATTTCAAAGCGCCTCCCTCTGGGTATTTTTCTCCCAGCCGAACCCCGAATACAACAACTTGACGGCCCTCAGCTTTGCTGGGCAAGTGGTCGGTGGAAGCAGTGCTATCAATGGCCAATTCTTCGATCGGCCATCACGTCACGATCTTGATTCCTGGACCCAGCTCGGCGTTTCTTCAGACTGGAACTGGCGGGGAATGTTTCCCTATTTCAAAAAGGTGCCGTGTGACATTTCAGAGCATAATTGACCACAGAGACTGACCCCAACGAACACAGAGCATCAAGTTCACCGCACCATCAGCACAGGTGGCTCAGCAGTACAACTACACCTGGGATCTTTCTTCTTACGGCGGCACGACACCCATCCATTCCAGTTTTCCCCCCTTCCAATGGGCCGACAACTCCGTCGTCCTGAACGGCTGGAGGGAGCTGGGTGTCCACACACGTCAGGACTGCGCTGGCGGTGACAAAGAGGGTCTCTGTGCAGTTCCTACTTCACAGCATCCCATCACTGCAAGACGTTCTCATGCTGGGCTTGGCCACTACGCCGATGTAGTTGGGACTCGTTCCAATTACGATCTGCTTGTGAAGCATCAGGCAGTCAGAGTCGTCTACCCCAACGGAGTCAATTCTGGCCCTCCACTTCTCGATGTCCGATCGCTAACCACCAATGCTCGGTTCAACATCACCGCCAATGCTGAGGTTGTTCTCTCGGCTGGCGCCTACCACACACCCACTGTTCTTCTTAGAAGCGGCATCGGTGCTGCCAATATCCTTGCAGCGTCTGGAATTACACAGGTGCTTGAACTGCCAGGAGTCGGTGCCAATCTTCAGGATCATCCTGGGAGCACAGGCGTGGCTTGGAACTGTATGTCATCCATCCCCACAAATTATCCTTCTTTTTCTAAATTCTAGTAACCCTTATGCTAACATGGTCCCTATAGACACCAAGCCTGGAAACTGGACCCCAATGCCAGAGGAAATGGCCGACCCAACTTTCAAGGCTGATGCCACGGCTGCGTTTGACGAGGTGCCAGCGCGCGGTCCTTACACCATGGCCTTGGGCAACCGGGCCATCTACATTTCTCTCCCAAACACCACACCCAACTACCTCAGCATCATTCGCAAAATCCTCAGACAGACAGTAGATGGATCCGCAGCATCCTTCCTGCCAGCCGACTACAGAGACAACGCAGCACTGGCCAGAGGCTACAGAGACCAGCTCGCCGTCTTGGCCAAGCTCCTCCTCAACCCCAAGGCCCCCAACCTTGAAACCCCATGGTCAACAGGTTATTCCGCCCCAGCGATCCTTCTTCATCCCCTCAGCCGTGGGACGGTCCGCCTCAACCCGGCAGATCATCTTGCTCAGCCCATTGTTGACAGCAGACATGGCAGCAACCCAGTCGACTTTGACATGCAGCTTGCTAATGTGAAGTGGTCACGAAGACTGCTTGACACACCCACGATGAAGCGCTACGGCGCGGTGGAAACTGCCCCGGGTGAAGCTGTGCAGAGTGATGCGGAGTTGTTGGCGTTTATCAAGAGCGCTGCGACGTTGAGTTATCAGCATCCGTGCTGCACTGCTGCGTTGGGACCGAAGAATAAGGGGGGTGTGGTGGATAATAAGCTGAGGGTGCACGGGGCGAAGGGGTTGAGGGTGGTGGATATCAGTGTTTTGCCTTTGGTTATCAGTGCGCATACGAGCTCGACGGCTTATGCGCTGGGTGAGAAGGCTGCGGATGTTATTATTAAGGAGTGGAGGTGAGTGTCGGTTTGTTTGGTGCATGTCTGTGGCGTGGGGATTTGCCACGTGTGGTTGGTCAGGAGTAATGTAGATTAGGCAGGAAGCGAGGATCAATAGGCTGACGGGCTCCCTCTTCTTTGATCATTTACCTTTGCGTTTTCACAGAAACACATTTCGAGTTGCTTGTAGCCGCTGCAATGGTTTCTCCCAACCCCCCCGTGGATGATGGTCCAAAAACACAATGTGACCAATTCCTCGCCCTCCTCCTCTCCACCCACCGACCCCGCCCCCAAAGACAGCATCACATCCTCTGGGAAGCAGCCGTCACCCACGCCACCAAACAAGACTGTTCCCTCTGCAAGATCCTCACCGGCGCCCTGCAAGTCTGGTTCACGCCCTCCCAGCTGGGAGGCGTCCAGCTGCAGGTCATGCTGATCATGCAACAGAGCAGTGAGAAGCAAGATCGGTTGTTGATTCAATTCAGAACACCGGCGAGGGTGACACCCTGGACGGAGGGGCAGACTGTTAACTTCTTTGTGGATGATGGGTTATGTGGGACTGGGGGGTGGAACTTGATGAAGACCCCGGCTGCCTTGAACAAGGAAAGTTTCGCGTGGGAAAGGAAAGTAGAAAAAATGAAGGCGTGGTTGGGGCGGTGTCGGGAAAGTCATGAGATGTGTAGGTCTTATGGGGGTGTGATGCTTCCTGAGGGGGTGACGGTATTACCGAGCAGAGTGCTGGATTTGTTACCTGGGAATGGGGGCGTGAGGTTGTATGAATCGAGGGTGGGGGAAAGGGGGAGGTATGCTTGTCTTAGTCACCGGTGGGGGAAGTGTCAGCCGCTTACCACGACCCGGGCGACGTTGGGGGATTGGAAGGAAGGGTTGCCTTGGGAGAAGATCCCGAAGCTGTTCCAGGATGCGATCGACATTGCAAGGGAGCTGGGGGTGAGGTATCTCTGGATTGATAGTCTTTGTATTGTGCAGGATGATGCGGAGGATTGGTATAGAGAGTCGAGGAAGATGTGCGCGATTTATCAGAATGCGGTTGTGACTGTAGCTGGCACGGCGGGGTTTGGGTGTGAGGATTCGTTGGTTCCGACGAGGGAGAGGACTGTGGCTGGAAAATTGAAGGATGGGACGGGTTATAGGTTTGAGGTTAGGTTGATGGATAAGCATTTAAGTGGGTCGCCGAGTCATGTTCATTTTGGGAAGACGCTGCTTGGGAGGGGGTGGGTTTATCAGGAGAGGCTTTTGTCTCGGAGGATCATACACTGTTGTTCGGATGAGTTGGTGTGGGAATGTATGGAGTCGGTGGAGTGTGAGTGTCCTGAGGGGGTTAGCTGGATGACAACCGCGGATCGGTCTAGGTTGGAAATCAAGGCTATTCAGACGCGGTTGCCAAGGGAGGCGCCGGTGTCGGAGCAGCGGAGAGTCTGGCATGATATGGTCAGGGCTTATACCGCGCTGGATTTGACCAAAATATCGGACAGAGCGGTTGCTATTCTCGGACTGGCAGTAGAGATACAGCATTCAAGGAAGGGATTGTATGCCGCGGGACTATGGGAGGATAGCTTTCTGTGTGATCTTGCCTGGCATACTGGGACGGCAACTCGAAGGGGGAAAAGGCCGATGGATCCTAGACCAAATAGGGATACGACAAAAGCTCCTACATGGTCTTGGCTCTCGGTTAGTACCTGTTGTGAGTATTGGTCTCGATCGGATCTCGGGAATGGGGAGCCATGGTGGGAGGATAGCGGTACTGTTGTCGAGAAGATTGAGCTCCCTCCGTACCATACGCTTTCAGGTGCAGCACAAGGTCTCGGCTTGGTTCATGTGATCCCTGCCACGAATCTCAAGGTGGATGGTGGCACCAGCAGACTGACCACTCATGGTTGTCTGACGCTCAAGGGTAACTTGTTGGCTGGAACATCCAGTCAATCGGTGCATAACGACACACTGGAGTGGGCGGGCTGGTTCCAACGTAGCTTTGGGATCGATCTTAATCTTCAAGAATCGAGAACACGTGGGTTCCTTGATATTCAGACCACAAACGAACAGCCTATCATCCGACAGGGACAGGCAGTGTTTGGTATGCCGCTTGGTACCAGTATCGACACTGAAGGGATTCTGGATCCGATATATCGGTATCGGTACCTCCTGTTGTTGTTGTTGGTAGATGCCGATGAGCAGTTGTATGAGCGGGTGGGGATGATTGAGCTGGCCCATGGCGATTATCAGTGGAAGGCACCTGCGTGGTGGGATATTCCTTTTGAGGCCGGGGCCATGACTACTATGAGAATCATTTAGGACGCTTTTTAATAGTCAGCAATGTAATGGAGAACAAAGAATGGATTCTTTTGATTAGACCCCTTTCGTGATAGTGCCGATTACTCTGATTGGAATGACCGTTGTTGTCTTGTGCGATTCCGTCCGACAATGGTGACTTAAGAGAGAAGCTTGCTTAACCTTCCTGTGTGATAATGACGGAGATGGGCCTTTGTCTGGCGGATTCAATAGTGAAGGATGCTCAACGTCGAGAATCAAAGCTGGATCAAAATGATGAGAAGGGCTGTTGACCCGAGGAGCAGAGAAAGGCGCGTCACAGCCAAGAGTAAACGCGACCTCGTCCACAAAGCCCATCTCACCTGGCACGAGCCTTTAGGGAGCTGCCATAAACGGAGCAACTGCCAGACGATAACAGCCAATGGGAGCAAGGCCCAACACCTGTCACCTCTTAGACCAACTGTCGGTGTACCAAGGGTATCAAAATCAGAGCAGTCACTTGGTCAAGTGGTCAATGCTACCGTCACAGGTTGCGCCACCTCTAGAGGCTGTGGGTTCAACTCCCACTTCCAACTAGATGTTGCGGGTTCAACTCCTGCAACCAGCAATTGTCCATGGCATGAGGGATGAGGGCTTGATATTGCATCACTGGTGGTTACGACCTACCTAACCGCGGTATACGTCTGTGGGATTGCTGAGTAGACTGGGGGTTTGACCATGACTTCCACTTCCTTTTTGCCATCCAGCTAATCAAAACTATCAATAGCCCATGACTTATGGGTTGAGGGATATGATTAGCAGTTCATATATTTTTATTTATTTTTTCATTCTTTTTCCTCTTTGCTTGTGTGCCTTTTCCAGGCGGAGCAGAAGGAAGGAGCTATCGCAAATTGAACTTTGCGCCTGCCCTGTTGGTCGCATGGCACCTTCCTGCCTTTTCTGCTCGCTGCTCTTGCTGAGTCAATAACTTGAAAACTTTCTGACAATCGTAAATAATTGGCAGGACATTTCTTCAACCCTCCATCCCTCATCTTCACCATTGCGCACGCCTTTTTACTATCTCAAAACGCCTTCAAAACAAACTCAAACACCTCTTCATTTCAAAGGTATGTGTTCAATCTTCTTCTTCAGGTCTTATAATGAAAGTTTGACGCGTCCAAACGATCATTTGAGGTGTCACTATGCGACTTTGGGACCTCAAACTATCCCCGAAAAGGCCTCAAGTCTACCTTCGAGGAGGTTGATTTGCAAGCTCAGGGCGTCAAGATGTAGAATTCAGGCATAGAAAGCTAATATTAATCCCTCAGTAGAT
Organism: Podospora pseudoanserina; assembly: GCF_035222485.1. Lineage (NCBI taxonomy): Eukaryota > Fungi > Ascomycota > Sordariomycetes > Sordariales > Podosporaceae > Podospora > Podospora pseudoanserina. The sequence continues at coordinate 2,983,276 of NC_085925.1, forward strand.
ACCGAAGATGTCTGTCGTCTCTCTCAAAGCGGCGTTGAAGGTCAGCGGACTGGCCTGGCCTGGCCGTGACAATGTCCTGGCCAGACGCAGTTGGGACCACAAAGTCGAGAAGATACTGGCGGAGTTGAGGGTGCCCGCGGGCAAAAAGCACATGGTGAAAGCGATCACCAAAATGGTCGAGGAGGCGACCGATTTCGCGCGCAGATTGCACGACGAGCCGGAGGACCACTTTGGCTTCGTCGAGATGTTCGGCGCCCACTCGCGCCTGGGGGTTGCGCTCGCTCGTGCGTCGCCTGCCGTTGTGCAGGTGTTTGAGAACCTCTTCTTCGCGGTTGTGATGGCTCGCCATCGGTACTTGGAGGATTGCTTCGAGTACGACAAGGTATGTTGCCATTGCAAGGTTGAATTGAATCAATTGCTAACACCTTGTGTTGACAGGAACCCGTCAAGGAGTTCCAGCTCTCTGCCCTGGCCAAGGCCATTGACCAGTTCAATGGGGCCGTGAGGGGCTTTTGGTCCAATACCGAGCTGGAGCTGTACATGAACGAGGCGGCGGACGATGTCGAGATCTTTGAGGAGGAAGATGGCGCCACTACTGGCGGCCAGCAAGATGTAGAGATGGAGGACGTTCGTGCTGGTGTTGAGGGCATGATACTCAACAACACGCAGGATGTGGAGATGGGGGATGTTAATGCTGCTGGTGGTTCGTTTAGAGATCGCATTTGATGACACATGGTTTCTTTCAGTTTCAGCATTGGCATTGTTTTGCTTGATGGCCTCTTTTCGTTCAAGGCGTTCATTCGGGTTCACAATGGGCAGCATGTTCTGGAGTTGAGGCATGGCTTTCTCTGTCTTTGGCACCGGATTGGTTGGCGCACTAGGGATAGGAGCATTGTTTCGTTGCTATGAGTTTCAGGAGGCGTTGACTTCTCAGGCTAGCACATCAAGCGATTGCTGATGCAGCCTTTACCTTGATCCTTTTACTCGTCAAGCAAGTGAAATCATGTCGTGTCACCAACCCCTAATGCCCAAAGTAAACATTCATCCACAGCAACGCAACCGGCTGCATAGTGGAACTCGGCGTTAGAGTGGGGCCGCGCATCTTCCGGCTGATGTCGGGCCATGCCGAGCGGCTGTTCCGGGAAGCGAAGACGCATGCCACAACGTTACACTAATCCACAAGCCACACTGTATTTTAACCCCTCCCTTGATCCATGCCGAGACATGCTTTTTTCCTATCTCTTTTCACACCAAATCCCTCGTTTCTTTTCCACAATTATAGTTTCAAATCATAACCTCCATCCATCTTTGTGTTTACCTTACCCCCTGAGTCTCCAGAACAATGACGTCATCCACCACCGCTGCCCCCTTTTCCCTCACCAAACACCTCCTCTCCCTCCAACCAGAGGAGTTCAAAGCCGCGACTCAACACCCCTTTTTGCTCGCTGCAGCAAAGGGGACGCTCCCCAAAGATGTGCTGAGTCATTGGCTGGTGAATGACCGGTTGTATATCCATGCTTATATCCGAGCTGCGGGACAGTTGCTCGCTAGTCTGGAGCTGCCGAAGCATTTACCTGGGGTTGAACAGCCGGGGGAAGAGGATGAGGCGTTCGAAGTTAGACTGGTGGATTGGCTGATTGAGGCTTTGGTTGCGGTGAGGAGGGAGGAGAGGATGTTTCTTGAGGTTGGGGGGAGGTATGAATTGGTGGATTTTGTGGGAGTGAACTCAAGGGAGGTGGGGAGGGTGAAGGGGTTGGGGGTTATTGAGGGGTTGTTTAGGGATGTTGGAAGGAAGGAGAAGGGGAAGGGGTTGGGATCTTGGTTGTTGGGGGCAGGGGGAGGAGAATTGCCGGTGAGTGAGAAGATTCCTTGGTTGGAGGGGGCGGTGACGTTTTGGGGGACGGAGAGAGTTTATCTTGAGGCTTGGAGCTGGGCGAGGGGGCAGCAGGAGGAGAGGCCTAATGGGAAGGAGGATGAGGATGGTGGGGCGTTGAGGAGGGAGTTTATTCCTAATTGGAGTAGTGATGAGTTTAGGGGGTTTGTGGAGAGGTTGGGGGTGTTGATTGATCAGGCTGTGGAGAGGGAGATTGGGATGGTCGGTGAGGATGGGCAGAAACAGGAGGAAGTGAAGAAAGAAATCTTGGGGAGGGTGGAAGGGAAGTGGAGGACCTTGATGGAGGGGGAGAAGGGGTTTTGGCCGGATGTGTGATGGTTGAAGAAGCATGTGCGAACTGTAGTGTTTTATTTTCTTGGAGACGCAGCTTCGGATTCCCTTTCGCCACTTTTTTACAGTAAAATTACAGACATCGAGTGGACTGCTTATCCCTGATTCAAACCTACCGGCTTTCCTGAGTCTGTTGTCTCGCACTATAAAATGGGGCCAGGTTTTATATAGGGCATTTGGCCATTCTAGTCCTCCGGCTTTGCTTACCACCACTCGAGTTTCCTTCTAATGCTGGCTTGTGGGTAAAATAGACATCCAAATCACTGTTGTTTACGTTGCCAGTGCCATGATTGAGCTGATGATTGAGCTGGCAAAGTCTAGAACGCTCTACAACCAATGGCTCTTGGTCGGCTGGTCGCCTTGCCATTGGTAACAAAGCTGACACGTGGTGGGATGACATCGTGCCTATCTTAAAGCCTGAAGAGGGAACTGTCTGTACTTAATCAGCAGTTAGACTGCTACACTTGCGGAAGGAGCAACTACCCCTGATCAACAACAGTTCTGCAGTACCTTCCATCAACAGCACAACCATGTTTGGCTAAGTGGTCTGGCTCTCTCATCGAGTGCCACAGCTAGGCTACAGACACCATGGGTTCAATCCCCATGGTGGGCGCTCTCTATCGCAACTGTCGATTTCCTGGCTGCTTGACTCCTATGTTCGCTTCCGCTTTAGGCCGCGCTGAGGGTTGTAGGTCTGGAGGATGGCCAACACAGTACTTTCATTTTGTGTTTATCTCTTTTGTAAAACAATCACTTCTTTTTGATCTAACATGTGATGAAAATTGATTGAACCTCAGATGAGTCTCTGTCCCCAGTACTATGTCTTAAGATACACTATAGTAGAATTGATATGAGCCGCGGTGTCGCACCCTCCCTTTAAACCAAGTTGCAGGCAGAGGCTAACTTGCGAAGCTGTGACTGTTTGTTTTGGTTTTTCTGCCACTCTTATTCGCCTGCACATGACTTGCACTGCCGATAAAAAGTCTCTTGCTCGCGATTTCAAATTCAAAGAGTCTCCTTCGCAAGCCAACTCCCGACCTCGACCACACGGCCACCACCGCCCTCGCTCACGCCCGCAATCGTTTGTGAACGAATTTTGAGAGGTATGCTCGGATGAAGAACGTAATTTATTCAAATTTGAAATTTGAAATTTGAAATTGACAAAAAGAACTTAGTAAGATCGACAAGATGGCTCCCCAACTCCGTCGTTTGCTTCCCAACAAGGGATTATCCTGGCCTCAGGGCGACGTAGTCTTGGGAAAGACCAGACGCGACAGGTCCGTGGTTGACACACTGGCCCGGTTCATGCCTCTCGACAAGCAGAATGTCCGGGGGTTTTTGTTGAAGATGGTGGAGTTCGCTTTGGGGATGGGGAGGTGGTTGGTTGAGCAGCACGAGGAATCCTGCGCTCCTCCGGAGACGGTGGTGAAGATTGACCCTTTTTGGGTGTTTTAGGAAATGCACATGCATTTCACCCATGAGATGGGTTGGGAGAACGAAATGCAATACGCCTTATTTATTTCGTTGTTTCAGGAGTTGATGTATGCCCGGGAGAGGTATCGGAACTGGTGGGACAGCACTCCGGTAAGTTACAATCTGTTTTGCAAAAAAACCAAAAGAAAAATAAGAAAAAAGAGAGTTTTGTGCATGGATGATGAATCAAGTTGTTAACATTTTGTGCAGAGAACCAGCACCATGCAGGGTAACGGGTTGACCGACGGCTTGGACAAGCTGTATTTCGAGGTGCCGTTCTTCGCCCGGAATGAGCTGGAGGTGAATTTGTGGGTGTCGGCAAGGCTGCGCCAGGACGAGCGTAAGGAGGGGGAGGCCGCGGCGTTGGACAGCGTGGCTGATGGCCTCCAAGCATTGGGGGTCGATCCCGCTGCTCCTCCGCGCGTGGACTTTGAGGACGTGAGCCAAGCACTGAAGGATCTGGATTTCGATGAGGCCATGGAAGATGCGGATGTTGAGGGTGAGGGGAAGGGTGATGGAATAGAGATGGAGATGGATATAATGGATATGGAGGAGTAAGGCTGCGGTCGGGCTGAAGGAAAACAGTAGACCGGGGGAACCTGAACCACCTACAAAACGGCTGAAGGACAACAGTGTAAAGCTGTGGGCTGGCAACCCATGTCGGGCGGCGAAGACAGACTCTGTACCTCCACGTGGTGCCGCCTGAGAACCTGGGTCTTTGCGTTGGAGTTTTCCTCCTGACATCTTAGACCCAGAGCCAGCACAGAGACGCGAGCTTTCATCAAACGACTTGCCTAGCTGAAGCCTTGTGGCTTTGGTGGGCAAACATTAAATTGTCCTTTTATGCTACTGTATTTTCTACCCTCTTTCCCCGTTTTGTGTGGTCACTAACCTTTGTCACCTGCCAGCTCTCATCTTCAAACAAACCCGATTCCAAGACTTGTCCACCGATCCCCTCCATCAATGTCGCGTCCATTGCCCCCTCCCCATACCACGACACTCGATCTACTACCCCGGCCTAGTTGCCACTCCGTCGCTCCGATGATGCCAAGATACTCCGTCTACCACCTTCGTCATTTCTGCCAAGGGTGTCAGGAATACGACGCATCGCGGTGTTCACCGCGCCCAAGATACATAACACGACATTGATGCAAAGAGGGTGACGGGGTGTGGTTTACGGTGTGCACATGTACATTCGGCTGCGCTCCTTGCGGAAGAGCTGACTGTAGGTTTCCATTTCCAATGCCGTCTATTCAGCATCCCTGCAGCGGGGGTGACCTCTTAAGATGATAGGATCTGATGAGAGATTGGCTTTAGCTAGCCATGATGATAAAGTTGTTTAGCATTTGTGGTTACCTTCTATTGTTATTATAAGTGTTTCTTGTTTTTTATTACATGGTGATGCCTATGGCCACGTGGAGACTCTGTGTCGTGTCACCGGGGTGTTACGACATCTCAAAGGACAGAAATCCGTGCTGGACAGGATTGCTGGAGGTTTGTAACAGACCGGCGTTGAGAGGACTGTTGCCAGGCTGATTGTTGACATGCACGGGCCATCTGTTTTGAGAGCAGGACGGTTGGGATGGCGAAATCGAAGAACCGGACAACAGAGGACTGGGAACAAGACAGGCTGGTTATATATTATTGTCACCTATCATCATATTTAGCTTTGCTGGCTTCAAGGAGTACATGGGGTTCTCTCCATAGTACGCTACCTTGGGTATTGCCCCTCCGTTACCTAGCCGAAAGATACAGCCAAGTCTTTGAGCTTAGATACCTCACTCAATCCCACCCACAACGATTTAGTGACTTGGTCTCTTTGTCACTTTCGTAATCTTCTGGGATATCTCCTTTTAAACGATCCTTAGCAAAGAAGGCTATGTCTGGTTGTGGCTAATGTAGGTAATTGGGCGGTTTTAAAATCAGTGCAGTGCCGCAGGAGTACAATATCAAAGGAGAGAATGGCTTCGTCGAAGCCGTATGGGAGGTTGAGTTCCAGGTTTCCTCTTCTCCAATTGCAGGAGTCCAATCGAGTAGGGATCAGAACTCCTTATCAAAGCATTGATTGTATGATGTCTGAATTCTTGTAGGAAGCTTGGATGGAATTGGAGGAGCTTGCACCACCAGCAACTTGCTCCAGGTGTGTCTCTCAACTCCCACCTCTTTTCGACTTTCTTATTCGTCTGTGAGAGTCGCTATTTTTCCTTCGGCACCGTTATTTGTGCTGTCTGTCTGCTCCTGTATGTACAGCACTGCCTCTCTGGCCTTTGCCTCGTCAGAACCACCATGCTACTATTCTCAACCACTTTGGGTGGTTTATATCTGGATGATTTGCTGTTGGAGTCGCTCGCTTGCAAGTGGCTAGCTGCTTGCGATCGCTCGGCCTGGGCCTCGCACGCCCTTGTGGATTGGACGTAAAAACAATGCAAAACAAAATTTGCAGACACTTCCAACGATACTCTCCGCCGCGCTGGTCGGTCTCGTCTCTGTATGTACAGTCGCAGCTTTGTTTGAGCTCCAGCCAGGCTTGACGCTCTTGACAACTAACTGTATCCTCAGATTTCCTCAAACGACGCCCTTGGGACTCTTCCGCCGTTCGGTACGCTCTCCATCAACTTCTCGACAGTTCAAAGCTTCCAAGTCTTTGATCTTCCCGGTTCCAAACAGACGTGAAACGAATGTCCAGGTTACCAGCACTCCATTTACACCGGAGCTTCGCAGGTGCTCGGCAGATTTATCTGACAGTTCATTTGTGACAGGCACAATAACATCAGATTTGCTGTTTCTTCTTTTCCCTCTATGAGCAGCATCTCCTTCAGGCGTTTTGTGGTATCAACCGCTCTTTGACACTTTGGTCAAGATTGGTGCAGCAGCTAGCATTGTTGTCGAACTAGTCAACAGCCTGACTCTCTACGTTTTCTTCTTCTGGGACCGCTTGGTGAGTATAAACCTGGCTCCCTTGACTTGGGTGGCCTGGGTCCAATACTCTCCTCTCATGGAACGAAAGCTAATAGATTGGAGACAACAGAGTTTTTCACCTTCCTCCTTGCCGTAAGCCGATCGATATCCCCGGAATTACAAGCCTTCAACCGGCTCGTCGCTTTGCTTCATCTCTCATTCCCAATCGCGAAAACGACGTACTGTTAACTAGAGACGCAAGGGGGGCTGATCCTATTGGTAATTGGCAGTTCTCTAAAGAAACCCACTTCGTAGTTGCCTGTGTCGCTTTTTCTGTAAAAATCTTCCTATTGGGCTACAGTCGTCTAAGCCTGAGGCTGGGTGCTAACTCCAGTTGATAACAGAGGCTCGACTGCCAGCCCTTCCCGTTTCTTTGGTCCTTTCCCGTATGTTTCGCGCCTCGTCTCGTGTTTCGTTTGAAAAGCCGCTGACTGCTGACAGTCCTGCCCAGAAAACAGCACAGGCTCACCGTTCTCTCCGGCGTCCTTTGATATATTGGCCCGATTCTCGTGTTCTTCGATATCCCTGTTGTGGATAGCCGTTGTTGATCTTTCTGAGAACCTAGAAACTGACAGCTTAGTTTTAGACAGAAAACCGTTACCATCCCGGCTTCTTTCCGTTTCGTATGTGCTCTTATTCAAGCCCACATCAGTCTTGAACATCAAGACTCATTAATGGTGATATCTAGATTATCACAGCGGTCAAGCTCGTCTCTCTTCCTCATTCTGAGTAGCCACCGGGCTCTCTTTGTGTGGGAAAACTTAGCCTAACATCGTGGCTGGGACAGGAATAACCAACATCAGCGACCAAACCCGTTGTTGTTATTTGCTTTCGGTTGACTTTGTCCCGGTATGTTCATGCCCTTTGTTGTCCCAGGAGTCAATGACGAGGGTAGGGACATCATGTTCCCCAACTGGGCTCAAGAATGCCTGTCTCCTGGTGTGTTTGGGAGGAGTAAAGCGAGAAAACTTCAGGGGCACTCCGTTCAAAGATTGAAATGCTGACAATACCTGTAACACTGATATTTAACCCAGTGTCTTTGTAAGTCATGCGCACGTCAGAAGACAGGGACAAAAACTAACATGTTGGTGCTTAGCTTTTTTTATAAAAAATAGCAGTCAAAGTGCCCGCCCGCGAGCATTTTTTGTTGTTGGCCCAGATGCTCCCTCGTGAGAGCATGGCTTAGGATGTTGGTGATTGTGGGTCAGAAGCTTGGTAAGTTGCATCCCGTTCAATCACTTGCAAAGTGATTTTGCGTTCTTTTTTTTCCCTTTTTGGTAATGCTATGTGGTGTTGATATCGATCAAGGCTTGTTGTATGATGCTGAAAGACTGACATGACACTCTGATATCTCTAGCCGATCGCGCTTTAGAAGCCTTTGGCACCGTCGCCATCACAATCATGGTGGTGACGCCCCAGATCACCAACTCCACAAACAAGGCTGAGTGAGATCACCCCCGCGAAACCCACCCAGTGCCCCAATGACCCGCCGCGCTTGTGCGCCTCCACTAACTGCTTATTTTGACTTCACTCAAATTCTTACATTCCCATCAGCACGACAGCTCATCGCTAATGATTCCAACGTTACAGGCAGCCACCGCCAGAATAAAAGCTGTCTTCAATCATTGGTATTGCAATGGATCGCATTATATACACCCATCTCATCGCCCTCTACGTCATAACAGGACTCCGCTACTCCCCATCGACCGACTGCACCCATTCCGACATGAGATCCTCATAATCCTCCGGCCCATACGGCTCTGTTGCCTCTTTTAACCACCCCGCCTTCCGATGAACTTTCAAACCCATATCCCCCACCATCAAATCCAAGTACGGCACCGCGTCAAACACAAAGTCCGGCAGTAGCGCGCCCTTCCCGGCCGGATACCTCCATTTGCCAAACCGAGCATGCAGTACTGTCTCGTGCTGAACCTCTTCCAGCGTCTTGGCCCTCCCTTCCCGATCCCTCTTCCCATCAACCGGCGGAATCGTCCTCACAGGCAGCTGGTCAGCAAAATACGCCGAGATCCACAACCCCTGGATATGCGCCATGATCATGGTGCTGAAGTTCATGCAGATACCCGCAAAGGCGATGTCTCTTGTCTGCATGAACCTTGCTGAGGGTGGCACCATAAACCGGTACAGCGTCCATGGGGTCAGAGGAGTCGAAGGGTTGATCTTGTCTGTCGTTGACAGACCCTTTGTTCCAAGGAGTGGCTTCAGGTTAGGGTTTTGAACTGGCTGATCCTTCAATCGCGGAAATATACCGAGAATTTCTTTGTCAGCCCTTTCGACGGCTTCCTTGGTGAACAGCTTTGCCTTGCTTGGTGTGTGAGGCAGCCCAATGTCTAGGTCGATTCCCTCAGGGAGAAACTTGACTGGTGGTACGTGCTTCCAACCAGTCACACAGCACAGGGCATCAGCCGGAAGGTCTGTACCGTTGGATAGGTGGACCGTTTTGTGGGACAGGCCGGTGATGTCTGCAATGTGAACTTTGACGGTGCCTTTGGTCAAAAGGTCCCAGAAGCTGGTGGGGTAGTTGTAGATGGAAAAGGACGAAGCGGTGAACATGGGATGGCTCCAGGGCTTGATCTTCTTGAGCTCGGGGTGGGAGTCGTATTTATTGAGCGTGATGACGTCGTTGCCAAGGACGGACCAGAAGACGTTCGTGATGGCGCGGCCGAGGGCGGTGCCGTGGTAGAAGTTGCGGAGCGTGTTGTACCCGTCGGCGAAGCCCCAGATGCAAGGACTGAACCAGGTGAGCATACGGGTGTCTGGGGGTTGCGACGTTAATACGATGATACACAAGAGGGGTGTGGTTGGTCGAAGACACATACTGACCAGCTTCTCTAGCCACTTCTTCAATGGTGTCACGTAGGGTGGTGCCATCCACACAGCACCATGGCCGCTTTCTCGGATCACCCAGTCCACGTGGATACCCTTCTTACCGTACGCATAAACTGCATCCCAAGCCGATTTGCTCCCACCGAAAACCGTCACCTTATGAGTGGTTTCGAGAGTATCGACATGTTGAAGGAAATCAGCACCATGGAACAAAGGCGCGCTAAACTCCTCTTGTCCATCAATATGAGGCAAAAACGGCTCAGAAGTCAACCCGGTAGCGACAATGAGCTTCTTTGCAAAGATCCTGCTCGTCTCGTCGTCATGCTCTACTGTCAGGGTCCAACCACCGTCCAGTCCATCCTGGTGTTCAGCAGTCACAACCTTATGACGGAAGCGGATTTTATCCGCGATGCCAAACTTCTCAGCATAGGCTTTCAGGTACTCATGCACGACAACGCCTGGGATGTGGTCTCCTGGCTTCACACCGAATTGCTCAGTGGTCATCGGAAAGTCAGGGAACTGATATGTCCCAAGCATGTTGTTTGTTCGGAGCTCGGGGTAGAGCCGGCTATTGGCCCAGACACCGCCGACGCTCTCTTTGTCGTCGAGTAGGGCGAGAGTCTTGCCATTGTTGAGCTGGTGGTAGATCTTTGCAGCGGAGAGTCCGGCGATGCCTATGCAATGCAGTTAGTTCCGGGTTGCGACACGCAGGGCGGGTGGTGGCATACCTGCGCCGATGACCACGAGGTCGAGGGTTTCCATGGCGGAGGATTTGAGTTGCCCGTTGAGGTACTCGGTGAAGGACGGTGGGTGTTTGCTTCGAAGGATGTTCCCTGAGCGCAGCAATGGTTGGAGGTGTGACCTCTTTGACCCTCGGACAACTCGGGCCCTGAATGCAGGTACGTCCGTTCCAAGTCAAAAAGGAAGGTTTCTTTACTGTCTCAACGGTGGGTATGTGCAGTGCCGGGAGCTGATCATGGCAATCGCAAGTTGAAGCCCTTCTTCATTGCTGACCCCGCTTACTGAAGATTTCTTTTTTTCAGGAACAAAATCACCGAGGGGCACGCTGCTGATGTGTGATCAAGGGAGGTGGTCCCGCGGTCTCGGCACATGCCCTTGAATTGGGACATATGCCCCCTGTTCTTTTATCAGGAGGTTGCAGTCGGATCCCAGATGGGATGCCAGGCAAAGAACCAAACTGCATGTTCGGCCGTGCTTACAATGCATCCGATAGGCAGAGGCGAAACTCTCTTCCCTATTCACCTTGTCAATTTTCCATTCTGACCAACGAGAGGCATTAGAGAACGTGGGGAAGCTGACTGTGTCGCGCTGAGGGGCTTGATGCCAAGGCCAACATTCCATTGAGCTGTGAACCGCTTTGTGCCTGAACCTGGCTGCGATCGGCGGGGTGCAACCCCCCCTTTTTTGAGGTTGTTTCAGGGGTTCATCTTGGTTGTTCCTTGGGCCTGGCCAGACTTTGAGTCTTGTAGTTTGTGGGGGATACCTTATCATGGTGTGGGGATGCTATCAAGGTGCGTACAGTAAAGGTTGTCATGAGCTGCCAAAATGCATTGTCAGCTTGCTGCGGAGATTTCTTGAGGCTGGAACCAATAGCCTTCTCGTCGCATTCAATAGCGCATGTGGTGTAACAACTGGGAGGCTCTTAGGGGAGAGGGGGGTTGGGGGTCAGCAATGGAGAGTTGCCATATCATTGCAAGTGAGCAAACACATCATAAAGTAATGCATGGTCTCTCACTGTGCTACCGTTGAAACCGATATCGCCCCTTCAGGACTCTAGGGATTATCAAGGACAGCAAAACTTTGGCATCAAGGCCACCGTGCCAGCATCAGACACATGGAGAATCCTGTCAGGGCAATGATGACGTACATCACTAACTGCTTTCAGTCCAACACCCACCATCCAGTAAATTCTTCCTTTCTTTTTACGTGAGGGGCTAACGGCGGCGGGCGTTGTGTGGGGTGTTTTACGACATTCTACGCAAAGAGTGACGAGATTGGCGATGAAATCTGAAGTAAAGCAAAGGGAAGATGCCGGTCAATGTCATAGCAGACAAAGAAAGACCTGAGCAGTCCGTCCGTCTACAAGCATGTGGGTTTTAAGATCTCTTCAATTGATCAAGTCAAAGAAATGCTCTTCCCTTCGGTGCTGCCGATGAAGAGTACTGTACCTTTCCGTCCCCACGTGGCCGTTCGGCTCAACCCGTTGTGTTGAAGATACCCCTCTCAACACTTCAACAGTTGCTCCATGGAGATATTCCCGCTCGATTTTAATCCCCTCCCGGTGCAATACCTCCGTCGGCCTACCTTCCCATCCCATCCCGGAGCCTCGTCGGAGATTTTCTTTTTCTTCAACGGCACACTGCAGCCACTGGTTCGCTCAGCTGAGGGGGTTTGCTGCTGTGAAACCGGATCACTTTACCACGTGCAGCCAGGACGAACATATTTAATGTTATAACCAAGGGAAACTTGCATGCGCCCGAAGAGAGAAGGGAATTGCTTTTTCTTTTCTTGGTGGTGTTTCTACCCGTCAACGTGATCTGCGGTGACGAGTTTCACAAACGGTTGGCAGCAGGAGGGGAGAGGGGATTGCCAGTGGTCAGCCAATGCAACGGGCCCCCTTTTTTTTGGATTGCCAGGGGGTTTGGGGTGGTCAGCAGTAGAATGATAAGGTTGGATTTTGGAAGGAGGTGGGGGGTGGGCTTATTGCAATTAGGTAGATATGCTGCTTGCCTGATGCTGTCCTACGGGGTGGGTGCTGTATACACTTCGCTCCTCTGGCCGCCCGTGCTTTGTTTCTCCTGAGGCTTCTTGTGTTCCTATCGGAGGCATGGTGCGGAAGAACGGGGTGTTATCTACCTACATTGGCTTCTTTTAAAGAAGAGGACGCCTCGGGTACGTTAATCTGCTTTTGCTTTTTCCGAGCTGGGGCGTCCTGCTGGAGGTTTCTTTATCGTTCTGGACTTTGTTGTATTTTTAACTTGTGGGCTTCTGTCTGGCGGGTGGTGTTGATGAGGTCATCTTTTCTTCATCAAGGTTAAAAAGACGGAATCTGCCGTTTTTCATCTCTCCTTCGAGGTCGTAGCGGCCTTATTGGGAAATATTGCACGCCCCCTTTCCTTCCCACGTGGGCCCAAATCGATATACCGACCTTACCTACCGAGCGCTTTGACGGACAGTGGTGCCAGATTCACCATGGAGGCGTTTATTATTGAAGCGTTTACCTTGTTGGGAGTTGCGTTGGTGGTTGTTGGGATGAGGACGTATGTTAGGTTGACGACTGTGGGGATTAAGGGGTTTCAGGCGGATGATTATTTAATGTTGGTTGCTGCGGTGAGTTTGTTCTTCTTGGAGATGTGATGATGTGGATGGGTAGAGTTGGGGACTGATCACCTGTGTTGTGGGATAGGGCGCGTATACCGTGGAAACATATCTTGCGTACTCGGTGGGTGCGTTATGGAAGGGGTTGGCGAATAATGCGATGACGGATGAGCAGAGACGTCTGCTTGATCCGAACAGTGAGGAGTTTAGGTTGAGGTATGTTCTGACTACATCACGGCCTGCTGGAGTGCGGTAGCTCATGATTGGACTGCAGGGTCAACGGGTCCAAAACTCAGGTTGCTGGGTGGTCGACGTACACATTTCTTCTGTGGACGATCAAGGCGGCGATATGCACCTTCTATCTTCGCCTGACGGTGGGTGACAGACCAGCCACTGTATCATCACGATGACTGCCTGCTGATACCGGCGTAGGAAGGGTTGGAATATCGCAAGCGCATCTTCGCGGGCTTCGTGTTGATCTTCACCACCTGGGTTGCCGTCCTCCTGTCAATATTGCTGGGCTGCCGTCCTCTCGAGAGGAACTGGCAAATCTATCCAAATCCCGGCAGCAAGTCTCCAATCTGTTGTACCCAAAACACCGAATGCTAACACCATGTCAGATCACTGTCAACCGGCCATCTCCAACATTGACATCTTTGTAACTCTTGGGTTGAATGTCTCCACAGACATTTACCTCATGAGCATTCCCATACCCATGCTATGGCGTGCTACCATGAGACCGATGAAAAAGATTGGGCTCATTGTGTTGTTTTCTGGTGGAGCGTTTGTGACGGTGGCAGGAGTGTTGCGATGTATCCTGATTGTTACAGTGAGTTATACAGAATGTCAGTGCAAAAAAAGAGACAGTAACTGACCTGGGGTGTTGCAGGATCCCATCAACGGCGCTCAACAAGCAGGTTCCTGGGCCGTCCGGGAGACGTTTGTGGCTGTGGTGACTTCCAATCTTCCCATGTGTGTTCCCCTAATTAACAGATGGGGTCGACCAATTTTGGGAAGCCTAAAGTCCCTCAAGTCAACAACGGGCAGGATGACACGTTCTGGCCGTTCAGATTCGAAGCATGGAGCGTTCAGGCTTGAGGATAAAAACCCGAGACGTGGAATGGGGCCGAGGAGCGTCAATCCTATTACTGACCTTACGATATCTGAGACGGAGCTGGCTGAGATTCAGCACCAGGAGTATTTTTGGAATCCCAATAAGGGTCGTCAGGACCCAGAGAGCGGACTGGATGGTGAGGGTACGAGCCCAGGTGGGTTGATCTGGAAGCAGACATCCCTCCAAGTGTCGGAGTCGAGAAATTACCATGGTGATGGTGTGGATGAGATTGACTTTGGGGATTATTATCTTGTGGAGCAAGCAAAGAAGAGCGCCGAGATCATGGCCACTTCGCCGACTGGAAGGAGTTGGAAGACTTCGAATAGCAACCGCCAGGAGCGACGATCGCCGTGAATAGCAGCATGATGTCGACACTGCCGTGAATACTGAGGAAGTGGGGTTCATGTTTATTGTGGTCATTCCACAATAGAGGGAAAATAGTGAATAGAGCGCACTAAAAAGTGCATTGTCGAGCTGCCAGTATTGGGCCGTGGTCACAACAATGGCAGGAGGGCTGGGGAAGCCCACCCACCTTTTTCTTCAGACTTGCTTGGATTTCTCCTTTGACCTTTTTTTCTCTTGCACTTGACATCACGATATCCCAGCAAACCTCATTTTTAACGTTTGCAAACGAAATTCAAAACAGCAGAAATTTCGTCGTCGAATGCTTTCCTCGCCACCTCGCGCGCCCCCGGTCGCCCTCACACACTCGATTGGCACCCGGGTGCGTGGTGGTTTGCGGCTCGAGTTGTAAGTTTTTCACCCAGGCTACTGACATCTCCAACATGATTGTCGCTCTGTGCCTTAGACTCTTTGATCTTTCAGTTTCAGCCCACCCCAATCCATCACATTCACCACACAATCTTCCCTTGCTCTTCCCTAACCTGAGATCAATAACAAGTCTTGAATGCCAGAAACCCGATCATACTGACCTGGCCCGGGCCAAAGAGAACGCGGAGAGGGTGCAGAGGGAGAGGGTGGAGGGCATGAGGGCGAATCCCTGCCCCAGGGACTCCTTTGTGAAGTTGCTTCGGGACGAAGATTGTAAGTTTCCCCACACATTTTTGACTCTGGCTTTTTGGTCTTGTTACTTTTCTTTTTCTTTTTATAAAGAAACTCTAATAATTTTTAGGGGGACGAGTCTTGCCCGCACGCGTGAGCCCTCCCGCGACGCTTGTCCGCGCCTTTGCCAGCAGCTCGCCCGAGCGCAAGACGGGCGTGGCCAAGCCTAAAGTTGCCGTTCGCGAGCGCCAGGGGGGTAGTCCTGCTGGGACGGTTTTGGGAAATATTGGGATGAAGGAGAAGGTTGGGAGGTTGGGAGGTTGGGGGGTGACTGGTTGAGGCAGCGGAGGGGGTGGTCCAATGCTGTAACGGGCACAGGTTGGATTGGGGTGTTAAAGCAGTTGGTGGAGTGGGTGGTTGGCGAGGTGGGCGATACACTCACGGTTGCTGGGTTTATGGTGTTTTTCGTGCTGTTGTGGGCCGTGGTCATGACGGTGGTGTGGATGGTGCAGGCGGTTGGCCAAATATGGCATACCTGGTACGGGCAGGAGAAGATTGTGGTCTTAGAGGAGGTTGATTCGGAGGGCAGGGATCGCCACAGACCGGCTTTCCTGGATATCAATGTGGAGGAGATGGCTGAGAGTTTGCTTGGGAAGTGGAGGGAGAAGGGCACCGGTGTTGTGGGGGCCGAGGCTGAAGATATCGAGGCGTTTAGGGGACGGCTCAAATCTTTCGCTACTAAGCATCCGGGTCGTCATGGGAGGAGCTGGCCATAGGCTTTATGCCTTTCCCAACAGGCGCCATCACTAACCGAGTGGGCATTATCGAAACTCGGCGAGGCGCAGACAAACGCAAACAACACCATTGGTGGGCATGATCAGCATCCGATTGCGCATTATCGAAATTCAGAGAGCCCCTTCAACAACCCAGGGGGGCATTATCGAAGGCTGGGTCAGCGTTGATGCATTGGAGGTTATCTTCAAAGTCCTGTCCGCGACCGCAAGAGGCATACGGGCCATCCAAGTGGGCTCTATCGAAGCTTGGACCGGCGTTTTGAAGACCCAAGCGGGCATTATCGAAGCTTAGGCGGGCGTTTAGAGTGTATTTGGGAGGTCTTTAGTCATTGGAAGAAAAAGTATGGGCCGTTTGAGTGGGTATCATCGGAACTTGGATAGGCGTGGGAGACCTGGGCCAGCCTCATCAGGCTCGGGCATGCGTCTGCACATGACTTCGTCACCTCTCTGCATCGTCAGGACAATATCTATCTTTGGGCTAGGGATACGCTGGAACATTTTAAAGGTCTGTCACGCAGGTTGCTAGGGGCATATCGGGTTATAAAGGTGTTCAGGAGGTTGCTGTATGGGTAGATGGATACCAGCCCGCTCTTTTGTGTTGTTTTTTGGGCGTATATTTATATTATGGGATGCATTTGTTTAGATGATCTTTGGAGATACCGCAGGGAACCCGTCTCCCCCACAGAACGGTTGAAGACTGCCAACAATATATCGCTTTACCCGAAGTGAGACTATTCCCAATGACGTGATACCAGCCCCCCCGCATTGTCCCTTTTGCTCCGCGCTATGCCCGCCAAGCCGTAACGTTGTGACACACGGCTCTTTTATCTGACGCGCCCTTTGCTGAACTCGAGCGGAATGCTTACCTAACGCAAACGGTGTTTATCTTCCTGTTTGAGCCGCTTGCGTAATTCATCGCCGTTTCCTGGGCTCAATATAAAAAGGCCTGCTAGATATCGGCCCATACATCGTTGAGCATCACCAAACCCTCACCAACAACATCGGCAGTCATGGCCTCCCCAGACAAATCCCAAGAGCAAGGAAAAGGCTTCACGCTCTCGTGCGAATGCGGCTACATAACCATGACGACCCCCTCCCGCACCCCCTCCGGCATGGCACATTGCCATTGCCGAACATGTCAAAAACAATCAGGCTCGGCGTTTGGAACCTCTGTTTACTACCCCACCGACCAAGTCTTTCCCTTACCCGTGGACTTGGAGGCGAAGTTGTCAGTGTTTGAGCACGGGACTGACAGCGGGAACACAATGAGATGTTATTTCTGTCCCAAGTGCGGCGTGAGGATTATGCACCAGGGAATTCTGCCAGATGGGAGCTGGAGGGAGATGATGAGCTTCAAGGCGGGGACGTTTGATGACTGGCCTGAGGAAGGAGGGCTGAATTGGGAGGGGATGGGGGCGAGGCACATCTGGACGAGAAGTGCGAGGATGAATCTTTGTGGGAATTGGGAGGCCTGGGAGAAGTATCCGGATGATATGGTTGATAAGAAGAAGGGGGAGGGGGAGGGGGAGGAGAAGAAGGCGTGAGGTTGGGGGGGTTGGCGGAGAGGGTTAGGGGTAGGGTTGGGCGAGATTGGGTCGGATGTACTCTGGCTTGCTGACAATGCGTACGATGTTTAATCTATCAACGAACCCTTATGTTATGTAATTGCATTAAAGCAGAAAAATGAGGTACCAGTGACTCAGATACCACAATGTCATCCTCAAAGTCATGGGTGTCGTCATTCAGGAACAGTCAGACCCTGAAAGCCAATTGAGTGGGGCAGTTATGCACGCCAAACTTTGTGCCTGGGCAGAACCCTCGTCAGAGTGGCCCAATTTCCAAACGGCGCCTTCTTTCTCCAGACCATGCGACCGTTGCAGCAGCTTTCCCGATCTTCGTTCAACGTCCTTCGTTCACGCTTTGTACATACAATGGCTCCAGGTCAGTTCCTCTCCTCGTCTTCTTGCCCTGATAGCGCTGAACCCGGCCTTCCGCGTTTTCTGCCCCGCCATTTCCGAACCATCCGAAATCTCCAGGGGCATGCGCACCTTGACGAACACCGCTGATGTTCCTCGACAAACAGTCCCTGATTCTCGTCCTATCGTTATTTCCGGCCCCTCCGGCGTCGGAAAGGGAACTCTCTATGGCCGCTTGTTCCAAGTATGACCTACCCTACCCACGCGCAACAGTTTCCCAGCACGAGACCACGAGACCGACGATGTTGACATGACCCGTCTACTCAGAACCACCCCGACACATTCACTCTTTCGGTTTCGCACACCACACGTGGCCCCCGCCCCGGTGAGACCAATGGTGTCCACTACCACTTCGTAACAAAGGAGGCGTTCGAGGCGCTCAAGGCAGCTGATGGGTTCGTCGAGAGGTAACACGCCCGCCACACAAAGATCTACACAGAGAGGAGGAAGAAAGCTGACTAACGCCTTCGGAATAGCGCCAAGTTTGGCGACAACTACTACGGTACCTCAAAGCAGACGATCGAAGAGCAAAAGGCCAAGGGCAAGGTGACCGTGCTTGATATCGAGGTCGAAGGCGTGAAGCAGATCCAGGCGCAAAACTACCCCGCGCGGTATGTCTTCATTGCGCCGCCTAACGAGGAGGCGCTGGAGCAGAGACTGAGAGGGAGAGGCACCGAGAGCGAGGAGAGCATCCAGAAGAGGCTAAAGCAGGCCAAGGTTGAGCTCGAGTATGCCAAAGTGCCGGGAGTGCATGAGAAGATCATTGTCAACGACGTAGGTTCAGGGTGTGAGTCTGTCTTGGTTGCAAAGACAGGTGCTAACGTTCTGGGTATCTAGGATCTGGAAAAGGCGTACAAGGAGCTGGAGGAGTTTGTCTTTGCGGAATCCAAGGCGTAAGGAAGGTTTTGGAGTTGGAGTTGATTGGAGTTGTATAGATGGAATCCCTTCAACCTTGTCGTCAATTTCGAACGCTAGCATCCAACTCCATGTGCTCATTCCAGAAGAAGGTCGCCATTGTTTGACAATGCGGCTGACTACGAGGCAGTTGAAGAGGTGCAAGGGACTTGGATCATCTGTCGTCTTGACCTGCGATTCCGCCTTTTTGCATGTTCAAGTCGGTGTCTTTTCGTCTGAACCTACGAGCCGTACCCCATGACAGACTGGTTGCCACCCTTCCGCTATTCCTTTCGCTTTCCCTCCTCTGCTTATACTTTGACTGGACCTCCTCCCTCTGCTTCGACGTGGCCAACTCGAATTGCTTCTCTGAAGACGAACCACCAGGGAGCACCCGCCATCAACACAATCAACGATGGACGGAACATCTACAGAAGACGATGCCCTCTCCGGTATGGTTGACGTTTTGTCTCTCGCCATGGTCAACACATCTTTCAGCTCTACCACTAAACCAACCGCGACCTTTGAGCTGTTCAGTCAATTCCCCGCCGAGATACAGTGGTGCGTCTTCGAACAATTGCTCGACCTAGAAGACCTAGGACGTGGCCCAGCAGTGCACTTCCTAACCGGTTTCCCCAGAACGTTGGCAAAGGCACTGTTCAGCTCTGACCCAGACGAGAGGATGGATACAAGGCTCAGGCATAACTTTGCACAGGGCATCGGCTTTGTAACTCATGATACCATGAGCCTTCTCGGAAATTTCAAGCGCACAGATCGGCGCGGACGAGAGTATATCCCAAACGCCATCCCTCATCACCTTCGTCTCCGGCAAATTGCCCAAACATGTTCGCTCGCAAGGCGTGTAGTCCGAACTCACCAACAAAACAAGACGCTATTTGGCCTGCACGGTGGCAGGTCTATTCTCGTCAACGATGAGGATGACTTGTTCTATTTCGACATCCTCGTCCTGTCAAAGAAGCCCCGCTCAGACCGTGTTTTGCATCTCAGATCGGCGAACACCATCAACTAAGAGCTGACGGACTGTCTGATAAGTCCGGTCCCCATCGTTCCTGGTGCAGATCATCTCAAGGGCGTCCGCCGCTTGGCTGTGCCGGTCTGGGTGTCAAAGCTGACCGATGGTGGGTGTCCAGGGTGGCATTTCCAGCCGAAACGGCAACGTGATCTGGTGGATCACAGTGATAGCTCTTGCTCGGAAAGCGATTCGGAAGATTACGATTCCAGCGATTGACCTAAGAAGGTGCCCTGTGACAGGTGCGGTCGCGTTATGGGAGGACATCTCAAGGTCACCTGGCCGGAGGAATACGTACTACTAGCTGCCGCTTGGCTTCCTGCCCTCCAAAGCATACACTATGTTGTTCATAACGAGATTCCACCGCCGGGTTCACTCGGCTCTGATTACGCCCCCTGGCGGGCCCTGGCAGGTCCGAGCCCGCAAGAACCAGCCTTGGTGTTCGGAGATAGTTGGGTGACGACCGCTACAGCAATGTACCGATATAAAGGAAATCGCAAAAGCTCACGATTCAGCGCAGTGGGGGCTGAGCCTCCACAAACCTTTCAGTCTATCGGAGGATCTTGGTCGAGCTGTTTGCTCCTATTGACTTCCACGTCTTGTTTCACGCTTTCGTCACAGTGTTATTTTTCGATCTGGATTGGGCAGCATCGTTTCCTATGGACAGTCAGCTTCTCAAGGTGTGGAAAGACAAAATTCCCCATCTGAGCTTCAGATACCTCAGATGGGTGCCAGAGGGGTCGGACTTACTTCCTTGGAAGACGGATCTGAAGCCGCATGGTACACCCAAGAAGAGGCGACAATGGAAGCGTCGATAGGCTGTGTCTTAGAGATCGAGGGATCGTCGTATGGATTGAAGGGGGAGATGTCAATCTTCCGGCCCTGGTGGCTTGTACTAACTTGGGAAGAGTATGATTAATGAGGGTTGCTGTAGCATTGCAGGTGGGGTTGAAGATGGCCACGGCATAGAAAGAGACAGGGTTTCAATGATTAAGTCTCCAGCAAACTTTGGCATCGAATTTCTCCCCTCCACTTGAGAAAGCCTTTCTTTTCATCAAAGCTGAAGGTCTTGGTGCCTGGTCCGCGTTTAACTAACCCCAAGGCAAGTTATGCATACAGTATGGTACCACAATAGGAGAAAGCCTGTCACAAAGTCCACTCGTATGGAAGTTGTGGAGGAGACTTGCAGTCGGACTGACATCAATGCCTTCTCCATAGCCGGCACACTATCATCTTTCCATGTCACTTTCCACGTTTACTTTGCAGGTTCTGGTCGGCTCGGTGTGTGGGCTCGGTTTGTGGGTTCGGTGTGTGTTTTCGCCATATTTTCGCAAAACCAAGAGTGATGCGAAGGCGGTGGCCTCCAGTGGTAGGAACCCTCCACAACGCGTACCAACTGTCTTCTCTTTTTCGAAACTGCAACGTCTTGTTCGTATTACCAGTAGAGAGATCACCAGAGGAGCCATTCTTTCTGACTATTCATTTGTGTGTTATTAATCGGCATCATGGAAAGCCCCGCCGTTCAACCGAGTAGCATAACGGAGATGTTTCGGTGGAAGACGGATCTGAAACGGTGGATGGAGAAGAAGATTGATGGTTAATTTTGCATTTGGCGGAGTTCATATTTTGCACAAATAGCGTGTCTATACCGGGGTACTTTGAGCATCGTGGACTTGGGATGTCAGCGGTCAAGAAATATACCTAGACAACATGGCAAACGATCATTCCTGAGATGACCACGTCATCCGCCCCCAGTTTCCGCCCTTTCTGGTGCAATATGTTCGTTTATCCGGAAAGCATTCGACAGTTGACATGACAATGGATCACATGATGTCTCCACGTGGTAGGCAGCCTACGACCTTTTGCCGCAGTCTTCTTCCTATACTTGCGTTCATCAACCTTTGTGTTATCTGTCCTCGTCCTAAGCGACTTCCTACGAGGCTTTAGCAAACCCGAGACCCAACACCAGCGTAGTTTCCTGAACCTACCTACTCTTTTGCTCTATGCCCGGCGCCCGCCATTCCCATGGCTGTTTCTGGCTCAATCGACTCTTTGTCAGCCACCACGAGCAACAACAATCCCGACCCAGCTGAAGATGTTACTCCTCCTACCATCACGACCTTCGAATACTTCGTCAAACTCCCCCCTGACATACAGTTTTGCATCTTTGAGGAGCTCATAGCCATGAAAGGACTCTGGATGTTCCCATTATCCATTTCTTTGCTGCCTTTCTAACCAGTTTGTTGCCCTTGTTCAGTCAGCGAAAAGAGAAGAAGCATCAAAAGGCCACCGACGCCCTGTGCCAATTCTTCAACAATGTCTGTGGACTCGTCGCGTGATTCCTGTTCCTCACCTATCGCTGATTCCGAGATGGTATCCGGTTCAGAAAGTCTCTCCGAAAGCGAATACTTTTCATGACGTTCGACCAATATCAGAACATAGTAACACCCTCAGATCTCCCCTCCTGCTTTGGGTCTAGTTACTGTCAGTTGCAAGAAGTTGCAAGTGTATGTCTTACTGCGAAACGAGTTGACGAAAGACTGCATCAGGCTCACCAAAGCACATTACCCTTTCACTTATACAACAACCAAACAGTTTTCGCGAATACCGAGAACGACATATTCCTCCTCGAGGTGTTAGTTCGCACCTACGAGAATTACCCCGGAGACGTGGCCTGTGTAAGACAAGCACTTGTGATAGAGGATCACTTCGGAGACCTTTTCAGGATACCACCACTTGTGCTCCCTGGCTCTAACCTTCTCATTGGGGTTCGTCAGCTTGCTTTTCGCCGTTAGCGCATATGAACAGGATGAGGGACCCGAGCCAGGTGAGACTCAATGCCAGGACTGGAGGTGCGTCAAGGTATCTTACGAGGAGGAATTCGCGACTATATCACTAAAAGGCGGCCCCGCCGTCTATTGGTGGGACAGTAACTGCAATGATTATGAGGCGGCGGTGTGTTATAGCTGCTCTGAGCCCGCTGTTAACCACCATGCTTTCGGCTCCCGGCAGATAGAAAGTCTGCTAGTCGCCGCCTGCCTCCCTTCCCTTGAGTCGGTCAACATTATTGTCCATGACGACGAGAACGCTGAAGTCAATTTGCTGGACTCGGAGGATAACTATCCGTGGCGACTGCTCTCGTACCCGAACCCAGACGATAAGCATCCAACAGGGGAGCAAAAACACATCTCATCCCTGCGTCGCCTTCCTTTTCTCAGCCGTCCGGGACTGGATTTCTGCCCCTGGATGCAGCATGCGCCTTTGAAAAGCTTCGGCTGTTTTGGAGGATCAATGACTGAGTTTTTCCTTCACTACGAGACTTTTCGATGGATGCACACTCTTATGTTACGTCAGTTTTGCGGCATTGTATGGCGGGACGAGATTTTACTTGATGCCGATGCCAAAGGAGCAAGGAGAACAAGGGCCATTGGACTGTGGTTTCATTACCTACGACCTGTGACAGGAGAGTAAGGTGTGCAGTCTCCATGAACCCAGTAAGTAATACGCAGCACGCGAAACACGGATATCCGAGACTGTTGCTCTGCGGCCGGGATCAACGTACTCCCAAAACGACACAGGACTTGGAATTGAAGATCTTGGGTGTGTGTGTGGGGGGGGAAGGGGGACAGGTTTGACTGTTAACCATCACCACTTCTCTGACCAAGCCTCTGGGAATCATTGGGAGGAAGAATGTATGCCCGGAAAGGTACGCTGTTGGCGTGGTATAACTTGGGATTAATTTTGACACACTCTTGAACGCTGTTGCTTCAATACAATCCCATTGCCGTCTCACAGTGCATTGACTCGGAGATTACCTACACTCTCTGGTCGGTAGCTTGAATTCCATCATTCGACGACCTCCTCTTCACCCCTTCCAGTTCCACATCGAGCACCTTGTCCACGTTCTTCTGAATCTTGTCCTGCATCTCCTTGCCCTCAAACATGAAGCTGAGTTCCTCAAGTGTGCGGTTGTGTGTCTCAGGGAAGAGAAGATACACCGTAGCAATCTCGATCAGAATCCAGACGCAGTACACAATGTAGTACTTCCATCCAATGGCGTCTAACGCAATGGGGTTGACATATGTGTTGAAGAAGACCGCAAATCGGACCGTCAACTGCTCAACCGCGATACCCTTTGCGCGTTGTTGATAAGGGAAGATCTCAACCATGTACGTGTATGCCAGGGCGTTCCAACCAATGTTGTAGAACCTACCCCTAATGTCAGTCAAATCTCCCATGCCAGGACGCAAAAATACTCACGGCGAATAAACAAAAATAAACACCAGCACCGGTATGGCCGCAGCGCTACTATTCTCAATCGTCGCCCTCGCGCTCGCAATAGTCCAAACAACATACACCACCGCCGTCCCAATCGTGCAAATCAGAAACATCCTCCTCCTCGGAAACCTCGGCGCGATCAACGCAATTGGCACAGCATTGATAAACCCCCAGCAAGTATTGCTCAGAATAACCTGCTGCACCGTCCTATTATCCGTGATGTTCACCAACGCCAAAATTTTCTTCATGTAGAAACTCAACAATCCATTCCCTGACCACTGCGTGAAAAACCCGACTACCGCTGCGAGGAGGAAACGACGTCTCATGGCAGCGTCGCGGAAGACATCCCCCCACACAAACCGCGAGGCAAGTTCTTTCTCCGCCGCGATGGTGGATTGAATTTGCGCGTATTCCAATCTGACAAACTCGTCCCCGTCTTTACCCTCAGAGTGATATTTTTGCAGAATGGCAAACGCTTCCTCACCGCGGTCTTGGCTGACGAGCCAGCGGGGTGACTCGGGGCACCAGTGCATGAATCCGAGTTGGAACGCGCTCGGGACGAGTTGCAACAGGCTGGGGAGACGCCAGGCCCAGGTTGATTCCATTTGAAAGGTGCCGTAGGTTGTCCCTGCTGCGATGATGGCGCCGACGAACCAGGATGCGTTGAAGAGGGATGTCATTACCGCGCGTTCGTTGGCGTAGGAGAGTTCACCGATCATGGAGGAGGCGTTTACGATTGCGAAGGGGATGCCGAAGCCCAGGACCCAGCGGGAGGCGAGGAACATGTCGCTGTTGCGGGCGCCTGCTTGGAGGCCGGCGCCAATGCACATTATGAGGGAGGCCATGAGGATTGTGCGGCGGCGGCCGAGGTACTGGGAGATGGTTG
The DNA here is from genome assembly GCF_035222485.1 of Podospora pseudoanserina. Lineage (NCBI taxonomy): Eukaryota > Fungi > Ascomycota > Sordariomycetes > Sordariales > Podosporaceae > Podospora > Podospora pseudoanserina. The sequence continues at coordinate 3,008,088 of NC_085925.1, forward strand.
GGATGAAGGGGATTGCCATGAGGGCGCCGAGGGAGTACATTGCGTTGAGGAGGCCGAGGCGGGAGGAGGTTGGGTTGTCAAAGTCTATGGGGGGGGGGGGTGTCACCGCGTCAGTGTAAGGGATACGGAGAGGGGATAAGAGGTAACGTACAGTCAGTCCATGATTTGACAGCCTGGAGACTGTTCATCATCGAGCTGTCAAACCCAGAGGTCCATTCCACCCCGAGGCCAGTCGGCACAAGAATCAGATACAGAAAGCGAAGGTTGGGTTTCTTGTACCAGGGGACGTCATCCGCCTGCGCAATGCGGGTGAGCCGAGGGTCGGCATGTTCTTCTTTGGCGCCGATGATGGCCATCTTGGTTATCGTCGTTGCTGCTCTCTGTCTTGCTCTGCTGTGGTGAAGATATTCAGTAGAACGAAAACTTCACGGCAGGGTCATCAATTACTTATACCTCATCACCCCCAACAATCTCCAGCTACCTGGCAGCCGGGTATGTTACATGCATTCCCCCCATCCTGCCGTATCATCTTCCCCTTCCTGATCAACAAGTGGATCCTCCACCATACGTTGTGAGCTCAAATCCTGCCTTGTAGGTAAGGCATCTTGCACCTCGATAACGTGACGATCCTACAGGTCGGGCATATTTTTGTTAGAGAACCAATCCCGCGAGTCAAATCGCTAACTACCAAGTATCGCCTAAATGACACCTATGTACCGACATGCCAAGTCAACTGTTTGGAGTTGTTTCCTCCGACGTATGCGGGGTTGGCTTGTCTGCCCTGCCGTGCCCGGCCGACGGCGGATTTTGGGGAACGCGGAAGGGTGACGGGATGCAACGGTGTTACGTGGGGACCGGGACAGGTGTGACCGAAGAGCAGGAGGTGGTTCAGGTGTCGGTGTTCGGGAATAAGAAGCAATGCTGCTTAGCTAAGAAGGATATCAAAGGGTTTGTCATGCGAGAGAGTCAGTAAACAGAGGAAACAATGGAACGGGAGTGGATTAAAACATTAGTCTATATTTAGGTTTTGCCTGGGTATCTTTCTTGGTCTAGGTTATCTTGCCTCTTATCATTATGTCAAGATGAGATTATCAATTAGTAGTAAGCAGCCACTGGCCCGCCAGTAGTGCCCGAAGCTTGTTTCTATGTGCATAGTACAGATACTAGTGTAGAGTTGGCGTGCTCACTTGCTACACCTTTGTTTTGCTGTTTGGGTCGCTGGCAAAACGAAAGTCAAAGAACAGAGGATATACCCGAGCAAAGGCAGCCATAAGATCCTCTTCTGTCTTGGCACCGGTAACCACGATCTTTCCCGTTGTAAAAATGAGAAGGGTTGGACAGGAGCGAGGTGTCCCATCTGCTCGATAACCGAGATACTGCTTGAAAGACAAGCCTGGGAAAATCTCGGGGACAAAAGAGGCGCCAACAGTGACATACTTGTTGGCTAACCCCTCAAGTCTGATGTTGGAGCCAACATTGGCACTGGCAATGATATTCTGGACAGTGAAGTCGCAGAATTTCGGAGTGAAACCACATTTCTGGAGGGCGTAAGCGTGTTTCTTAGCGGCAAGGCGAGCCAGGGCTTCGCTCTTGGCACCTGTGACAACCATTCTGCCCGTTGCGAAGATCAGTGCTGTCGTTCGTGGATCGCGGATGCGCATGATCACAGCATTGAAGCGACGCGGTCTGTATTCGACATTGCGGGCCCGTTGGGCTAGGTAGTTGAGGTCAATGCGACAGTCAAGGTTGACGGTGACGACGAAGTTTTGAAGCTTGGGAATGGGCCAGCCTGGAGGGTACTCGTGGGATTCGGTTTCTGGGATGATGTCTTGACGGCTGTCCATCTGGTTAGAGTCGGCCATTTTGAGAACATCTGTTGTGCTGTTACCTTGTTATGTTGAAACACTTACCGTATCTGGCGGCGCTTGGTGAATGAGTTAGTAGGAGGTAGCCAGTTTATGGAGGCAGGCTGGGCGATGTTATATTTGATAGTCTTACTTCAAGACAAAGAGTCCGACATCAAGACAAATGAAGGACAATTTCATTGTCGAACACAAAGGCCCTCTGTCCACGCTGTGGGTCCAAATAGGACAATGCATTTGTTGAAATTTCTATGGGCAGGTTTCGACCTGGAATTGTAGAGCAAAATCGGAGAAGCCTTAGTTGGATAATAGCGACGGTGTTTCGGGCAGGAGCTCGGGTAGGCATGCGACCTGTGATGTAAACGGGCACTTCGGAAACTCTGGAAAGCTGGAAAGGCATGATGCCGGGAACTGGGAAATGGAGCAGTGAGGATCAACTAAGCGGTGGCCCGAGCTTCGTGGCGTGTCAAGTTATGGGGCATCAATCGACGAACTAGCCACCGGAACACCCCCCCCGATTTGCCAACGTCTCCATGGACTCGACATCAAACACAATGCAGTTTTCAAAACTCTTGACAGAGGATGATTGAACCTAATAAACTCTTTTACTCGCCGGCGCCGCCTTGTTTTTCAATCTATGAAGGATCGCCAAAGAAGAACGAAATGACGTGCATGATTGCCGTCTGGCCAACCCTCTCAGGCTCAGAGTGATGGCCCGAATTGACTTCGAGGCCGGCCCTTGAAACGTCAACACCGAAGCGACTGCCTGCGCTTGACTTAGCTTGTTTCCCCGCATGTAAAGATGGGAGCTGCTAGCCAAACGTTCTGCTTAGCATTAGCACCCGCAGTCTCGAAGCCCGGCACGGGCATACGATGATGGCGATATCATCAATTTTGACCTCTGAAGACCCGCTGATGACGGAACAAAAACAGCAGGGCCCCCTCTTCATCACCCAGACACCCACGGCACCATGTACAGCAACAGTCCAACCACTTTTTTAGCCGTTCGATAACATCCACGTTGCCCCTTGCCACAGCACAACGACACCGGCCGGGATGTCTCTGCTCGCCTTGTTCAGAAATCGAGATGCAAAAACCCCGACCGAATCACCTCCGGCCAGTGTGTCCAAGAAACGATTGAGGAAGAAATCTTTTGCTCGTCTCACAGAAAGAAACATCGAAGCTGTCCAGGAATTGAGCAGCCCCATGGGAAATCATGTCTCCTTCGAAAGCAACCCACGGTCCCAGCGTCACCCACGCGCTTCCGCCAACATCCCCGAGCTGCCATGCTTACCCATATATGAGACCTTGACACTGTCTATGGGACCTTCCAAGGCGCCATGCCATGGTGGCAGTGAAACGTCGTCAACGAAGGTCAAGGAAAAGCCGCGGCCTCTATCGAAATGTATGCCTCAGAATACCTCACGGGTTCACTTTCTCCCACAACAAGAGTCACCAACCTTCAAACTCGTCCCCAACATCCACCCAACGCTCACTCCGCAGCCAACTCCGAAATCCCTGGTTCACGACCGAGCTTCGATACTCGCTGACTCGTATCGATCAATACTTCCCGACTTTGATGCCATGGAACAAATCATCGAATCGGAAGATAACCTCTCTCTGCCAAAGAGTCCCTCTGAACAATGCCCCCATATTCCACTATACCGGCCCCCCACCAATCAGTCGGTATGCCGGCAATCAACAGTCGCCAAGCAAGTCATCGTTGAGGTGCCATCCTCACCTCAGCACCACTCCTTCATTGCGCAGATAGATTCAGTCGTTGAGCTCCAGTCAGCAGCATCTTCATTTACCGTTGTGGAAAATAGCGAACGGAGTTCCGAAGAGGAGACCACAGCGCCTGCCATTCCGCCTCAGGCTCCTCAACGGAAGGTTCAAGCCATCAACCAGAATCGTGCATTGCAACAGTCCCCGTCAGTCGCAGCGAGCAGTAATCCTGCCTCCCCGAGGCGACCAAGGCCTCCTTCACCGTGGTTCAAGGTTACAAAAGGGGACAGCACCAAGAGCTCTCTGGCGTTGCAAATTTGCACGCATATGCTCACTGACGAGCTGAAGAAGGCATTGTTTGCCCAACATGATGGTGTCGATGAGGATTCACAAGCTGCGAAGCTGCAGGTTTTGTTGTTGATCGAGGCTTATGAGGGTGTGATGGAGAGCTGTAAAGAGCAGCTTGCGCAGTCAGAGCAAGAGGGGAGCAATGTCGAAGTCAAACATGCTAGGGAGGCGGTGGAGATTTTGGGGCATTGGTTGGATAGTTTGTATGAGATTTATGGCGAGGCCTTTGGAGGTGATGAGGACTAATGATGGTGGGTAATGATGGAGTGGTGATGCTTTTGATGGTAATGATGATCGATTTGTGGTGGTTCATGATGGAGATGGGAGGCTTTGTCCGGTTGCTTTCTCAATACACTAGGGTATGTAGGCGTTTGTTTGGTCATGGTATATCAGTAATAATTTTGTACATAGCGATCACATCTCAGCAACAAAGTTGACAGTACTCTTTATGAAGGATAAGCTCAATTAAAAGCAGAAGAGGTCATCGAAAACAGTGTTGCCCGTTTTGCCTTTGCCTTTGCAGCAGCGAGATGTGAGCATTTGGAAACACCCCGGCACCAGGAACATGCCAATACAACACGTCCAGGTTTTACTATCCAGAAGGTCCATGATGGAGTCTCTGCCAGGCTCAAGTCTTCTCGGGGGGTCGCTCAATGCCCTCATCGACCTTCTTGCCGTCTCCGTATCCGCTCTTCTTGGGAGGCTCAAGGGCGCCACTTCTCTTGAGGGGTTCAAGAGCTCCGCTCCGTTTCGTAGGCTCCAGTGCGCCGCTTCGCTTGGGGGCTTCGATGGCCCCTGAATTTTTGCCGCGCTCAATGCTGAACATTGCTGGTTGTGCGGTCGTTGTTTCTGTTGGTGATTTAACTCGAGCTTTACTTGTGCGGTAGAAGATGTTGGGTTGCTTACGGGAAATATGATTTTGTGTCTGGACAGGTTGTAGACTTGTTTTGCTGTGATGGTTGAAGGTAGGGGTGTATAGAGGGGGAAAGGAGGGTTCATATACATGTTTTTTTGGTGGTCAGCCGCGGAGGCTCGGTCAGGAGGGTGCTTGAAGGCGAAACGGAAGCAGGCTCCAATGATATTGGGGAAGTTTCGTGCTGTGGATGGTCGTACCAGGCCAGCAAGGTGTTACCGCTTCATGGACGTCCACAGAGTGTTGTGTGGTTTGGTGAAGTATGGACACGGGCGTAACGTGGGGCTGTGTGACGGATGTGATACTGTTAAGAGTTCGGATGCTAGGATATAGGTGTGCCGGGAGCCTCGTGGCAACAAGTCACCACGCTGTCCTGTGCAAGTTGGGTATTAGGGATATCTAAGCTTACATGTACCACGTACAAAGCATTGAAGAAGGCAAGCAGAAAAAGAACAGGTTTTATTTGTCACATCTATGTAGCTACTTAGATATTCTTCAACATGAAGGAAGTTGGATATTAATGCACAGGGAAAGCTACAAGTATCACATACAAGCCATCGAATGGGGCAAGCAATGTAAAGTCATGTTTCGTTCCTAATGACTAGCTAGATAACCCTTACCAGAAAGCAAACTCAGATCCCAGCCACAGTCCAACTTGACCATCCACACGAGCGGGAATCTGTCAGTTGTGGAACCTGGAATCGACGTGCCAGAAGCATAACCTCGGCGGACCGAGTTGCTGGGCTCCCCGTACAATACAGTGAACATGACCATAATGAGTATGTAGGAGATTACTTGGTCTTGACCGGCGGCCTCTCCGCGCCACCGTTGGGCTTTTTGGACTCAATGCTGCCATAAGGCTTCTTGGGCTCAGCCATTTTGAGAATGTGTTGATGCATGGGTTGGTATATAAGACAGGTGAGTTTCTTTGCGGGTGTCAGCAAGACCGGTGGCTGGTACTGGGATAATGGATCAGTGTTGACGTACAGGTTTGAAACATAGGCGACTGGTTGATGATAGTTGTAAACTTTCTATGTGTGGGTAATGTTGAGTGAATCAGTTGGGAGGTCTAAGAGGGTGGAGAAGGGTGTATTATAGCCTCCCCTGAGCACCTTGATGACCTTCCTGTTAACGTGAACGGAAAATGCTGAGCTATGGTGCGAGCTTAATACATGTTGTATTTAGACTGAGCATCGATTTGTTTTATGATGGCCCTATAATCCGCGAACATCCGCACTGTGATTTTCAGACTGATTCGGTCGGTGGCTATCGAAACCTCCTCGAGAAAGCCGAAAAGATGTCGATATTCTGGCTATATGTGATGGGATAAGATCGTGATACTAACAAGGAAATCCTGCGCCAATTCTTCTTCTGGTGAGTGATAGCGAATGATACAACTGTCACGAAATTGGCGAGGTCAGCCACGCTGGCAATAGAAACAAGTCATCGAGCAAGCGTCCTCGATATATATTTGCAATTGAAACTGGGGATCCAATTGAACGCCTGATGAACCTGCGTGGCATTGCGTAAGGTATCTACCTACCTACATAAGCATCCAAGGTAATCCCTCTGCAAGGTAGACATGGAGCAGGCACACCCCGCCTTGAGCCGGTGCATCCTACCTAAGGTGGCATCGCTTTCTTGCCCATTGACCCGACCACCCAGATGCTTTCTTATCCATCACCATCGTGTGGCTATTTTATCAAGTCAGACTTCATCCATCTCCATGACAGAGACTGCAGGGCTTGTTGTCGGCACGCTTGCCCTGGTTGGTGTCTTCAACGATTGCCTGGAGATGATGTCCAACATATCCGCGCTTCGCTCCGTGAAAATGACGGAAAACTCCTCAACACCAAGCTCGATCTTGAAAAGACATTGTTGCTATAATGGGCTCACAGGGTTCGATTGCTCCGGCCAGATTGTGACCCACGACTGAACAGGACCGAGACCAAGGAGACTGTTGGAAAGGCTCTCGGAGCAATGAGCTGCTTGTTCGAGACTTCTGAGGGGTTGAACTCACGATATGGTCTACGTGAAAAGCGGCCAGATTCAGGTTATCAGGCCCTTCCTCCAGCAAACGAGATAAGCGAGAGAAAGAAACTAGCCTTTGGGCAAGCCTTCAACACGCTACGGACCGGACCAAAGAAAACTCGTAGCGACAAAGGCAGCAATGAAGCAGGAAAAGGTGTCTCGGCATTATCAAAGTTGGTAAGGGTGGCTGTTGACAAGGACAAATTCGGGAGTTTGATCGATGACATCTCCTATTTCATTGCCAAGCTCAACGAACTCCTACCACCGACGCTCACTTTGCTTTCCAGCATGGCTCTTGAGAATATAAGCAGTAGCGGCATGACCACAGCGGCTATTGAGCGTGTGGCCCATCTCAAATTACCCCACAGGGCAGTTCTTGAGGGCGAGTTGGTGGCTGCTGCGAAGGTTACAATGGCGACTGGAGACATTGCTTAGTCGAGTTGTTTCTCAAGCTGAGCGTGGACAAGGACAAACTCATGGATGAGACGCGAACAAATCAAAATCGGTGGTAAGATATTCCGCTGCGCGAGGCGCTTGTGGATGCTCATGCAGATGAAGAGTTGAAGCAGTGGCAGTGGGACATATTAAGCCGGCTGTTCGAGTCGAAGATGGGCTCTGACAACCCTGATCCCCCAGGAATTCTTCCGACCTCAGAGCTGGAGTAGGAAGTGAAGGACCTGATAAGCTAGGTACCTGTCTTCAGTAGACAGCAATCACATTTGCCAGGAGTGTCGGTGTCCAGCAACACCAGTGAGGAATTACGAGTGGCTAAAGGGCCCATTCACGAGAACCAGGACTTGAGTGAACTCGGTTGGGAGAGGTTGAGAGACCGCAAAGATGTGACGGCTGACAAAGACATAATGGATGGCTAGCCATATAGACGGTGGACGCTGAGGTAATGAGCTAGAATATACTTGGTCTCATTTCAACTTATGGTTCTGCAGTTTGTCAGTTTTGAGGTCTTGCCAAAGAGACCTTTACTATTCACGTACACCTAATCGAGCGATCTCGTATTGCGACTGAGTTGAATCCTTCGATGCAACCCAAGCGAATCACAGCATCTTTACCTACCTGAGCTGAGCTTCAATGACGTCGTTGTCGAGGCAAATCCGATCAAACCAATAATGTGCGTAGAGTGTTGGCGATGGTTTTGAAGACCGCCCCGAGGCAAGCAAAAAGAGAAAGATTCCCTGACTGGACCGTGGTCTTCTGTTCAGCGGCACGGGTAGCAGATGCCGTGGGGGTGTGTGAAGTTCACGCTATGCGCAGGGCAGGGCGGGCAGGGGGCCGCGCGGCCTTTTCTCTCAAGGTGCGCAACACGAAAGATTTTTGGCTTATAGTGAGTCCAGAAGGCGCATAGTATACCACAAAGCCGTGCATGAAGGCCTGAGTCATCACGATGCGACCTGAATTTCCTGGAGAATGCAAAATGAAGTGGGATCATGAAGAGCCAAGCAAGAAAGTGGCCTCTGTTTTGATGCCAAGAACTGCGCCCCTTGTTCCAATTTCCCGCTCCACACACAAGGACCACACAGATCTGGAAACTCAGAATCGCTGCCTGCTTGGACGAGTGGATTCCAAGAGGTTGGAAATATTCTCTTCAAAACAACGCTGTCGCCTCGAACTTTCAGTTTTCTGAACTTTTCTTCGACGACCACTCGTTTTCTGTCACTCGCTTGCATATCACTCGCTTTAAACACTTTGCCATGAAGCAAGGGGCTTTGTCACTGGCCGTCCTGTCGGGCGCTGTCAGCACCGCGCGGGCAGCTCTGAATGTGGATTTTGGATCTACAGGTACGTCGCCGCCCCTGTATCGGCAAGCCCAGAGCTCCACAACACCAACTTACGCCTCGCCGTACTAGATTCGATCAAAGCTGCAGCCAAAGATGTGGCTTTCGACGCCCTGTCGTACTACAAGGGAAACGAGTCAGGCGAGATTCCCGGGCTGCTTGGAGATGAACCATTTCAGGGTGGGAAATACTACTGGTGGTCCGGCTCAGTTCAGTGGTCAACCTTGATCGACTACTGGTATTATACCGGGGATGATTCGTACAACAGCGTCGTTTCCCAGGGTCTGCTCCACCAGCGCGGACCTAACAATGACTTCATGCCTCCCAATGCCACTGCCTCCATCTCCAATGACGACCAAGGCTTCTGGGGCATTGCGGCCATGCAGGCGGCTGAGTTGGACTTTCCAACTTCTTCAATCGACTGGGCCAGCTTGTCTCGCAACGTTTGGACTACCCAAGTCCGGCGCTTTCAGCAGGAAGAAAAGGATGAAACCTGCGACGGTGGTCTGCGCTGGCAAATCCCGCCAACCAATGTTGGATTTGACTACAAGAACACCATCAGCAATGCCGCGTTCATCAACCTCGGAGCCCGCCTGGGTCGCTGGACTGGCAATGCCACTTATGTTGAATGGGCTGATCGCGCGTGGACCTGGTTGACCGACATTGGGTTCTTGACGGAAGACTTCAGCGCCTACGATGGCGCCCATGTCGGGGCCAACTGCACAGATATCAACAAGGCGGAGTTCTCTTACAGCGCTGGTCTTCTTCTTCAAAGTGCCGCGTTCCTTTATAACCAGGTATGGAAACTATTCCTGGTGTGTCCGGCATGTACTTACTGACACTTTTGTTTCGATAGACCACGGGCGATGACCAGAAGCGCTGGCGCGATCGAGTCACCGGTCTTACCAAGACGATCCTCGACAAGTTCTTTGAGGAGGGCTATCATTACGAAATCGCTTGCGAAGGCCGTGATGACGCTTGCACCCCCGACATGCTCTTCTTCAAGGGCATGGTCACTCGCAACCTTGCATCAACGGTTCAGCTCGCTCCCTTCACCAAAGACGCCATCTCCAAGGTTCTCAAGACCAACGCCGAGGCCGCAGTCAAGACTTGCACCGGTGGTGACAACAACCGCCAGTGCAGCTTCAGCTGGGCCAAGGGCAAGTTCCACAACGAGACTGACATTCCTAGCCAGTTGAACACGCTGTCTGCTTTGACTGTGCTGCTGCAGGATGAGGTCTCCCAGAAGGGCATTGCTACCAATGCCACTTCCAACCCCGACGGCGGCTCTGATGGAGGAAACGGTTCTGGCTCTAACGGAAATGGCAACGGTAACGGTAACGGACAGGGACAGAACGGCAATGGCAATGGAAATGGTGATGGTGGTTCCGCCGGTACTACGACTCGTGTGACCGTCGGTGTGCTGGTTGCTGGCTTGTTTGCTGCCCTGTTGTAAGCTGATGCGGCTCAGCCGATGTGCTGGACTCGGAAAATCTAAAGCCTTGATAAAGAATTGAAGCCTGCACCAGGCACTTTGGATAATGTTGTCAGGTTGTTGTCGCGCTGATCGTCAATGGCTCCAATGATGTTGACCAAAAACATGTCTTGTCAAGGTGCGCTGTACCCCGCAAAGAAGCTGCAGAATTAAAATTTGACCTGCTTGATGACCGTTCACTATCAACAGCAGGAAGAAATGCCACCCAGGTCGTTTCATTGTATGTTTTGTTCCACCAAATCATTGCTGTCGTCAATTGAACACGCCAGCCAAGAATCCAAGACCGCCTCTCAGCTTGGCCGCGGCTACTCCCGACGACATGCCTTGGCACAACACATCTGGGGATGTGCCAAAAGGTGGGAGTTGAAGCACATTTAAGCATCCGATAGCCCGATCAATTCCCCGGATTTTTGAATGTCAATTGCCGATGACGTTGACAGAATTTTCACCCCAATCGCCGCAATGCGACGCTGTCCCCGGCTGGCGCTGTTAAACAGTGGCGGAAATCTACCGATCTTTTCAACGCTCAGGGACGGCTTACACATGAGTTGCCTAAAATGGTCACCAGTCGCCCACGATTTGCGGGGGAGTGGGTCACCCTCCAGTTCACAAAACAAGATGTTCGCAGACGGACACCTCCTATCGGCCCTACCGGCAATGCTTCTCAGGGACTTTTCTCAACGGCTAGCTCACCGCAACCTTCAACCAGCTGGCCGACAGGGTCCTCGCCCCGCCGGCTATCAACCGGTGTCGGTCCCTGGCGTTGAATGAATGATCACTTTGGGGTTTTTGACCCGGTGTCCAAATGACGAGCGCCTCGGTTGCCACCTACCTCGCTGATATCAGAGATTAAATATGCGACATCAGCGCGGGTTGTCCCTCAAACCCCGCAAGCGGTTCGACATTCCGGTTCAACCTTGTCTTACCGGTCCCTCATTGTTATCTCTGCAACCCTTCCTCCCTTCTTCGATCGCCCTTCTTTTCTGTCGCAAATCTGGACGGCAAGACATCGCGGCCCGGGACGACAGCTGCCTCTGTTTGGCAGCAACGCAAAATGGCCGACGAAAGGAGACCCGCGGATCCGCCATTAAGATCCCAATCACCGCGCCCAATAACGGATAGCAAATCATCACCCTCACCACCCCCTTCCGACAAGGTCTCCTCGCCATCACCACCCCATACCATGACCCCCGAACGGCGCACCATCGTGGAGAAATCCCTCAAGCGCAAACTCGACACCCGCTGCTCCCTGTTCGTCCTGATCTACATCATGAACTACCTCGACAGGAACAACATTGCTGCCGCCCGCCTCCGCGGCCTCCAAGACGATCTGTCACTCGACGACCAGCAGTACGCTACTTGCCTCAGTATTCTCTACGTGGGGTATATCCTCATGCAGATACCCTCCAACATCGTCATCAATCTCATTTCTCGACCATCACTCTACATCGCCGTTGTGATGCTCGTCTGGGGCTTGATCTCGACATTGACAGGTATAGTCACTAACTTCTCTGGCATGGTCGGGACGAGATTCCTACTGGGATTTGTGGAAGCGGCGTTTTTGCCTGGGGCGTTATTGATTTTGAGTAAATGGTACACGAGAAAGGAATTGACGACGAGGAACGCCATTCTTTTCTGCGGCAATCTCATCAGTAACGCTTTCTCGGCATTGATTGCCGCCGGGGTGCTATCCAACATGCAAGGAGTCCTAGGGCACGCAGCATGGAGGTGGCTGTTCTGGATCGAAGGCGGGTTGACCATGGCTGTTGCCATCAGCGCGGCGTTTATCCTTCCTGATCTTCCGACAAACACTAGGGGTTTTACGGAGGAGGAGCTGTATGTTGCGCAGCTGAGAATGACAGAAGACGTTGGCGAAGAGGACAAGGATGCAGAGGGGCAGAAAATCTTTGATGGATTTTTTATGATGGTGAGGGATTGGAAGGTTTACGTCATGATGCTGGCTTTTACGGCCTATACGGTCGGGTTGAGCTTTAATGCGTTTTTCCCGAGCTTGACACAGACATTGGGGTTTAGCTATGTGCCGACGCTGTTGATGAGCAGTCCGCCTTGGGCGTTTGCTTGTGCGGTTACGTTGGTGGTTTGTTGGCATTCGGATCGGACGCAAGAGAAGGTGAGTTTTTGATGTTTTATTATTCCCCGGTTTTTCAGGGACGGCTTACTGACGTGAGATAGTTCTGGCATATCACGCTACCCATGGTTGGTGGCCTTGTGGGCTTCCTCATTTGCATGGTCACGCTCAACACGGCAGCTCGATATGTCGCTTTGTTTCTCCAAGCATCTTCCTACGCCGGGTTCGTCGTGTTTTACTCGTGGATCTCGTCTTCTTTCCCACGACCACCTGCCAAACGCGCTGTGGCTCTCGCTGCTATCAACGCCTTCAGCCAGCTGGGCAATGTGGCTGGGATGTATGTCTGGGACTTGAAGGAGGATGGTTACAGGAAGAGCTATGGTATTGTCACGTCTATGTTTGGTGCTGCGATCTTCGGGTGTTGGGTGTTTAGAACTATCTTGGCGAGGTTGAACAGGCAGATGGAGAGGGAGGAGGCGACGGCTGTTGCGGAGGGGAGAGTACCAGCTGGTGAGAAGGGTGAGGGTGTGGTGACTGGCAGTGAGACGGAAGATGGAGGTGTTGTTGGACCGAGGGTGGTGAGGCCGTTTAGGTATTTGCTGTGATTTTGGATGTGATACGATGGTTGTTTGGATACCGTTCGATCGCTTCTCGGATGTGGATTGATGATGATCGGGGCGAGGTTGGGAATATTGGATGTCGATGTCTTGGCAGTTGAAGTCATGGAGTGGGATATCAAATGGGCTATGGCGCAAGGCCTGATCTTTCGAGTGTTGCTGCATTCGAATTCGGGAATATCTTGAATGAATTCGCCATCATTGAAGGCTGATCGTCTTTTTGCTTGCCGTTTGCTGTGCAGGAGGCCTTTCTGCCTTCTGTTCTGGGATTATTCTTCTTTCGAGAATCGGCAACAAAATGCCGTGCCGCAGCATCTTCATCCCACCGGTATGCCTGACATTTGGATGGAGGATTTATGAGCGTCATTATTCATATACAAAAGCTTCGAGAATGACGTTCTGAAGACTTGGCAAGGTTACATTGCTGGGCAGATTTCAGGCTTTGTTCTGGTGTTGGTTCTTTGGGTTTCGCACTGCACCAAGACAATAGTGGCACACAATGATTGGCTACAAGGTACGGATCTTCTTCCCAAGGTGACACTTGGAATGACAAACACAGCCAAACTGAGCCACGGCAGTGCAAGGGGCGCAAAGGTGGATTTTGTATTGGCCAGCGATCACACACCCCTGCTCAGCCTCCTTCACTTTGCCCCGAAGACCTGCGTGATGGACAGGGGTTCGATACAGCACATTTGCGGTGGTGTTGGAGCTAAAAAGGACCCTGCCGCCCCATCTCCCCCGCCTTTTGGAGTCCTGGAGCTACCACTATTTACTATTTCGACATCTTTCATCTGGTACACTGATACCATATTGGATTATTTACCAGCGGCCTAGCACAATCATCTCATCAACATCTGACGCACATCTGACACCATGTCGCTCCTTGAAAGGCGGGAAGGCCTCGCAGTCACTGCGGGCCTGACTGGCATCACCTTGACACCGCTGGTCGGGGTGATGGTGTTGAGCTTCCGCCGTGTCATCCGTCACTCGCAAGCTATTAAAATCGCCAACTTGTTATTCCGAATCGCGCTGCCAGTATACATCATGTATGTCCAGCCGCCTCTGTCATACGTCGTCTGATTAGGTACTAAGAGCAATCTGTTAATGCAGCGGCGTGATTCTCTACACATCCTATGCGGCCGTCGTTGCAGCTGGAACAGCAACTTACCGTACCGAGCTTCTACTCGGGCTCATGTCGAGTCTCTTCTTGGCTTCTGGCGTTATTCTTCTCACAAGCTCGATATACCTCACCGCACTTGCCGCGCTCTACATCGCGATGGGTAGAACAAAATGGTGGTCATGGCTGAGACTTGATACACTACTGGGCGCCGGTCTCTTGTTTATTCTGCTCATTGCCTATTGGGGCATGAATCTTTCAGACGTTGTCGAGGGCAGCTCGAGCACGTACCGGACATGGAGGATGCGGTGGCTGCTGGTTGTGATCGACTTGACGCTGTCGGTGATGTCTCTCGGCGTTGTTGGGATTGCGTTGTATGCGCTGCCGAAGTTGAAGAGGTTGAATCAAATCCCGCTTGGCAAGGTCAGTGCATTTTCACCCAAGTACGCTTTCATGCTGAGACTAACCTTATCATCAGCTGCCGGTGTTGTTGGTAATTGCTGCTTTCCTCTGGGCTTTCACCGTGGTCTACGGCTTAGCCACCACCATCAAGAGTATTACCGATGAGTGGGAAGAAGACGAATGGGTTGCTAACCGTGTGATCTTCCCGCTGTTTGGTCCTTGGGTCACCAGTGCTGTTGTTTGCCTACTGTACTTGATCCTTCACAGCCCGGTCTGGTCTGATCCGGCTGCCATCCCGGCTGATGGGAGACACGGCCCTACACAGCCATACTATGGGCCTCAGCAGGGGAATCCTCAGATGGGCTACCAGCAGCAGCCGTACCAGCCCGGTTATGCGCCGCCGCATAACCCATCTGGTTACCCACAACAGCCTCAGCAATATCAGCAACCGCAGTATCCTGCGCAAGGGTATCAGCATACGCAGTCACCTGCTTCGTCGTTGCCAGTGTATGCTGATGGGAATCAGAACCCGCATGTCACCAATGTCAAATAGACGCCAGATTGGGTAACTTGGCTTTGTAAAGTACATGTTGTGTCGAAGGATGGAAGTCGGCTTTTGGACTTGGAAGGGATTTAGCGTTGGGTTTTGTTGGATACCCCCTCTTGTTGACATTGTCTATGTTGATGCAGTCCTGCGGTTTAGATAACTTTGTGTCTCAGTATAAATAATTGGAAATATCATCTTGTGCAAAATACTGTCCCTTTGCCCATTGTGAACCAACTGTGTCCTTAGTCTTTGGGGACATTCATCCTGTCAAGAAGTTCCATGGATGCGAATCCCTCGTGATCGAGCCGTGCACGTTTCAGCAACGGTCACACAGCATGAATCTGGATTTCTCCTCTTTCCAAAACCCCTTTTGATTGGCCTTCAACGCGCCGTTTGGCTCCTGTGGCTGTCGTCGGCCCGAGAAATGCGCACCAGCAAACCCAAGTTGCGTCATTGGACGTGGTGACGTCACCACAAAGCCCAGGCTTCCCATCTAGCCATCGTCGTATAATGCGGGGTTTGGTCCTCCCCTCCCCTTCTTCTTCTTGGCCTGCGCAAAAAAACATCAACGATCAACGGCCAACCGAACCAAAAAAGATCATTCTATTGACATTGCATTGACCGCCACACAGAAAAAATGATCTCCAACGCACTCTTCTCGACCCTCCTCGCCCAGCTGTGCTGGTTCGCGACGTTTGCGCTCGCCGCGCCGGTTGACACGGTCCATGTCGAGGGTGGTAACGCGTGGCAGTATGGGACTGGTGGTGGGATTATTGGTCTGATTGTCTTGATTCTGGATATCATTGTCTTCAGTAGGTCTTCTTGCGTTGCGAGTTGTTGGGTGGGAGTATGCTAACCACTCGGCAACAACAGTTGAGGTCTTCCAGTCTAGCAGACCCCCCTCGTCCAAGCTTCTCTGGTCGCTGGTTGTGTTCCTCTTCCCTGTTGTTGGCATGATTATTTACTACGTCTTCTCGAACCGCTCGGCTCACAACAGCAGGAATGGATATGAGACTTTGACGCAGGGTTAAGGGAGGATGATGTCGGGCGTGAGGATGAGAGAGAGGGAGAGGGTGGAAGGAAGTGGGAGTAATAATGAGAGGATAATGATACCGGGAGACCTGCACAAACGAGATTGGGAGGAGACGACAACACGCATGGATGAACTTTACAGGCAGCTTTTGCGCATGGAGTTGGGTTGTAGCTGGATCATGGCTTACATAATTATATGAATGCGAACGATGCATACTCTTTTACATGGGCCCCTTTCTTCTTTTGTTCTGGACCGAAACACAGCTTGCGGGATGGGGGTTGCCTTGCAGTTTTGCTACTTCGAACTTGGCTGACGCATCAGTTCGGTGCCCATCTTTTGACCACAGGCTTCAACCCATCATCGAAACCTCCTTCAAACACAGCACGATAGCCACCATCCAGATTCACCGCATTATACCCGTCCTGCTTCAATATCCTGTACCCCAGATAGCCCCGGTATCCAACCTGGCAATAACTGATGATGGGCTTGTCCTTGGGCACCTCGTCCAACCTCTTCCTCAAATCACCCAAGGGAATGTTGACAGCCCCATCAATATGCCCACTCGCAAACTCCTTGGGCGACCGGACATCCAACAAAAAGTAATCCTCCAAGCTCTTCCTCCTCCCCTTTGACGTCTCAAACGCAAAGTCGGCAGCGTGGACAATCTCCACATCCCCCCTCAGCACATTCCCAGCCACGAACCCAGCCATATTCACCGCGTCCTTTGCGCTCCCAAAAGGAGGCGCATACGCCAGCTCCAGATGCTCCAGATCTTCGACCGTCATCCCCGCCGTCAGCGCCACGGCCAAAACATCAGTCTGCTTGTCCACGCCTGCGTTCTCCGGCCCGGTGACCTGGCCCCCAAGCAGCTTTCCGTTTTTGAGATCAAAGTGGATCTTGACCGTAAGTCGGCACGAGCCGGGATAGTAACCGGCGTGGTTGACCGGGTGGACGGTGACCCAGTCGTGGTTGCTACCACTAATCTCGTCAAGCTGGTGGGCGCTTAGCCCTGTCATGCCGACTGCTTTTCCAAAGACCTTGCAGACCCATGTGCCGATGTTGCCCCGGTATTTCGTCTCCTTCCCGCAGATGTGATCGGCTGCTAGACGACCCTGTCGGTTTGCCGGTCCGGCGAGGGCGAGCATTTTGTTCTTGTCTGGGTGGTCGAGGCCGAGGAGGAGGAGGTTGGGGGTTTCGACCATGTCGCCTACCGCGTAGATGTTTGGGTCCGAGGTCTGCATGTGCTCGTTTACTGTGAGGCCTGTTTTGCCGGTTTTGAGACCGGCGGCTTGGGGGATGGAGAGGCGGGCGCGGACGCCGGCTGCCATGATGACGAGCTCGGCGGGGATTTGTTGGCCAGAGGGGGCGAGCTCGACCTCTTGGGGGAGGATTTTGGTGACTGTGGCGTTGGTGATGAGGTTTACGCCGTGGGCGTTGAGTTCTTTTTCTAGGGGGTAGACCATGTCTGCGTCTGCGGGGGGGAAGATGTGGGATAGGCGTTCGATGATGGTCACTTCTAGGCCTAGGAGACGGAGGTTTTCGGCGGCTTCGAGGCCGATGAAGGCGCCGCCTATTACGGCGACGGTTTTCACGCTGTGGGTTTTGATGTGTTCTTTGATGGAGTCAAGATCGCCCAAGGTGGTGAGGTGGAATACCTGGTTTCCATCCCCGCCTTCGATGCCTTTTGGTGTGATCGGCTCTGCTCCGAGGGCTAGGACGAGTTTATCGTAGGGCATGATGTCCTTCTGTCCACTGATTCGATCATTGACAAGGACTGTTTTGTTTTGTCGGTCGATGGAGACAAGTTCGGTGTTGATTTTGACGTCGACGTTGAACCACGAGGCGATTTTCTCGGGAGTTTGAACGTGTAGTGCGTCGTCTGTGGGGATGACGCCAGAGAGGGCGTAGGGGATGCCGCAGTTGGCGTAGGAGATGTAAGGCCCGCGTTCGAGGACGGTGATGGGGGTGTGTTCGGAGAGGCCTGGTGATTGTTAGCCGCTTTGTGGTGGAATGTTAGTATGGATGGAAATTACTTACGGCGGAGGCGCGTTGCGCAGGACATGCCGCCTGCTACGCCGCCGGCGATGATGATTCTTTTCGGGGTGGTAGACATCGTGGCTGCTGGTATGGAGTCTGGCGAGTGAAGCTGGGGTTCGGAGCAGCTTGTGGTTGGACGGTCGGCCTGGAATTGCGATGAAATCTCAGGTTGGGTGTCGGTTTTAATCCAGTGTGCTTTGACACATGCCGTTCGACTTTTCTGTGGTGATGTCGTCACTGTATCGTGGAGTCTGCATGTGCGGTGTGAAGGTCAGAGCACGCACCGCCCAGAAAGTGGTGTCATCCCATCTTTCAGACTGCTGGGTAACTGAGCGTGGAAAGATGAGGCGAAGGCAGCTGGTTGAGATCACCGTTTTTCAAATGACCACCGGAATTCCGAATTGTTTGTCGGAGATCATGAAGAGGTGAATAAGAATATGGAGATGATAATGATGGACGCAAGAAAATTCAACGGCTGAAGGTAGAAAAGAAAACGATGAGGAACACGGGGAAAGAGATCGAAAAAGGCCAAAAAGTCAAGCCTAACAGAATGCCCGTCCTCGTTTCGAACGAGGCACCTCCAACGCCCACTATCCTTCCGCCGCGGATGAAGTGCCAGAAGGGTCCATGGGAAACAGTGCAGTGTGCTACACAATTACACCATGAATAGTTGTGCCTGTTGAATGGAAGGTGCTCAAAACCGCTATAAGTATTGACAGTAGAGCACGCTGCAGACCCTTTTGTCTCCAGCAGAGGATGTGGAGGTTCGAGTAATTTGACACTGAGCAGTTTCCCAAACATATCCATGTGGTCTCTACGTGTTTCAAGTGAATCATTGACTCGGAAGTCGACCTTATGGCCGATGTTGTCCACATGCCCCCGTTACGATATGATGGCAATAGCAAAACTCCTGAAGCGTTCTATAGGCTCTTCACACACCCTGAGTTCAATTTGCTCGAGAACGGCCCCCAGTTACTGCTTGTTTTCTGCCAAGTTTTGGTCATCGCAGGACTAACGCATGATTGTTGCGAGTTTTGAATGTACAGGCCACCACCAACCTCTCTTTTCTGTTCCAATCACTTCAACGCGAAATTGGACTTGGCTCAATAATCTTTGGGACTATGCAACGCTCAATGTGCAAGCTGCAGTACACACCATACCTGAGTAATCTAGTCTCGTCCTGGCCAGCTGGGCCGCCGAGTTTCACTTTTGTAGCTTGCCAAGATGTGGGGGTCAGTTGGTTTGATCCGACTCTGAGGATATGGCAATGTGTATATGAGTAAGGCTTGGACACCATCTGCAGTTTTACAATGAGGTTCCAGAAGAGTTGAAGGCTTTGCCTACCAAGTCAAACTACGACCAAAAGATAGACTGCATCGGATTTGTGATGTACCGAAATACCTCTCCAGTCCACAATCCGCCGCCTCATCAGGCATGGCCAACCTACAACAGTCAACCGACATGATTCCTATGCAACCAATACAAAATCACGGCACGAATCTAAGCCGAATGGGTACATTCCCCACAGCTCTCCCGAATAGTTACATGTCAACTCACATTCCACAGTCCAGCGCCGCCAAAACCCCCATTGTCGCGCCACCACCGATGCCACCATTATCAAGTCAACCATACTTCCACAACTCCCACAACTACCCCGGCCCCATCACTCGAAATCCCATGCTCTACAAGGATAGCAGCTCTTGGATAACGGTATATCTGAAATGGGTAAACTGCCCCTACTGCCATGAGGTGGCCCCCGTGAAAAGAGTTATCAAATATGATTGGAGGTGTCTGCATTCTCCCTGACAAGTGCCATGTACAGACACTAACATCAAACGTGCCTGCTGGCTCAGTCCCAAGATGTGGGGCAGCTGGATCCTCGGCTGCATCTTAACATTGTGCTGCATGATCTTCTGTCGACGGACAAAAAACGACACCAAGGACTTCCACTGTGAGCGGTGCGGGACCAAGGTAGCGACGTTGCTTGTGGGGAGTAAGGAGATCAGAGTGTATGAACCAGATGGAAGGGAGTGGGAGTATCAGATTCCAAAGAACGACGACATGAAGACAAGCAAACAACAACAGGAAGAAGAATGGGCAGCAACACAGATACGTCTGGCAACCCACATGGCCAATGTACAAGGCCAGGCGATTGGGAATCTGGCGGCGTTAAGTCCGACTTGATGGACTTGACGGAGTAAAGCAACCTTGACGTGCTTGAGCCTTTTCAAATATTGACGTCTACGTGATGAAGGCTCCTAAATCGAGGCAGCACGGAGTTGCGCTGTTGACGCGAAGCATAAGGCGGACCACACTAATGTAACCCTCTGACAACTGGTTCACATTGCCTGATACACCGACGCTTTCCCCGTATGCTTGAGGGGTATCGTCCCAGCTACCTCGGGGTATTTCGCTTGCGTGTGCTGCTGAACTAGGGGTTTGCCGCTCGTGCGCGCATCGAACTGTGGCGAGTTTGAGCTTTCGAACGGCTTCGAAAATGAGAGACAGGATGGAGGCTGGGATGGAGTACACCCAAGGGAGAAAAATTAGATGGTGAACTGAACAGTAACTACAAGTTCCCGATTGTGTGGGGAGCGATAAACTAAGGGAGGGCTGCAGATATATGAACGATTTTTGTCCTAAAATTAGCGGCGAATCCTTCACCAAGCCACTATTCGCTTTTCAACTACATCATCAGCCACATAGGTGTCGGTCTCCCATTCGGACTCTGAACACAGCCACGATGGTGAGAGGACGCTGTAAGTAAGCGCTGATTTTCCACTGAGGGCACTCAGCTATATAATACCCCATTTCAACCATTTTTCGTTCCAGGTGAAACACTTGGCTTATAATTGAAGCCCACACCAAATCTCATGACAATGGATTCCAATGTCCCTGTCCCCGTTGACCATCAATTGGCGCCACCACAATACAACGAACTCATTAGCAACCCCCTCGAAAAAATAACTCTGGACGTTGGCGGCCATAAATTTACTACAACAATCAATAGTCTCACCACCAAGAGTTTTTTTTTCAAGCTGCTTCTGCAAGGTGATTGGAGGTCTTCTTTGCAGGAAGATCAAAGCATCTTCATCGACTCGGATCCAGAAGCATTCCGGCACATTCTCCAGTATCTGCGGCGCGGTGTGTTCCCATTGCTCTATGACCAGAAAAAGGGGCACAACTACAAGCTCTACGCCGATATCTTAGCCGAGGCAAAACATTTCGGCATCCCCAAGTTAGAATGCTGGCTCAACGATCAGCTGTACTTGCGCTGCATCACCAGCTCAACGGTGTGGAGTTCCGCATACAAGAATGATAGGATTCCGACTGGGTTTCAAACGACATCAATCTGGGGTAGCGATGTCACCTCCACACAGCTCGTGCAACAGGACGTCAACACCGTCAAGACACCTATCTGTCCTCATCTTGCTGAGGATCGAAGCCCGTGCCCGAGGCGGTCTTGCTACCTTTCCTTGGGAACAATGCAGGATAATGTCGAGAAATATCGTTGGGCCGAAGTCGGTAGGTCGATCAGGTTCATTCAAGGATGGTGTAGTGACTCAGGGTAAGTTGTTGATCTATAGCCAGACCTTCATTTCAAGGGCTTGACCGCTAACGCTATATCAGCAAGGAGTTTATGGAACACTGGGGGCGAGTTTCTCGGGTAGCATCTCCCCCAATGCCGGAGTCTCAGCGTACAGTCCAGACTAAGCAGTGATGCGAGTAGCAACAACAGACGTAGCATTTTGTTCGAGGACAAGGGGAATTGTGCCGGCAGTGACTGTATTGACAGGGTTGGTACATTGGAAGGGTCTTTACATTTGAAATGGCAACTGCTGTATTTTGTTAAGCTAGCCCGGTATTGATAACCTGAGAGACTTTCCTTAGTTTATTTTCTTTAATTTTAGATATCTATGACTTATAAAACCCAAAGCAAGGCCCATTGTGGGGTTTGTTTGAAGAAGGCACCATTTTTCCCCATTACATCATAGCCCTCTTGCTCAAAGAGCCCAACAGGGATAAGATAAACTGCCATTTAGCCTTTCTGAATCCGTGGGTTGCGTGTTGGTTCGTTTTGAAGCAGGGGAAAGAGATTCCGCTTGGTCGACGTCTCATTGGCTCAGGCGGCCCCACCTCCAGGCAGTCGCCCCTATAAAAGGGACATCTGCTCTTCCCAGCAACAACAGATAACGGTCGACCATTTAAATCTTGACATCCCCACCAATTTTTTTCATCATGTTCGAACGTCTCCCTGAGGAGCTTCTTAGAGAAGTCGCTAGAGGGTTTCGTATTCAAGATTTCAGAAATCTCTCTCTCGTCTCCAAGACCTTCCACGCCATATGGACACCCAGGTTCTGGAGAACACTGTGTGTCGACACTGCTGGCTCAACAGGCCGACCGTCTTCTTTCAACATCAAACAGATCGAAGAGTGCGCCCATGCGCTTCAGAATGCTTCTTCTTCCATACAGAATGTCTCCGCCGTTGTGTTTCGACGGGACACTCGATGGAAGCTGTGGGACTATGAGAAGGAGGAAGACTGGCCCAACGTCGCCTGCCTGCACCGGCAGCCGCCCCCAGAGGATCTTAACTACTGGAGAGGCTTGCAACGAGCAGCGCCAGTCGCCGGATGGTCATTCGATCAGTGGTTCTACAGGAATCAGAGATGCATCGAGGCAAGTATAGAACGAATGGGTGAGCAGCTGGATTCCGACCCCATGGACGACATTGCCCTCGCTATACAATCTGTCATTGGACACATACCCGCTGGCCAACTCCAATCCTTCACCTGGGACTTGGCAACATGCATTCCTCAGGCTGCTTTTGATAGTCTCTTCCAAGCGCAACCGCAACTCGAGTCTATCACATTGACGGCTGATGCCTGTTGCAAGGTTTCCCGTGAAAGCTTGCACCTTCCCTTCCGCCAACTCAAACGGGTCATCTTGAACTCATTACCACGATCTCATGTTGTACCAGTGCGAAGAATGCTGGGAACAAATAGAGGGCACCTGCGTGACCTTCAAATCGAGGAGTTGGTGCATGGGTGCTCTTTAGAAGAGCTCTTATATGGCGGAGAAGACTGCGAAGATGCAAGAGATAGGAAGTCGACAGACGAACGCAACGACAAACTGGTAGCGAATCCAACAGTGTCTTTCCCGTCACTAGTGACGCTGTCGTTGCGGAATATTGACTTGACCGAGAGCATGGACCGGGCATTCAACGTCAGTGGCCTCACAGCACTTACACTACGCCAATGCTCACGGTCGAGCGAATTCTTGAAAGGAATCATGGCAAGGAACAGCCCGCTTCAGCTCAAGGCTTTAGAATTCCTGGCTGACTATGCGGACCGTGACGAGGATGAAGTCACGAACACACTAAACCATTTCCTCCTTTCATTCAAAGGCCTCGAAAAGCTTTACATCGGGTTGAAAAAGACCATCTACTATCCGGACAGCCGGGATAATTTTCATCCCCTATGGTCTACCGTTGGCTATCATGGCTCTACGTTAAAGAATCTGGTGATTCACCCGCGAGGATCAATCAGGAGGACAGGTCGGACTTGCACGATGGGGGGCATCCAGAGAAATGTTGATTGGATTCATGATGTCGTTGGAAAGCTCGATATTCCACAAGCGACCATTAGCAACTGGATGAAGGATCCTGCCACTCATCCCCTGTCGCCGCTCTCAAAGCTCGAATGCCTCGGCGTATCTTCGGACCCGTTTGCGAAAGCTACAACGCAGGATGGGGGATCCGAGCAATTTCTTGTATGTATCCTCAATGCCATCGCAGGACCGCACCTCCTAAGCATCGCTAACTGGTCGTCGACCGTGCAGATAACCCTCCTCAGGCCTTTCACCTCATCATCCCGCCGCCTCAAGCTCTTACATCTCCGGCAGACAGGCTCCAATAGAGAAGATCCATTTGGTTCGAAGGTTTTCATGTCGAGTGTCAGCCGACGGGTCAGCGGAGACAAAACCATTCCCGTCCCCCCTTCAAGAATGATGGCATACCTTGACCCCGAATTTGCTCGGTTTCTCAATTGGGTCTTCGGGCAAGAGGGAATCTCCTCCCTTGAGGCCGTCGCGTTTGGGGATTTTGCCAACGGCCACATGAGCGGTAAATACCTTCATAACATGTTTGCATGCCGCAGCAGTGATGTACGTCAGGGATATCGAGTGTTTGACTGTCGCTACAAGGTCCGTGAGCACGAATGGCGGGTCGTGGCGGATAAGTACGCTGACTTTTTGGAATCGTGCCCCGTCGGGCCGCGGGTGGAGAGTTGGGGGCATGGGTCGAGGTATCATTTCTAATCGAGACCGCTTCTGTTTTGAGGAGGCAAGGGATTCGGGCTCTCGTAGATGTAAGTAGAATCTTTATCAACAGATACGATTATCCTTTCCAAATGGTGATATGGAACTATAAAGACAGCTGCTCTTGAAGTGAACGACTAGACAAAAGAAGGTATCTATCAGATTCAACATAGCGATTTGGTAATAGGTAGGTAAGTGGTAATGAAGATGAGCATGAAAGAGTGGAGGAGAAAAGAAAAAACAAGAAAAAGTCAAGCCCAAACAGAGCTACCCAACCCTGTCTAGAACAGGGTAGCTCTCAACTGCCCAGTAGCCTTAACCGGTGGATGAAGTGCGAGAAGGGTCCCTGGAACACAGTCGAGCGTCTTAACTAATTAGGCCATGGGCGACCCTATTGTCAAGGTCTCCAATGCAGTATATAAACCCCACCATGGCCCCTACCTCTGTTATTGGGTCGCAAGAGGCCATCTGCTCCTTCCTTCCCGGCGGAGATATAACATTGCCGGGTCCGGAGGGTACGCATTGGATCTGGGCAATTCAGACTTTTTCTTCTTTTTCCTCATGCGACTTGCTCCTGGACACGCGCCCCATCGTTACCAACAAAGAAGCCATCCGAAGTAATTAGTTCTTCTCCGCCATTCTACAGTACCAATCTAGCTGGTTTTGGGGAGGATAGTACAGGACGGTATTATGACCTATAAGTTTTGTCCGCCCCTCTTCATCGTCACCTCAGCTACCATTGCCCGGGAGCTACATACGCGAAAGCTCCTGGGTAGTTGAGACCTGAGATTCAGTACCGTTGTGCGAAGTCCCGTTCAAGTGGTGGAATCATATGACAGGTTCAAGTCTCCGCCAGTTCCGAGGAGGCTTCTTATTTATATCTGGACCTCCCTCCTCTCCTTCCAATCTTAACCTTTCCCGTACTCTCTGCCCTCAGCCAAGCGACAACCCCCATCCTTGACATTATAACAGTTCGTTTTGAAAGTATGCTAACATCTCGCAATCGCAACACCCCTAATACTCGTTAATTTACAGGCTCATCTCTTCAGGTAGCAACCATGCTACTGAACGAAACCAAACGGCCCCTTCGCTCCGATAGTCCAATTCGGGTGCTTGCGGAATTGGGAATTGAGGATACAGAAAAGCGTGCTGGTAAGCGGTTTCGGGGCGAAAATTGGGATTGGGCCGCGGCCAGATTCTGGATAACACCGCGCTTTGAAGCGCCCGACGAGAGCGCGGAAACGGATTACGACGAGCCCGGCGGCCATAGCACCGCCAGCAACCCCTCCAGCAGCGCCCACAGCTGTTGTGCTCTGCGGTTGTTGGGACGATTAAAGTTCAACCGCGGAGGGAAGCCCTGCAATTGCTGCGACGATCAGCCAACTGCCCGAGGTCGAAGAAGATGCTGTTCGTCTGGTGCATTGCGTTGATGATCCTCCGACTACGTCTCACCCCAAGAGTTGAAAGGGCAGAGGTGTTTGTGTTTTCCGACAGCCAACAGGTACTCTCGATGTTGGATAGATGTCCGTTCAGGGCACCCAGGGTTTACGCTGACGACGATGCCGTTATACCTTAATTTGGCTGAACTCACCAGTAAGCTTCAGGAGTTGGGCGGCCTCCTGACAATCTCGTGGATTCTTGGGCACAATCACAACTTTACTGGGCATCAGCTGGCAGATGAAGTAGTCCATATGGCATTTTTTTGATAGTAGGTGGGAGATACCAACACATCGGCAACGAGAAGGAAATTCTCCTGTATAATTCATTATGCTGGACAGATCTCTTGGCGCACTTCAACAGTTTCGGGACAAGCATCCGACAGTGGATGTCAACATCAGCATCTCAGCATACAGACAAGCCCATAACAAGTGTTTGAGGCTGAAGAAGTTTCCTCGTCCCTGGGATTGGGCTCTGCATCACCAAATTATGGAACTGAAGGAGGATTTGTTTCACATTATTTGAGAACCTAGCTGGGGGGCTCAGATGTGCGGTTGTGCGGAAACATGTCTTGGTGTGTTCATGAATGGTTGGAAAGTGTCGCGAAGTGTTTGAATGTGTTGGAGGGTGCTGGAGGATGTTGAAGCCATGGACTGTGGTTGCAAGTGGGGAAATGGTTGACAGTGTGTCGGAGAATGATGGAGAAATGTTGGAACATTTATGTCACTGCAGGAAGGAGTAAGGATGCTCTAGGGGACTGCATGTTAACGAGAACCAAGTGAGCTGTCTGTGTCAAAGAACCTCAACAAGGTTAGGTAGATGTACACTGAGTAAGTGGTATTCACCGGTTACTATCTCCAGATTTTTCGTCTCTTCTTCAACTACCAGTCTCTTAAACAACCCCTCTACCCACCCGGCAGACACCTTTCTTCCACTCTCCCCCTTTCACAACCACGCGGACACTCGCCGCTCACAAACTGCCACCCAAACAACACTTTACTCTGCTCCCTCCCCACCCCACCAAGCACCACCTCCGGGTCCTTATCCCTCATTCCAACGCCACTCCCAATAACCTCTTCACTCCCGATGTGCAACTGCCCCCATCCCAGTTCAATCAACTCTTTGATCGGAACCCCGTAAACGTACTCCCTAAACCCCGCCCATCTCACCGCGGCAGCGCACATCGGGCAGCTTTCGGCGTTGGTGTAGAGTGTCAGGTCCTTGAATGCGGCTAGGGATTCGGCAGGTGTCATGTTATACGCAGAGGAGACGAAAAGAGAGGAGCAATTATTAATGGCGGCGATTTCGCCGTGCAAAGTTGGGTTTCCTATCCGGGAGTTACCGTTGGAGCCGGTGCAGATAAGTGTTCCTTGGGGGTTGGCAGAGGTGTGGTTCACGATGACGGTACCAAAGGCGGCGAAGGGGCAGGGGTGGGAGAGGGCGAGGGTGTTGGCTTGGTGGATCCAGTATTCGCGGGTGGAAAGGGGGATGGTGTCATCGTTGTGAGGGTTTGGGAGGGTGGGTGGTGATGTTGGGATGGAGGGGGTGCATGCTGTGATTGTTGGGAAGAGGAGGGACAATGAGGCTAGTAGCGATTGGCTTTTCATGTTTGGTTGGTTGTGTGTGGGAGAGAAAAAAAGATTAAGGCTGTAAGTGTGAATTGTGTGATGTTCTTGGATAGTGGGTGGTTGGAATGCTGACATCATTGTTTCGAATTGGCCAGGATTTTTGGGTGCCACACGTCTGTCTCATTCCGTCAACTACACGCACACCGAACGAGCTTTATTATCACGAAAAGAATGTCATCTCTGTATTTAATTAAATATGTAGCCAGGTTTGATACCGGAAGATTGCTAATAAGGGTATACCGACGTTGCCGCCGCTCAATTCTCCCCCTTTCTAATGTTTTGTGTTTCCATTCATGCGCCTCTGTGCAACGCGGCTGGCTGGCCGGCTGGCGGGGTGCCGTGTGCACTCTCCAGCTCCCTTGGAGCAATCTCAGGACCGGGAGCTTCCACCCTGCCCTCTGTATCCCATCGGTCACTGCTCAACTCGGCTGGCGCTTGCGTCTGTCCAAGTTCGTACGTCGTCATTTGTGGCTCCTTCATACCGGGGTGCAACTGTTGTTCGGGCTGGCCGGAGTAATAGTATTTCTCTCCAGGCCCAGAAACGACGGACCCGGGCGGAGGTGCCCCTGCCTCAGTGATAGGTAATTCTGCTTTTGAGTCGGTACCGCCGCGGGCCAATCCACGACGCTTCGTCCTCCAAAGCAAAAAGGCGCCAACCACGATGGCAATTACCACCGCAACAGCACCGACCGCAATGCCGGCTATCGCTCCGCTCGAGATGCCACCGCTGGAAGGCTCCTCGGGCGCTGATGTGTTGGTCGGTCCTGGGTCTGAGGAAATAGCTGACGAGGGAAGGTCTGAGGGCTTCCACGCGAGCTGGATCATGGGTGCATAAATATTCACCTGGGACCATTTCTTGTTGGGGAGAGTCATCGGAGCGAGATTGATCTGGCTGCCGCTCTCGCATTGGTATGTCGAAATGGTGGTGGCTCGAGCATTCGAGATGCAGGTTTGGCCGTTCTCGTTGTGGCACGCATAGCCCTCTGGGCAGCAGCCCACAAAGGTCTCTTCTGGCTCCATCCGGTACTGTACGCGCCAGCCCTGAAAGGTGGCGCTGGCGGTGCATGCCGACACATAGCCCGCTGGGCAGTGGAGGCCGGGCGAGTAGAATCCCCAGCCGTAGAAGGCCAAGTTGGTTCTCGGAGCGCCTGTTGTCCTCGGCGGCCAGCAGTCGGCGTTATCCTGGACGTCATTCGGCCCGCACCTCTGGCCCAACCAGCCCACGTTGATCTCGGTGTTATGGGCC
This sequence comes from Podospora pseudoanserina, assembly GCF_035222485.1. Lineage (NCBI taxonomy): Eukaryota > Fungi > Ascomycota > Sordariomycetes > Sordariales > Podosporaceae > Podospora > Podospora pseudoanserina. The sequence continues at coordinate 3,036,720 of NC_085925.1, forward strand.
GGTGTCCAGCATGCTTCCGGAGCTGTGAAGGTTGTGGTCAGATAACCGAGGATGTTTCGGGGTTCGTTGGTAAAGATTGGCATCTTGTCTTGCTGCGAACTCGGACTTGTTGGTTCGGGGGATGAAGTGTTGCTCTGTCGTCGTCGAGTTGAAGACAAAAGAAACTGGGAACGCAATACCGGTCGTCTTTGGGAGCCACTCCGCTTTTCATGGCGCGAGATTCAGCGGCCGGGGAAGTCTAGCGAAGCGGCCAAGCCCGTAGGTCGTCAGGGTGGTCAAGTCTACGCTGGTCGAGACAGGGACCACATATTCTAGCTGTTGTTTATCGATTGGTTGGCGAGTCTGCACCCCTGCTAGTGTTTATCAGTCCATCCCGCTGATTCGATCATTGAACCCGAGACCGCCACAGGGTGAACCGTCCGTGCACCTTAAGGTCGGCGGGCACGCGGGCTCGACGGGCACCCGGAATCGAGGCCCGGCGATGGCATAGTGCGCCTTCCCGCAGTAAGAATCCTGGTATGATCAACGAGGCGAAGATAGCAGCTTTTTTTCCACCTCCAGTGCAGGCCAGAGCCTCAGAGGCCTAGACCCTAGGTTTAGGGGGGCGCTGCAAACGAAATGATGTTTATGAGTTTTAAGGTCGCCTGGGTTCGGTAGTCAGTTGGCACGGTAAATTAAAAAAAAATGCAACCCTGAGACCCCAACTTGTTCCCCAGACACATGGCCCCCACGGCCGGCGCCACGCCGGCTTCCCCTCTGACCCACAAACACGCAATCCAGCCATCAAGAAACTCTTTTACAATCTGCGCAATATTGACAAAGCCGCTGCGATTGAAAAGGCTCCCAAGGGTAACGACAGCCAGGCCCCTTTCATCACCGCTTTTCCAAGATCAAGAAAGCCATACTCTGCAGGGCTTGGTGCTTCCACATCTTCTTATTTTAGAAGCCTCCATTGAGAAAAAAAAGCTTGATCCGAGCCTGCTCGCTAAAGATATCGCTTAAAGTGAGCGATGTGACCAGCACTGGTGGAAGGGTCAAACCAGGATCGCCGATTGAAGAAGTTCACCGCTCGAGGTCCATGGCGAAAACTTGAGCAAATTCTCCATAGCTTGTGCAAGAATGCAGATATGCCGGAACCGGAAATGCCATCGTCAACGGCGAGAACGCGGACGGGTGGTTCGTCGGTTGCTGAGGAAGTAAAGTAAACAAATCCGGGAAGGAGATGTATCCACCGCTCAGGGGTCACTCCTGTGTCGACGAAACCCTAACCCAGGCAACACCAGCCAACAGCACCAATTGCATCGTCCCAACAGCCAACCGCATCCACGCAAAACCCTGTGACACATGGTTGATCCTTCCCTACCAACAGCCCTGAAAGATTCTGCCACTGTCACTTAACCAGTAACTCCCCCTAGGCGCTGTCGAATTGTTTACACACTCTTTCACTCATTGCCGTCAAGAAAATTACCACCAAAATGACACGCTCAATCCTCCCAACCTTCCCGCTCATCATCCTCGGCGTGATCGAGCCACTGATGCTGTACGTCCCCCATTCTGCCCACCCCTCTAATTGCCCAAATCACTCACAATTCCCCAGCCTCGAAGCTTACCGCGTCGGCATTATCAACCCTGGCGCCCAGCACTACTTCACCCGTCAACTCCCGCCCGACTTGCTCTACACCACCAAGACTACTCAGCCTCCCGAGTTCTCTCCCCAGGCCGAAACGGTCACCCTCCAGCTGGTCAACGTCTTCCTCCTCCTCGCGGGCTTGGCTGTCGTGTGCTGCTTCAGTAAGGATAAATGGACCGTCAAGGGCTACTGCGTCGTGGTCGGGCTGGCAGATTATGGCCATATCTGGTCCATCTACAAGGGTTTGGGCGCGGAGGCGTTTTGGGAGTTTGGCAAATGGAACGACTTGGTTTGGGGCGGGGTGTTGGCATCCGCGTTGTTGAATTTGGTGAGGTGGGGGGTTGTGTTTGATGTTTTCGGGAGGTTGAAAGATGGGGAGAAGGTGAAGACGAAGTGATTGAGAGCTGGGGGCGGTGGAATCATTTGACGCTATGGTCTGGTCGTCAGAGGTAGCTTAAAGTCAAGAAACCAAGCAATGAGTTGTCTGGTGCTCAGCCATTGATTTGCGATATCTCGGATCCCATTGTTACCTCAATCTCACCAGGCAGTCAGCTCGGTGATGCTCGGACAAAGGCCGACCGGGGTATCGGAGGTACGTACCTCCGACCATTCCGTAATCAACAACTTTATCTTGACTTCATGTCAGCCTCAACTCCCATGTTTTTTGCCTTTTTGCCTTGCATCGTTCATCATACCATTCATACTAGTCAGTACATCCAGAATGGCAACGCAGACACAAACCGTTACCGTTGCACCCCAACCTGCACACACCAACCCCTCCAACAGCAACCTCATCACACTTTCCGGCCCTAAAGTACCACCTGAGGATGATAGCCACCCCGACTTTTCCATGTCCAAGCGGGACATCACCCTCCTCCTAACACCCCTCTGCCTTTCTGTTCTCTTGTCTTCTCTCGACCTGACGATCCTCACCCCCTCCATTCCCTCCATCGTGGCCGACTTTGCCTCCCCACAAGGCTACATCTGGATCGGCTCTTCCTTCATCCTCGCCCACACAGCCAGCACACCCATCTGGGGCGCAGTGTCCGACATCTTTGGCCGCAAACCCATCATGCTTTTATCACAGGCCATCTTCTTCTTCGCAAGCTTGCTATGCGCCCTAGCAGAGAACTTGCACTCCCTAATCATCGGAAGAGCATGGCAAGGGGTAGGCGCGAGTGGGATAGGGATGATGGTCAATGTGATAATTTGTGACTCGTTCAGCTTGAGAGATAGGGGGTTGTATCTCGCGGTAACAAGCGGGGTGTGGGCGTTGGGGAGTGCGATTGGGCCGGTGATAGGTGGTGTGATGAGCACCAGGTTGAGTTGGAGGTGGTGTTTTTGGATAAACCGTCAGTTTTGTCACTTGAGCTTTCTTCCTCCACAGAATCACACTAACAAATCCATAGTTCCCATCGGTTTTCTAGTTTTCTTCACCGTCCTCATCTTCCTTCCACTCCCATCACCACCCAAGACCCCGATCCTGACCGGGCTCAAAGCTCTGGACTGGTCTGGCTCGCTTCTCATTATCGGTAGTGCCCTGATGATCCTCCTGGCCCTGGACTTCGGCAATGTAGTGCTAGCCTGGTCTTCCCCCACAGTCATCAACCTCCTCGTCTTTGGCGTCCTGACCCTGTTCCTCTTCTTCTTCAACGAGTGGAAGTTAGCCCCCAACCCAATATTCCCCGCAAGGTTATTCCCCAATCTCTCCACCATCGCTGCCTACGGCGTCTTCGCCTTTGACTCGTTCGTTTTCATTGGACTGGCGTATTATCTCCCTCTCTATTCCCAATCCGTGCTGGGAGCCAATGCGCTCACGTCGGGAGTCCACCTTGTCCCATTGATCGTCTCGTGTTCGTTATCGGCGGCTTTTGCGGGGGTGGCTATCCAAAAGACGGGGAGGTATCTCCCCGTTATGTATGCCGCGCAGGTCTTCCTCATGCTTGGAGTGGGGTTGTTCGTCAGCCTTGACTTTGCGGAGCGAGATAATCTCGGGAAGTTGTTCGGGTACGAGATTCTGGCTGGAGTAGGAGTGGGTATGAACATCGAGGGGCCGATTCTGGCTGCGCAGGCGGCGGCGAGCGAGCTTGATACTGCGGCGGTGATTGCGGCGATGGGGTTTGCGAGATCGATGGCGACTGCGGTGTCGATTGTCGTTGGGGGAGTGATCTTTCAGAATGGAATGGACGGGTGGAACCGTGGTCTGGTTGAGAAATTGGGAGGTGATATCGCCAATTGGTTTGGAGGGGGAGAAGCGGCCGGGAGTATCGAGAGGATTGGATTGCTTGGTGAGCAGCAACAGCAGTTTGTGAGGGGCGCATATTTTGAGTCACTGAGGTTGGTTTGGATCATGGTATGTGGCTTTTTATCGTCTATTGGTGTTTGGGAATTGATCAGCTGCTAATCGAACAGTATGTTGCATTTGCGGGGCTTGCTACTGTCTTCACTTTGTTGGTTCGAGGGCAAAGGTTAAGCAAGGAGCACAAAAAGGTCGTCTTGGGCGTGGAAAGAGGTGGGACTACGCAGGGGCAGCTACAGAAAGAAATGGAACCTGTGCCCGAAGCTATATCGGCGGAGGGAAGTGCGGCGGAAATCAGACTGAGGACCGTTTCGGAGATATGATTATCGGAGGCGGCGGAACTTATACGATTGAACTGACACTGGAGGCTGGCGCTGTTGCAGCTGGGGAAAATGACAAGGAAACCACCAGCCAATGACTGGTTGCCTTTCTATTGGTGCAATTGGCAGCCTCGCTATGCCCCAAGCAACTGTCAGGTGGCCTCTAACATGGCACATGTCATCGTTTTGTTACGAGCCCTGAGGTATGCACAATCGGCCTACCGCTGCCATGAAGTAAGAAGTCAAGGTTATTACTCACACCCATGCTCCCTGTCACAGTCAGAGTCATCCCCGCCCCGATCGTCTTACGGCTATATGTAGATCGAGCTTAATACTTACAGATAATACACTCTACACCACAATTTTGCTTCATTCCTGGGTTCCGTTGTTATTGTCTAGCTCTTTTCAGTTCCCTAACCTATCCCAGGAACCTCGTGTATATACGATATACTCTCTTTCCATTCTTTCCCCGCCTGCTATCTGGGCGGTAGGGCTCAATAGCGTGGAAGGAACTCGGCTACCCCTTCCCACAATGGTGGTCCCAGCTCACCGACCAGTGTCCGCTTTTTGAGGTCTACCTTCCTGGACAGCGTGGTTCCTCACTGCAAAATTACCTGTCGCTGTCGGGTCGATCTTCCTGTCCCATTTCTCATTTTCCTTTGGTCTATTTAGTAAGCACGTCGCCTGCTCAACTACCAAAAGTCATGACTTTCCATCGTCGCTCGCATCAGCCTTGCCACGCACCAAAGCAAAGATGGGTAAACTTGTTCGCTCTCAAACGGACAACTCTGAGCGCTTCAAACCGGAGCTGAGTAAAGCTTCAGTAACTGAAAGCGCTGGCAATCGGGAAGGGCATGGATGAAGCTGAAATGGCGAGAACACAATTCCCTTCCCGACCCTCCTATGCTAAAGGCCCCTGATACGGTTGCGGATCCGCTCAGGGAATGAGTCTGAGATGGCGGCAATTGCGACTTTGCAGATGTATTCGACTACTGCGGGCTCGAATGTAACGTGGATTTCGGCTGTGTGTCCGACGAGTTGTTTCAACACCTTCACCCCCAAGATCAATTCGATATGGCCTGTCTTGGAAGAAAAGAGCACCAGGGCCGTACAAGAGTTCAAGGCAGATCATCCTCCCGCCTGCTTACGCAGCATCGTGCAAAGCGGCCTCGAGCTGCCAACTGTGGGCCCAAAGCTGCGAAGCTTCCGCGCCGAGCTGCCAGGGTGGAAGAACAGAGCTCTACCGGTGATCAAGATAACCGGTCAGCTACTATGGGCCATGAGCTGGGCACCCCAACGCCCCCAATACCTACTGATACAGACAGTGATATCGATGACAACGGTGCCCCACCAGAAGTCATCGACCTGACTATGTTGGACGATGAAGAAGCTCAAGACACCAAGCCTGACTCGGAACACCTATTAAGATGCCTTTGGGACCCTGGAGGAGAATCCTAGAAGGGTACAAAGTTGCAGCAAGCTCTGGAGAACAGCTTCAAGCTCAAAGAGGGATTCTCATGCGCTTCATCCCAGCAACAAGGAAATCACAGATATTTTATTTTGGGAAGGGACACCTTCACGGCGTAGAGGAAAGGTGTAAAAGAAGGATAATCGAAATAGTTAGGATGACTTTCGTTGTATGCCGCAACATGAAGTTTGACTGAACGAGAGTTGAATAGGTATCATCACGGATATTTATGACCTAGAAAGCCACGACACTTCCGGAAGAGAAGGTTAAAAACTTTGGGCTGGCCTATCATGCAATAACCCCAAGACCATGGGGTGAGGAAAGGTGTGAATATATATGTTTAATGCGAAGATGACCATCTGCGAGTCTGTCAGGATAGCTCTGTAGCCAGGTACTCTTGACTGTATGCCAGATGATGTCGAGGGGCCATAGTTTGACGAAGAGGGACAGTTGCTCTTTCTCTGTGACAACATTTTTATATTGTTCATAGCAAGCCTTCCTTTGTACGTTCATTAACATTACATTTGTTGTGACTTTACAGCGTGTTCTTTTGTGAAAAAGCCCATCTATCTCCCTTCAACGTTGTCTATCGGAGGAAATAAACGATATATCTGTCATATGTATTTTCATCTTCTGATAAAACATCATCATGTGTCGCCCCAGCAATTTCAGCAAGATGTGATTTTGCTTCCATTCGCAGTGTGTTCCAGTGTGACGGTGGTGCGCTCTGATCCAGTAGCACCTGTGACAATTTGAACTTGGTTCGTGCTAGGTCTGGGATGGGTATAGGATCTTTACTGTTGTAAATTGTGAGAAGATGCTGAAGAATCTGTCTGTTGTTTTGGCAGAAGTTGTTAGCTCGAGATGCAAATACTCATATCAGGCACATTAGGACTCACTGTGCTGGTTCAAAGTTACCTAGCTTGTGATAGACCCAAGCCAAACGGTAGTAACAGCTCAGTGTCTTCGGATGCTTATCCCCCATTACATCAACATGTAGCTCCAAGGCCTCTAGAAGCAACTCGAGTGCACGTGGGAAATCCTCTTGGTATGCGCGGACTGTTCCAAGAGCGGATGTAGCCCAGGCAGTTCTTTGCCAGACCGAGTTAGCACAGGTGAGATATCCTGGTGATGTGAAGTTCCCAGTTCTGACTTACAAAGTGAATTGCTTCCTTAATTTCTGCTCGCGAGCTTTTATGATGTCCAGAGATTTCTCAAAACAAGATGCCGCAGTTTTCAGATCATCCACCAACAGCCAGCACCTTCCCACGTTGAGATAGTTGAGCGCCAAGCCATGGATCTGGTCATCTTTGTAATCTGAGTGTGCATGTAGTCGAATCTCGAGGGCTCGATCATGCATCTCGATGGCCCCTTTGGGGTCCTCCCACGCCATAGCAACTCCAACATTCATAAAGCCGTTGGCACGGTTGGGATGATGGGGATCCAAGAGACCCTCTTTGACGGCATCCTCGCGAATGTTCAAGGCTTTACGAGCTAGGTCAATCATGCTGATGTCGGATGTGGCTTCTGTGTGGTAGAACTGCTGAACTGTGTAGAGGTCGGAGAGGAAAGCCGCCGGGATGGTGCTTGGAACTCCCACCTGTGTGTGTTCTCTCGAGATGATCTCCTCGTAGCCCTCCAGACAGCTATCGATGAGAGTTTTGCTGGTGTCAAACCTTCCTCGCTCACACATGTACCTGTGTAGAAGATTGGGTGTGAGTAAGACATTCTCCATTCAGTTGGTTTCTTCGGAATCTTGGTGATCTTACCAGGCACATGAGTAGATCAGGTCGATGAACTCGAAGAATGATCGGAGGGGGATCGCATCAACAGTCTTCAAATGGATGTACTGTTGATGCAGCGTCAGGACGTGAGGCTGAAACTTCTCACACACCTCCCAGTATTCCACCATGTGATCTCGTGAGAAATGGTGCAAGGGAAAGGCCTGACGGAGAAGGTGAACTGCATTTTCGAACGCCATCTGATGATCCGGACACATCCTGAGTGCACAATCTCGAACGAGCCGATGTATGTTGATGCGTTTGCAGTCGTCTCCGATGCCCTTGTTGGCGGTACCGATAAACGAAGACTTTCTTAGTCGAGAAAGAATAACACGAAGCTTTGCTTCATTTTCAAAGCATGCCACTTTCCGGTCTTTGGATAACAATAACTGCACGGGAATATTATCAGGGTCGAAAAAGGCAATCGTCCCCAGGCCTAGCCGATATTGCTTGTCCATGTTCATGATGTGAGTTTCTATAGCTGCACCAGCGCTGTCCTGATACCAGGGACTGTCTGGCTTGATATTCTGGAACAGTTCATCCCCAAATTCGATCTTGAGAAGCTCATGCATCTGTGACAGAGGCATAGGCTCCGGCTCGGATTCAATGACTGTGACCATCTGGTCCAAGACCAGAGGATACAGTCCCAGCTTGCTCGCCAGGTCTCCAGCCGTGTTTTCATTGAGACCTTGGATACGCCGAGTCGACAAGCGTTTTCTGATGAACTCGGCTCCCTCTGGAAGTGAAAATGCTTCCACGGAATCACTATCAGTTGGACTGGTTATGACCGCAGCTAACCCCTGTATCATGTCTCTGCTGGTTATGAGGACAGAGCCTTCGTTAAAAGCAGACCAATATGGGTTCAGAACCTGGGAGCTGTCGACATTGTCCAGAATAAGGAGCCAGGACGCATCATGCGGTTTTTCCAGCCATGAGCGAGCCAACCCCACCAACTTGTCGCGATCCTCAAAAACCGTCGAATTCGCAAGACCAAGATCACGAGCGATGCCGACCAAGCCCTGTTCCAGCTTCTCGACACTGTCGGCGGAGATCCAAAAGATGTGAGTGAATTTGCTGTCATCCTTTTGCCGGTATGCGAACTCAATTGCTGTATGGGTTTTTCCAATCCCGGGAAGCCCGTGTACACAAAATGCGCGCCCTGAAGAGCCCTCGTCGGGTGGCGTCAGACAGGCACTGATTTTGCACAGCAGGTCTTCTCTCCCAACAAAGCAAGGGTTGCGAGGATATGGCACAATGAATGACCTTGGCTTGGTGTTGGTTTCCGCAATGGGTCGACATGATGTGCCAAAGATGAGTTGTCTTTGCATGCCATGAATCTCCATGATTTTATCTCTTGTAGCGGAAACCTCGTGGGCCGCGTGCTCGACGACTAGGCTCACTCGATTAAGCTTCTCCCCAGTAACACCATGATGAGCAATGGCTTGTTGTGTGGTGCTGACACATATCTCTCTCGTCGACAAGGCAAGAGCGGTCTGGACGGTTGCATGTAGACTAGACACGCATCCGAACAGGTTTCTTACTCTATCTATCGAACTATCGAGGTCACTCTTGATGTGTTCCGAACCAAAGGTGATCCTGACAGCTGACCATCTCCTCCTCCACCCTCTCATGTGTTTTTGGTGCTTCTGAAGGGTCTTCTCGAGCTCTTTTGCTGAGTCTAGATGCTCGTCCAACGCTTTTTGGTCGATGTTGAAAGACTGGATGCGCGCATCGTCGATTTCCGAGATCTCTTCTTTCAGACTGTCCAGCTGCTTGATGGTATTAACAAGTGACTGTAAGTCCTGAGCGGTTTGTGTGTATTGCTTGTCGACTTTCTTGAGGGCCGAAGCGCAGTGGAATGCACTGTTTGCTGCCTCGCCGAGCTTGGCCAAAGCACCAACCAATGTGAAGGAAGAAGCAACGATCGAGAGTGGGTCCATTAAAGGTGTGTCAAAAGAATCGTTAAAGTTGGGTATGTACGGTAGGTAGGTATGTTTAAAATGAGAGCTCCACACGTGCCGTGTTGGGATGCTGTGGTACGTCAAATCGTAACATCAAGGAAGGTGTGAATGTCTGGTGGAATAATCGGAAACACTGATGCCATACTAGCCGCTGAGAAGCAAAAAAAGATGATCAGTAAAAATACATAAGGTATCTGACGAAAAATCGTGGCTTTAATTCATCCATCAAGGGCCATGGAGCCTTATTATCCTCAGCATCGAATCCACGATAGCGTCCTCTTTCTCGCCCGGTTGATATGTACCCATTTGATCCCATCACGCGCAACTGGAGAATATGCCACGACAGCTTTGAACAAACAGTCGTCAAGACCAGCGATTGCTTACGGCCAGTTATTTGGAGGTGTCTCGAGCCTTGTTTGTATAGGTCAGGCCGCGTTGGGCATCAAATCCCATCTGCGAGCAAGAGCCAAGACCCTCTCCGCCGTGACAGTTTGCTGCATAATAAAGTGAGGGGCTTGGATGCACACGGCACAATTGTGAAGGAGGGGGGTGAAGTGCTGCGATTCGGTATAAGAGTCCAACTCAGCACTATGATCCAGGTCGGACAACGGATGCTCCACACCACCACGGGGGGATGAGGTGGGAGTTCTCTGCAAGCTTTCAATCCAGTTGTACCAGTCTAAGGGGGACACAAACAAGTGGTAGCGGGGGAATAAATGGCGCACGGCAGGTTGTGGTGCGGGGGAAGAGGTATCTCAGCGTACCGACTCCAGAAGAGACACTTGGCTCGGCTCCGTCGAAAGATAAAGTCAATGCCCTTCTTTTCCAGATTTGCGGCAAATGGGACGTTCGGCTTCCCGGGCTCATCAGGACCAAGGAGTGCTTTGAATGATGAATGAAGGATCCGTCCTCTAGTATCCCTGCGCCAAATCTTTGTTAACGATGTCACCTCCTATTTCTTCTGACGGCTGTGCAGAACAACAGGCCATAGCCTGGGACACCCAAAATGGTACCTCCAACCCAAATGAACCGTTGTACCAACCATGGCGAGAGTTTTGGCCTCCTCGAAACGTTGGAGATCTCTCAGAGGCCGAAATTAGAGCTAAGCCATGGCTCACCTGGAAGCGGGACAGGACCAAGCCCAATGATAAGCCGTGGTATTTTTGGGTGAATGTCTTCGAAGGCGATGTCGATGAGCCCTGCAAAGGCGAAGATTGCAAAAAGTGTAACGGGGAGGGATGTGTAAGTCTTGCAGTGGTACCTGGTATCTTGCCACTAAGTATTCATTGGGCTAATGTCGCTGCAACAGAGCACCGGTTCCACAGTGGCGGAGGGAGGCTAGGCCGGCCAAGTGTGATCAGGGTGTTCATTTGGGTAGGTAGTTGTGGCTTTGCTGCTCGAGAGAAGGATGACTGATGGCTGTCGAAAATGAATACACAGCCTTTTGCACAACTGAAGAACCATCAGAAGCCTCGCATAAATAAGGGGATGGACGTACAAATTCTAGGTTTAATTTGGAATATCAGTAGAACACAAAAGCTCTCACCTCGACGCTCTCTCGCTGTTTTTGTGTCTCACCACTTGCGCTCCCCGCCTTGACATATGGGAACGAGACATGAGGCGCGTCTAGACGAGTTAGCAATGAACCAGGCAATGCTCAAGGAGGCAACACATACACTGCGCGATGTTAGGGTCGGTCGTGGAACCGGAGTCAAAGCATTTGATCATCCATGCTTCATCCTCCCTCTGTCCATCCACGTAATAAAAACGATGATTGGGATTCGGCCAGAAATTCAGCGTTTCACCCACAAAGTCTGGAAAGACAATATCCGTTGGAACCATGTCCTCGGTCTTCACTGTGCGATAGTCGCAGACAGCCAGTGGCGAACTGTATACAGGACCTCGCAGTGGTTTCCAAACACTAGTACCAAATGGTCAGATGAATGCGATATGGCATTGTCCCATCGGGTAATGACTTACTTGATGATTTGAAAACGCTTTTCGGCATATTTCTCAGCGAAATCTGGGTGGAAAAGTCTTAGACGTCGCATTGCGGCAGCTGCGGTCTGATCTACAGACATTTGTCTAGTCAATATTTTGCTCTCAGGAGCTCCGGAAGACATACACACCTGCATGGACAACACCAAATGGCTGAGCTTTTCCGGGAGCACCACGGGAACCCAACGGAAGTGTCGGGTCCTTGCGACGCACTTGGAAGTCGAAAGGAAGGATCTCGGTCGCACCAGTGTATTGTTTGAGGAACACCTGTACCTCCTGGTAATACCGGGTCACAACAAGATCAGTGTTGGCGAAGTCATGATATTCCAATGAAGTTTGGATATCTTCAAGACGAAATCCATGCTTGTCTAACGAAAACAACCGTTCGTGCCCCCGAACATCCGCAACCGCGATTGTCTTCCGTGTGTAAGAGACGTTGGTCTGCTTTATTTTCGGCACCCACGCCGGGTCTATTGGCACATTCATGAAGTAGGGCTTCTCTTTGTCGTAGAGACGGTCTGGTTTCATGTAGAACACTGACGCTTGGTAACACCTGACGCTCTCGAGTTCGGATGTTGTTTCTGCTTGGTTGGTGAGCTGCGACAATGGCTCAACTGTACTTTGCTGGCATTTTGTTGGGATTGGTGGTGCCACGTAATCGCCTAGAATGGAGGTGCTGTCCATGGTGCCCAAATAGCCACCTTAGTGAAATGAGAGTCGGGAAAGCCACTGTAGAAAAATGTTGAGGGAGCGATGAAAGTTTTCATGCTAAGGGCTATATAGTAGGTCGGTATGTAGATAAGGTACGTAGTATGCAAGCCACTCTGTCCAACAAAAAGTTTTTGGCTTCCAGGTACTATTTAACAGTACCTGAAGGTACCTGCAATGCAATGGAAGTGTGGAATCTTCCTGGCATTGGGTGGGCTGAGGGGCAATCGTGTTTGGCAATTAGTGGTTTCCCGTAAGCGCCCAGCTATCTGTTGGCTGAATTTACCATGCATTCCACTGCTCGGGTCACGCTGCAGCAGAACGTTGAGCTCAAACTGGTAGATATCCCTGTGGCAGTTGTGTGATCATCTGATACTCATGCAAAGGCCAAGGTGTTGCTGCCGAATGCGTCTTCCTGCATGATATGGTTTGATGACTGAATCAGGCTCAAGTAAGCCATTTTTCACACATGTCAAGAGGCATGCAGCAGTCTGAAGAAATTTCTCCCTTCATGCCATGTGGGCGCATAAACAGCAGCGCTGATTGAGATGAACCGGCATTTCCACGGATCACGGGTGAGGATGTATGTGTACCTCGCCGTCCCTGTGCTCACTCCTGACACGGTTTCATATACCAATGTAGGGAACCTCAGCGGTAACATATCCACAAACCTAGCTAATTTTACTTCAATACCGGGTTTGCAAGATATGTTTATATACTTCTGGTTTCTTACTCAGGCGGGAATGATGGCTCAATCATCTTCCGGTCATCGTCACTTACACAGTTGGCATTCGATCTCAACGGCCCGACCAGTCTTCATTCTTCTTATACAGTTCTGGACTCTCCTTTTTGCTAGTTCAGCATTTGCAATGACTCAGCACATTTCGACTACGGTCAGACTTAATGGTGTCGCATACTACATGCCCCCGTTGTCAGCTGTGAGTTTACACCACAAGCCACTGGATGTGTGAGGGGCGGGTAACGTAGCTTGGTACTGATGTTATGCTCCTGCCGCAGGCTAACCTGGGCCCTGTCGGAAGTGGCCAGATCGTTGAGCCATGTACCGTATTATTCATTAACGAGACAATGTCCACGGCCTCGGATATCGAAGCAACTTTACACAGGTTCGACGTGGTTGACGATGTCTGGTCTAGGGACTTTGCCAACTGCATCATCATCCAAACCAGGTTTGAGAAATATGGCAGGGCTGCGGTCAAAACACTCAAAAAGATGCTTTCAAAAGTGTCAGGTGTGGAGAAAATACATGTCTTGAACATCCAAAACCTATCAGATGCCCTGCCGGAAGGGCCATACTTCTTGAATCATGGCCGGCTACACCAAGCATTCCGACTTTATGCGGATGTAAACGGTGCTTTCATAGTTTCGACAGTTCCATCTGATGATCACGGGACGTATGTATTATGCCTTTTCCTATCTTGCTTGGATTAGAGTACCTTATCGACCATCCATCTAACCTACAGCAATGCCTAGGTTTCGATCTCTTGATTGCTCTGCTTACGGCGAGCAACATCCTTCTGCCCTCACTATCGCCGTGCCTTCACGCCTCTACTTCAAACGTACCAAGGAGAAACCCTACGCTGGTTTACGCCTGGCAATCAAGGACAACATTGACCTAAAAGGACTCAAAACAGGGGCTTCGTCGCGAGCATATACGTCCCTTTATCCACCGCGAAAACATAGCGCTGAAATCGTACAACGGCTTCTTGAACTTGGGTTTGTCATTGTCGGCAAGGCAAAAACCACGCAGTTTGCAGATAGCGAATGGCCCACCAGCGACTGGGTGGATTACCATGCCCCTTTCAACCCGAGAGGAGACGGTTACCTTACAACTAGTGGGAGCAGCGCCGGCAGTGCTGCAGCGGTAGCTAGTTATCCATGGCTAGACTTTGCTCTTGGGACTGACTGTGAGTCAATCTTGGGCGTTCATCGGGAAGAGTGGCTAGCGAAGTACGCTTCTGACAATACCAGCATTAGGAAGCATTCGAGCACCGGCAGCTGCTCAAGAAATATTCGGAATGCGATCTTCACTTGGGGCGGCTAGCTTCCAAGGTATCATACCGTACAGCCCGTCAGTTGGAACTCTACAAAACCAAGACTTAAACATGAACTTCAGGCTGATACAACATAGCCAGTTTGACACGGTCGGCGGATTTGCCAGAACCGCTCGAGAGTTTAGGGTGCTTGCTGAGGCCCTGTATGGCAAACCCACCCAGATTGAAACTGTGGAAAACAAAGTCAGTTCAAATCCAACGATTGTGGTCGGGGTGGATGATCAAAGCCATTAACCAACCTTGGAGCACAGAAGCCAACCAAGATACTCTACCCAACTGATTACTGGTCACTGCGACACAACCTAACTCAAGATGTATTCAACGCCGCTATCACCAAAATCGAAAGCTTTTTGGGCATGAGCCGGACAGAGATCAGCCTTGAGAAGACATGGCAGCAACATCGTCCTTCCAACATCACCGAATCTCTCAGCGACTACATGAAACACGTTTTCGAATGGGGCGCAAACCCAGACCAGTGGACAGGCCATTTCAAAGACTTCTTACCAGAATACGAGGAACGTTTCGGGAAGCCACCGGTATTGAATCCTCAACTACGTTTCAAGGTGTACGTGTCTCCTCTCAGACAAAAGCCTTGACTACCAGTCATCCTCAATGGGCAAACAACTTGATAAAGGCCATGTCTAGCGATGATTTGACTAACCAACTTGCAATCCCAGGGAGTACTTACCCACAGTGACACCCGAACAACAAGCCGAAGCCCTTCGGCGTCTCAAGGTCTATCAGGACTGGTTTTATAAGCACGTGATGCCACCAGCCGATATAACCGGACACTCCAGCACGGTTATGGTGCTTCCCTGGACAGATGGAATACCAGACTACCGCGACAGATATCGTCATGGACCTCAGAAGTTCACAGGCATCGGGTTCTTTTTTTACAATATTGGTACCTATGCGGAGGCGCCAGAGATTATTATCCCAGGTAAGAAAACGGTATTGGTAGAGATCCCCCCTTTCATCGGCTTACTGACTTTATCTCAAGCTGGCACAACACCATACGTGTCAAAGTACACTGGAAAAACCGAGAGACTGCCTGCAGCTTTGGGGATTGTAGGCGCAAAGGGAAGTGATGTCTCTCTTGCTCAACTGGTTAGCGACATATTCGACGGAGCCACAGTGCAATATCCCCAAGAAAGGTCGCAAAAGCCGTTATCGCCGCGTTTATGACAATTTACCATGGGTTAAGAACGGCTTCAACAATGGCGACGCTATCGGAGAGCAGCCAGGTTCCTAGATCCGCGGTTTGCCTCTTGATGAGAAATATATCATATCCCATCATACCAAATCACCCCTCGATTCAGTGATACTTGTTTTGAGCATCCGTTACAGGTCAGCCAGGACCTGATGGGTCGACATCGTGGCCTTGTGTTCTTAAGAAATGTCATGCCACGAACTTCCATTGATCTATGCATGCCTGCTGGAACTGGGACGATGGTCAAGACTCAATTTCATCGTGTTCGTGAAAGCGAGCCAAGAAGAGTAATGCAAAAAAGGGAAGATCTTCAGATCAATGCTAAAATATATGTACCAAGAAGTGAACATCATCAAGCCCATCCACAGGCACCACCATGCCCTGAGTCGGCATTCAATAGAAACCAACAGTCTATAAACCCAAATCAGAGTCCAATGCTGTCACTAACACGCCATTTAGCAGGTGAAGACGGCAGGTCCGGGAATGGTATAGGCTTGAGCTATAAACAGATCCATGTCAGTTTCTATTTCACAACATTTTTGAACAAAAAAGTAAAAGTGTTACGACTCACCCTTGTAAGCATCATAGGTGACACCGGGGTCGGTGCTCTTGTAGGCGCCAGGGAAGGAGACCAAGTTGGTGGGGTTGGTAGAACCGCCACCAGTAACCTGTAGCTGATGGCAACCGGGGTAGAATTGAGCACCGGGATAGGCCCAAGCAGCATGGAGGGCAATGATCTCGTGGCGGACAAGGTAGTAGCCGGGACGAATGCAAGAGGGAATGGTGTACTGGTAAGTGGCGGGGCTCTTCATGAGAGGGGTGGCAGCCCAGTTGTTGGAGGTGCCCTCACGGCCACCTTGCTTGATTTTGAACCAGACAGCCCTTTTGAGAGGTTAGCATTTATCCTCACAACATTCGGAAAATGTGGCACATACGAGGTACCAGGAGACCAGTTCTGGCAACCGCTATCGGGGCAACGAGCCATGTAGGTGATGACGGGGCCCATGTGGGAGTCAGGCCAGAGAGTCCAGTGAAGGGTCACAGTTGAACCAGCAGCGGCAGGGGCGTGAAGAGGAGCGGGAGCAGAGCCAGCATTGCACTGGACATCGATGGAGTCGACATTCTCGACGGGACCGTTGCCGGGGATGGAGCGAGAGACTCTCTGGGGCTTGTTGTTGCCCATGTAGGGGTCCATATAAGGCTGATAGAACTGTGACACTGTTAGCATCTCGAAGCATGTCAAGAATGATCAGATGGAACTTACTTGGTAGTATTGGCCGCCAATGGTGGCATTGTCAACATAGCCGTGGGCGGCTACCAAGCCGACTGAGGCGAGAAGAGTAGCGAGAACCTTCATTGTGATAGAGATACTGTCGAGAACTGATCTTTCGAGTGATGGTTGAATGAAGACACAGGATGGTTTCTTTCGTTTTTATATAACTTCTCCTCGGCCGGATAGGGCCGAAAAGCACATCTTGTTCTTGAACAACACCGGCCAACATGGAATCTCAACAACCTCAGACGGATTCGCGACCCGACAGTGGAAGTGTCCACCGTCTCTTGCAGCCAACCAAATCATGGCAGAACCTGGCTCGGTATCCTTGGCCGATGCTTGTTGACGGTGGTAGTTACTGCAACTGGAAGGGTGACATGGGACGGAGACGGTGGCGGCGAGCCTAGGAAAATGTTCGCCTTGGCAACGACAGCTGCAGAGGGAGTCGATCAGAAGATGTCGATGAGAATCTGGAGTGAAGTGGAATGTGTGGAGCATCGCAACGGTTTCAACGTCTTGGAATGGGCGGCACTAATCGCCATGGAGTTGCTCCCTCCGACGTTGCATTTTCCAGCCGGGGGATGTCGAACAAGATCAACCACCAATGAAATATCAGATTGAAGAAGAAAATAGCCCATTGGGGTCATCTCTCCCCGGTTTTGAGATCGCATTGTTTGCTGTGGGTTCGGCATATGACCGGTATTAAGAATGAATTCCTTGACTCTGGCCCTGTCGATATTGCACAAGCACAAAGCTGCCAGCCGAAAGTGGGGGCCAGTTGGAGATGGAAAATGCAGACAAACATGATTTCATTTTACACTTGGGAAAAAACAACCTGCAAGCATCCTTCCAATGGGGGGCAACTGTCGCCTTACCCCTCACCGCTCCTGGTCCCGTGCACCCGTAGGTAGCTCTTCCCCCAACATCCAATTCTCTCCTCTTCTCCCGGCGAGCCGGACCGGTCAACTTCTTCACTGCAAGAATGTCGGCGGAAGAGGAGGTCCCCAGATATGCAGACTGTCTGGCCCAGCCTCTGATCTCGAAATTGGCGTTGTCTCATCCACCAAGTCGCCGTCTACGTAATGTTCCAAAATGAAGCCCGATCGATCGTACCTGGCACCGAGTCAGCATCTCTACGCATCAAGCTAATTCGCAAACAACACTGCCAACTCACCAGTAATCGAAAATCTGCGACCCAAGCACATGTCTGCCAACACCCCACACCAAGTCGTAGCCCTTATCCCGAAGCCATTGGTGGCCCAACGACTGAATATCGAAATCGTGTACCTCGAAGCTCGAGTGGTGGACGTGGTATTTGGGCCCTGAAGTCATTGGTCAGTCAGTTGTTTTGCCACCAACGAGATCTGGGCATGGATATTAACCTTCAAAGAAGAACCAAGTGTGATGATCGACCTGTTCCATCCCTCTGTCCAAATGAAGGAAAGTAGAGACGTCCTTCCCGTTGGGCTCGTGGATGATGTCGCTCGGCTTGAGGTTGAACCGAGTGGTGTAGAACTCGAACGCCTTGGCAAAGTTGGTCACGCAACACCCAACATGGCCCAACTTGTGAACGGCCGCTGGTGCCTTCTTGAACCGTTGTGTCTTGTTGACGGGCCGATGCTTGTTCTCAGGGAAGTTGTACTCCAGCTCGGGCAGGTGCGCTGACTTTTCGACGGGGGTTTGCCCATACACCAGGTGGAAGGGGAAGTCATCGACAGGGTCTCTGAAGGTTACGCGCTTGCCGCCACCGGGCGCATCGGAATCGTGGACTGGGGTCGCCTTGGGAAGAGTCTTGGAGGCGAGCTCCAAGTCCTCCAGGGACTCGACAACGAATCCAGCACCACCAAACTCATTTTCGGCGCCCTTGGTGGCACAGTATACAAAAGGCTCGGTCCCATAGCCCTTGAAGTATACTGTATCACCCCTGTCGTCGGCTACCGTGAACCCGAAGTCGGCCAAAAACTCGCGTGCCTTGTCCAGATCGGCATGGGTGTAGTACACATGTGCAATACGCACAAGCTTGATCTTGGGAATCTGCTGCTCGGCCGTCATGTTGGCGATGGACGTCTGGTAGGTCGTTTGAGGTGTGTTTGGTCAGAAAGATCTAATCTGATCTTCTCAGCGGGGCGAAGACATTGAGATATGGTCGACTTTAATTCCACCGACAAGCACAGGGTATTTAGTTCGCCCGGAAGATGCACCGTTCTTCGGGGCAAATCATTGCTTGGCAGTCACAAAGGTGGGTCTGCGGCGAGTCAAGCTGACCCCTTTTCACTGCTCAGTGGCATCACAGCACGTCTCTCCAGTGAATTTCCGGTTGTCCTTTTCCAGCAATCACTTTGTCACTCTGTACGCAGGTGATCATCGCGTATCACAACTCTTCGCTTCCTGTTTTGGGCCCTTTGTGTCGTTGGCAAAGACACCTCTAAGTGAGGCTCAACTATCCTTGCAAGCTGTGCATATTTGCAACCACCCATCCTTTCCCTTTCACGCCTACCAGATATCTGCATCAGAGAAGCCGCCGCGACCATGTGTCTCGCCTGTCACTCTGTCCAGCTGTCTTCGGTGGCCTGCGAGTTAACAGCTAACCCCGTCCCCGATATGCCATCCGCCGTTCTTGGCACGGGCGATTTGCGAAGAAACTGTGGGGTTGTTTACTCCGTTGGCTTTGTCAAAGCTGACATGGCGATGTTGAATGATACTTATCCCTGAACGACCCCGCTGACAACCAGGTATGGGGTTGGACGGCCCCTCACATAAACAATCCAAAGTCGTCAAGGTGTTTCGAATTTTTGCTGGGCTGTCTCTGCTTCTTCTCTAAACTTCGATCGCCGCGATACTTACAATGGCCGACGAGATCATCAAGACCGACCTCCTCATTGTTGGAGCAGGCCCTGCGGGTGCTGCTCTGGCATGCTTCCTCTCATCCTATGGGCGCAAAGGAATCATCATTTCGGCCGCTTCTGGCACGGCGCATACGCCCAGAGCTCATATCACCAACATGGCTGCCCTGGAATGTCTGAGAGACATTGGACTGGACCGGCAATGCATCGATGCAGGCGCTGCGGGGAACCATATGGTGCACACAAGATGGTGCCATTCCATGGCCGGCGATGAATACGCCAGGCTCTATTCTTGGGGCAACGATCCGAAACGCAAGGTTTGTCAAAACACCGACACGGTTTCCGGCCAATCGCTGATGTCTTGTGATACAGGGTGACTATGATGCGGCAAGCCCTTGTGACCACGTCGACCTTCCTCAGACCGAACTCGAACCAATTCTCACGCGGAGAGCAATCCATACTGGCTGGACCTTGCGATTCGACACCTCCTTTGTGTCGTTCACGCGTCCTGAGCCGGACGTTATCATCAGCGAAGTCAAAGACAACCTTTCTGGCAAAACGTATAAGATCCAGTCACGCTTTCTGTTTGGTTGCGACGGCGCCCGCAGCCAAGTCATCCGCGAGCTCAAGATTCCCCTCATCAAAAAACCTGGGCAAGGATTGGCACTCAACGTGCTCCTGAAGGCCGATCTTTCACATCTCGTCAAGAACCGAACCGGAAACCTACACTGGGTCTTCCAACCGGAGAAGGAACATCCAGCTTGGGGTTGGGCCTGCATTGTCCGAATGGTTCGGCCGTGGGACGAATGGATGTTTATCTTTCTCCCACCCCCCGGTGCCGATGTCAAGGGTGACGACATGATTGCTTCGAACGAAGAATACATTGCCCGGGTCAAACAGTTCATCGGGGACGAGTCGGTTGATGTCGAGATCAAGGACGTGAGCAAATGGATGATCAATGAGACGGTTGCGGAGTATTATTCAGATGGAAACATCTTTTGCTTGGGCGATGCTGTCCACCGCCATCCACCATTCAACGGTCTGGGATCCAACACTTGCATCCAGGATGCTTTCAACCTGGCATGGAAGCTTGATTACGTCATGTCTCGCCGTGCAGGTCCCAGCCTCCTGGATACCTACAGCACCGAGCGTCAACCGGTCGGTGTAGATATCATCACCCGGGCCAACCAAGGTCTTCGCGACCATGCATTGTGGATGAAGTCTATCGGCATGTTGGAACCCAATTTGGAGAAGAGGAAAGCTATTCTGGCTGAGTTTGAGGACAAGGGCGAAGTTGGCAGGAAGAGGCGACAAGAGTTCCAAGCGGGTATCGAGAACACGGGCACCGAATTCCATGGGTTGGGCATCGAGATGAATCAACAGTATCGGTCGAATGCCGTGTATCATGGGGATGAGCCAGAGGCTCCGGCTCTGCCTGAGGACGCTGTGCGTGAACGTCTCATCTCCAGCTACCCAGGCATGAGGTTACCCCACGCCTGGTTGAACACACGGAAGCCAGGCAAGCAGTTCTCGACTATTGATCTTGCCGGCCATGGGAGGTTCTGTCTTCTCACTGGGCCTGGTGGCCACAAGTGGAAGGAAGCTGCGGCCAACGCCAGCAAGGCCGTGGGGGTGGATATTGTGAGTTACTCGATTGGCTGGAAGGAGGACTATGAGGATGTCTATTTTGACTGGGCGAAGCGCAGGGAGGTGGAGGAGGACGGGTGTGTATTGGTTCGCCCAGATAGGTTCGTTGCTTGGCGGTCAAAGTCCATGATTTCGAACCCGCAGGAAAAGCTGGAAAAGGTCTTGCGGAAAGTCTTGTGTCTTTAAGCCGAGCGTGATAAGATAATAAACACAGTTCACACAATATTACACGTGGCGTGTCATTGCATCATCACACGCCTTAGCCTCGCTTATCTCTCAGCTCCATTTGTTTGCGGGTTTGATCAGGCATTTTCTCTCTTCTTTTTTCACACAAAATGGACCCAACGGATGACCTGTTGGTTGAGGAATGGGCATCATGGAGGTGAGATCAACTGGAGAGTGTCCACTCAGATGGTTTGAGCGCATATTCCACTTACGAAGTAAGACAGTGGACGACATTTACAAGACAAGCTGACACAGGTGCATTGTGATGCCTTACGCTAAAAGGCCGGGGTTGTATGCTGCCAACTTGTGTCGGACCAGTTGTGGGATGCCTCCCCAAAGGTTCTGTCATTGTTCTGTCCGCGCAATTCAGCCTGTATCTTTTAACCCAACACGAACCAAAATCTATCCTTCGGCCCAATAGAGAGCTTTTGGATTGAAATGACACCTACTTGGTCTCCCACGGGTTCCTAGTTCTCCCACATGGTGGCCGATTACCCCGTGATATTCCCCAACTTCCCCGGATTCACCCCAGATTTCCCCCACATTCTTGGCTTTTGGTGTGGTTCGAAAATGCGGGGAAATACCCCGAAGGACGCTAGCTGGGTAGGACCGAATGGTGTTGGCCAGTGAGGATTTGGCCGGGGCCCATCCACCTAGCTGATGGTATTGCTGGTAGCCTGGTTGGTTCGGTGCGTGCAGGGTGAGAGGAGAGGACATGGTTAGACAGGTTGGTAGCATGGTTGGCACACACATGGCAAGTGTCTGTCACCGCCAGACCAGACATGTGCACCATGCCGGATTCAGGGGTGGCTGAACGTCCCGACGACTACAGGGGGACGAGGCAAGAGAGAAAAAGGTTTAAAGAGACCTCAAGGCTCGCCTTTGGTTTGAGATGAGGGGTAGGGCTCTTTGAACCTCTCATTCTTTTTTCGTTTCGACAACCTTGTGTTTACCTTACCCCCTTTTTTGACCTCATCTCTCCTCCATTGTCAACACCCCAACACCACCATCAGTTGGGCATCACACCCACTCCAACTCTTTCAACAATGGGCGTCCTCCTCCTCGCCGGCGGCGCCGCCCTCGCCCTCTCCATCCTCTACATCCTCCTCTTCACCGGCAAACGGGACCCACGTCTCCCACCCGGCCCCCCAACCCTCCCCCTAATCGGCAACCTCCATCAGATACCCACCAAGCGCACCCACCTCCAATTTGCCCAATGGGCCAAAGAATACGGCGAGATCTACTCCCTCAAGTTCGGCCCCGGAACCTCCATCGTCATTTCTTCTCCTCGCCTGATCAAACAGCTCGTCGACAAAAAGTCGCAGCTCTACTCCCGCCGCCCGCCCAGCCATGTAGCCGACCTCATCGCCCAGGGTGATCACCTCTTACTCATGCAGTACTCCGACCGCTGGAGGACATGCCGCAAGCTAGTCCACCAGTACTTCATGGAGGGCATGGTAGCGAAGCAGCACGTCAAAGTTGTCAACGCGGAGGCGGTGCAGATGCTGCATGATTTTGTTACGGAGCCGAAAGGGCATATGAAGCATCCAAAGAGGTTCAGCAACAGTATCATCATGAGTTTGATCTACGGGACGAGGACGCCAAGTATCAAGACGGAGCATATGGTTCGGTTGTATAGTCTTATGGAGAACTGGAGCAAGGTTATGGAGGCGGGGAATACACCACCCGTGGACATCTTTCCTTTCCTGAAGCTGATGCCGGAGGGTTTGCTGGGGAATTGGAGGTCGAGGGCGAAGAATGTGGGCAAGGAGATGACAGAGTTGTATTCGGAGTGGGTGGAGAAGGGGATTCAACGGCATAGGGATCTGGGAGGGCGGGATTGTTTTCTGGACAAGGTTTTGGATCAGGGGTTGGAGAAGCTGGATTTGGACAAGCATGGGTTGTACTTTTTGTGCGGGACGGTGATGGAGGGGGGGTCGGATACGACGAGCTCGTTGATTATTGCTTTTATTCATGCCATGACCAAGTGGCCGGAGGTGCTCAAGAAGGCGCAGGAGCAGATTGATGCTGTGGTTGGGGAGGACAGGACGCCGACTTGGGAGGATTATGAGAAGCTGCCGTACATTGCGGCCTGTGTGAAGGAGGCGCATCGGTGGAGGCCGGTGACGCCGTTGGCGTTCCCTCATTCGTTGGCGGAGGATGATTGGGTTGATGGGATGTACTTGCCCAAGGGGAGTGATATCTTTATCAATGCTTTTGGGATGCATATGGATGAGAAGAGGTTTCCCAACCCGGATGTGTTCAACCCAGATAACTACGAGGGGTACACGGCGTTGGCGTCGGAGTTGGCTGGCGGTGATTACAACAACCGGGATCATTATGGGTATGGCAGTGGGAGGAGGATTTGCCCTGGTATTCACTTGGCCGAGAGGAACTTGTTTTTGGCGGTTGCCAAGTTGGTGTGGGCTTTTAACATTGGGCCTGGGCTGGATGCTTCCGGGAGGGAGATCCCACCAGATGTCAGCCATGAAACTGGATACTGCTCAGGTTTCTTGGTGTGCGCGGAGGACTTTCCAGCTACTATCACACTGAGATCAGAGGCACGAAAGGCAACGATTCTGAGAGAGTATGCTGCTGCCAGGGCAGAGGTGTTCTCTCAGTACGAGCTACCGAAGGAGTAGGTACATAGCCTTGTGTATGAATATTTCTTTTTTCACTTCCTCAAAGCACTTTTGTCTCCAGTTGTGCAGAAGATCTTCCAGCTGTCGTCGTGTCCCTCGGTAGGTGGTCTCCCCAGCACGGGCCAATTCTGATTGGCCCGACGGTGGAGCTCGGCAATTGATGCAAGCTGTCAACGACGCCAAATTTGAAGAATCATTGGATCAACATCAACCTTTGTTATCCAAGCACCCAAGTCACCAAAATGTCTTTCCGTGTTCAGAAGGCAGCAGCCGCATCATTTCAACGGCTTGTGAGGTTTGTCAACGCCCAGGGGTCCACCAATTTTGGTGACCTGAAGACCAGACCAACCGGCGTCAGTCTCGCCGGCGCGGAGGTTGAAGTCCTCGAGGGTGATGTTGGCAATGGTTTCCGTGGCACTGGGAAAATAGACAAGATCCAGAAGGTGCGTTGCTCACATGTGGCATGAGAACGTCAGCTAATGTGTTTTTCAGCTTCTGTGCCCTTTGCCCCAAGTACATGCGATTATGTGCATTGGACTCAACTATCAGAAGCACGCCACTGAAGCCAATGTATGATCCCCACCCATGTCTCCATGACGGACTGCCACTGACCAGTGTAGCTACGAGTTGCCCCGTATCCTGTTCTCTTCACCAAACCAGCCGATGCTCTTGCTGGGCCTAATGAGGACATACCAGTCCACCCTGACGCTCAAAGCATGCTCGACTACGAGGGTGAGTTGACAGTGGTCGTCGGGAAAGACGCAAAGAATGTTCCCGAGACAGACGCCCTGAAATACGTACTTGGATACACGGTTGGCAACGACATCTCAGCGCGCTACTTCCAGCTGCCAGAGACATCAGGTGGCCAGTTTTGTTATGCCAAATCCTTCGACAAGTTTTGCCCCATTGGGCCTTGTATCGTGTCCCCTAGCCTGATTCCAGACCCGCAAAAGCTCCAGCTTGTCACCAAGGTCAATGGGCAGGTGAGGCAGCAGACCGAGACGTCGGACATGATTTTTTCGGTGGCCAAGATTATCTCTCACCTCAGCCGTGGAAGGACACTGCGGAGGGGAACGGTTATTCAAACCGGGACCCCGAGTGGAGTCGGTCTGTTCATGGAGCCCAAAGGGTTCTTGAAGAATGGGGACGTGGTTGAGGTGTCAATTGATGGGTTGGGGTCGATTAGCAACAAAATGGTGTTTGAGTGAGGCAGAAAAAATACCCAGATTCTTCATAATACCTACCCCGCAATCCATTAGCCAAGTGAACCCAGTGACCTGGGGACGCTAACATGGCTAACTCGCTTAGCGGGCGTTCAAGGCCACGCTACCCCGCGCTGGTGGCGATCAGCGGCAGTCGCAATTCGTCCGTCTCTGGCAAAACTCCCCGAAAACAACCATGCGGCCCTCGGGCAGATTTCATAAACCCACTGCCCGGGCACCTGTTCAGCAGATGAGATATGCCGTCTTCACTTCGCGACCAACATTACCCCCGAACCATGGCGGAACCTCAGGCACACCCAAATCCACAGCAAGAGACAGGACCATCGCTGTCCGACGCGTCTGCGGCCAAACTCGCGTGCTACGCTTGCAAGAGGAGAAAGGTGAAATGGTATGTATGTGTGGATCTGTCGTCTCCAACCTCGACCTCTTGACTGACCGCATGACGTAATGGCAGTGACCGTCAACTACCTGTCTGCTCGCTCTGCCAAAAGCTCAGTGGACAATGTGAATATCCAACTCACGCCGAGAAGCCCGGCCCAAAGACTGGTGGTAAGCTGTTTTGTCAGTGATACGCCTCATTATATACCTTCTTTATGCCGTGAATGATATCTGATGGGATTGCATTCATCAAATCTGTAAAAGCAAAAGTTCAAGTACTTACATATGCTCATTCAGGCCCTCTTCAAGGCAACAAGCGTCGAAGACTTGATCAAACGTCTGTGTCCAGCAGTGTCAGTCATGGCCCATCCCTGAATGCCACTGGACATCGGCACACCACATCATTCGAGCTTGCTCGGCGCAGTTCCATTGCAGTATCATCTCCGACTTACAGCACAAGTCACGATGATTCTCGTACTCGAGCAGACGATGACCTCCATTCCCGGCGAGAGGTGACCTCGCCTCTCTCAACTGGTGAATCGTCAGTAGGAATTCAGCCAACAAGTGCCCCCATCTTCTCTCGGATCATGTACCCGTCTCATGAAGCACAGACACGCCCACAATCTCCTTCCACAGTGGACGCTTCACCTGGCCATCAAGACAATGCCATTCCCATCACCATCCAGACTGTTTGTGATGCTCTTCGGATATCAAGAGCAACATACGATGTGTTGATGGAGTCCTACTTCACCAACATGACATCATTCACCCTGTTCCGGCCAGGGAGTATTGAACCCAAGTTCGCCATGATGCAGTTTCACTCGGACGCCGAAGCGCTGATAGCTGCCATGTTCTCCTTCTCCACCAGACATTGCCAAGATCGTGAGGACTGCCCAAGTCCGACCTACTTTGCAAAGATTGCCTACTCGAAGCTGGACGAATCAGTCGATAGTTACGGCGACAATCCCCCGCCATTCTGGCTTCTACAAGCAGGTGTTCTTGTCACCTTTTACCAACTCACCATGAGCGTCCGCTCTCGGTCGTGGAAGAAGCTCGGTGACTGCATCAGATATTCGTACGACTTGCACCTGCACATGGTTGATGCAAACCATGACCCAGTCAAAGACAAGAACCCGGTCAACATCCAACGCTGGTCGTTGATGGAAGAACGGAGAAGGGCTTGGTGGGCTGTTTGGGAAATGGACGTCTTTGCCAGCACTATTCGACGACTGCCGACGGCCATAGACCCTGAGATGAACCTCACCATGCTCCCAGTGCCAGACAGTTGTTGGTTCAATGGCGTATACCAGGAAAGTTGCTTTCTTGCTCAGGACTGCAGTCTCAGGTGGAAGCAACTTGCCCAGTCAGGCAACCAGAGCGCCAAGGCCTGGTTCATAGTGATGAACTCTTTGATGCGCAACACACAGCGCATCGTGTATCCAGTGGGATCGGCTCTGCAGTCGATGAACGAAAACCACGCGGAAACCAACCAAGACGAACTCAATATCATGGCCAACACCCTCTACTGCACCGTCACTTCTTTTCCGACCAGTCTCGTCTACCAGGGGGAGACTCTTGACTTTCGACCAAAAGCTTCGGCTCAAAGCAGTCCCGAGGGCATCAACCCAAGACAGGAACATGCCGACAAGTATTCCCTCCACCTGATGACGCAGCTCTGTCGGTTCATGATTTATCATCACAAGATCTGTGCTCGAACACCATGGCTAGCCCACCAAAAGGGTTCCAACGATGGCAGGCAGGGAGAAGGAAACAACGACCCACGAGACGCTCAGCAAGCCAACTCTGAGTGGTCCAACTACATTAACGCCTCGGATGAGATCGTCACCGTGGTCCGCAACAGCTCCCGGGACCACTACAAATTCGTCAACCCTTTCCTCGTCAACACTCTCTGGTTTGGAGCCGCGGCACAATGTGCCTGCAAAGTCTTTGGGCCCGCATCGTTCAACAAACGGCTCACGATCTCCAACCTTGACCTTTTGAAACTTACCATTGACCGTTACATTTCCTTCTGGGGGGGCATGGAGAACCTCAAGGGGAAATTGGCTAGGATTGAGACAGCCCTGCAGAGTCTGATGGCTGGGCATGGGAGACCGAACGAGCATCCGCAGGATAGGCGCCAACAACCACAACCACTGTCACACATCCAAGGGAGCAACGGTGCCAGTATTAATGACCTGGCTACGGTGGCCATGCAAAGACTTCCTGGCGTTACTGGTGATGCTGCAGTGTCATCATCGCCACTCCTTGT
Organism: Podospora pseudoanserina; assembly: GCF_035222485.1. NCBI lineage: Eukaryota > Fungi > Ascomycota > Sordariomycetes > Sordariales > Podosporaceae > Podospora > Podospora pseudoanserina. The sequence goes on from NC_085925.1 coordinate 3,064,667, forward strand.
CAACATACCCGGTATTGGTCCCCCACCACCACCACCAAACCCATGGTCAACATTTGGACCGACGGACGTCTGTGGTGACTTTATCCATCCGGGGAATTTCACAACAGGGTTGACTCCAGGCGGCCCCAACTTTTACGGTCACGGGGACCCGATGGACTTTTCGCCGTTTGGGCTGGAGGAGCTGCTGATGGCGAGCATGATGATGGATACGTAGAACTGAACGGTATACTGCCTAATTTCGTTGCGAGCTTCTAGGGATGGCACTTAATCTCGGGTGTGTTTTGTTGTAAAAAGTTAATTCGTTCTTGTCAACCGTCATCAACTTGTCACTCTCTTCCGTAAACGCAGAAAGGTCTTGTACTGAATCCCCACCACCAACAGCAACCCAGCACCCTGCGGTTAGGACTCCTATTACCGCCTATTCCCAATCAAATTTGTTCAAGAGAATGATGAGACTAGGGACGATTCTTCAATATCTCAGGGGTAGCCAATGAGTAGTTGGTCTAAATCTGGGGAGAAAATGCAGCAGTGCACGCCACATTTGCTTTGAGTTTGACTTGATTTTATGAATGGTTGGTAGTTTAAAGCAAAAGGAGCTCTCAAACTATGTGCTACAAATGTACTCCCAGATATTTTCGAGGTTCCATTGCTTCACGTGAAAGCTTTTTGGAGGGTTGAAAAAGTTGTTCAAACGCCTATCAAATGAGTATATCATCTTCCATACAGGGGAAGTCCTTGCTGGATGTCAACTATCTTTCGGTAGCAGCTTTATTTGTAAATCGTTATATGTTCGGAATTAAATACCATCTTGTCACCATGAACATCCATCTCTTACACGTCTTCCAAATTCACAATCATGATACATTCATCCCCTCAAAATATCTCTCCACGCCCTCCACATCATCAACCTCCAAAACGGCACCAATATACCCATCAGGCCTCACCACCACCGTACAGCCAACCTGTCGGTCAATCTCAAGCCTCTCATATGCTTTTCCATGACCATCATGCACGCTCTCCACATCACCAAACACCCTCCAAAAATCATACCCGCTCTCGTCGCTCCAAGGGCGGTACACTTCCGGCAGTGCCAAAAGATCCACCAGATCCCGCTCAGCACAATGTACAACCAGGACCTCCACCAGTGGCTCTTGTTCCGACTGAGGCATCACGACATGCTTCAGAGACTTGCCCTCCCCCAAATACTTGCCCACGTCATGTAACCTCTTGGACGCAGTAGAGTCCGAGATGTCGCCAGCGAAAATCATGACTCTGAACTGCCCCGTGGCACTCAATCTCTTGTGCATCCAAGTTGGCACCCCATCAGCTTGATATACCACTCTGAAGTCGGGAAGCCTCTTTCCCGGCACCAGGTCTGCCTTGAGGAGGCTGGGTCCCAGCTGCTCGATACCCTTGGGCAACTGCACAGCACAAGAAGGTGGGTAACGAATCGACAACCCAGTCGTGAACTTCAAGGCCTGTAGTATTTCAGTATCAAACTGTGAAGACGGAGCTGCAAACAGTTTCAGGAAGCCCTTGTCGAACGCAATGAGGTCCAGTGCCACTGGACGTCGCTCAGACTCATACGTCCTGAGAAGGTCCTGCCGTGCGCCAGAGGAACGGACTTTTCCTTTGAGAGTAAGTCTAAGCTTCCAACCAAGGTTGTACGCGTCTTGAATCGACGTGTTCATGCCCTGACCCGCCTTGGGCGAGTGCGTGTGAACAGCATCCCCAACCAGGAAAGCCCGCTCATTAAGCCGAGAGAAGTGATTGCCCACCCGCTGACGCACCCGGTATGCTGACCACCACGAGACAGAACCAACTTCCATTGTATAAGGAGCAATGATCTTGCGAGCGGCATCCATAACACGGTCGAAAGTCAGGTCCTTGGGGTCAGGGAGGGCTGTGCCGCTCTCCACGGGGATGTACATCCTAACCTCCTTGTTGCTGCGAGGTACCAGGAGGATGGTGCCAGATGCGGCGCGTAGATAGCAGACCCTTCGAATATCTGGGAAATTGGACTTGGGGACCATATCCACCACACCAAAGACCGAGTCTGTCAGATCTCCTTCCAAAGAGACGTCGAGCTGCTTGCGGAGCCAGCTGCGGGCACCATCACAGCCGACGATGTACTTGGCCGAGATCATATCCGAGGGAGCATCATGTTCATTTGGTTGATGTCCATTCTGCCCGTTGATATGGTGCCCATTTGTGGCATGGCAGTTAGTCCCCTGTGGACAATGTTAGCCAACGATACTTCTCACAGATCACGGCGGTCTTACATTAGTAGTGTCCCCATTAGTAGTATTTGTGTTGGTAGTAACCTTTTCTAGGGAGACAGACACGGGAAATGTATCTGCTTCATGGACACAAGATGTGTCAACGTCAACAGAGATTGGGGTCGTGCTGTACCGAATCTCAATATTATCATGAGAGAGAATATTGTGAAGCATGTGGTGCTCAACTCGTGCTGCAACATAGATTAGCCTGTGAGTGGGGGGTAAAATCCAAACTGGAATATTCTTACACTGCTGGAGCATCGTCTCCCGAGGCTTGCCAAGTTCAGCGACTCTGTCCGGAATGACTTGTTCTCTGACAATGCCTTCACCTCCATCTTTGCGTGTGCCCCAACAGGCAATTTCCTCGAGCCTCCATGATTCGGCCGTGACTTGAGGTCCAATACCGTAAGAGTCAAAGATCTCGTTGGTCGTACTCTTGAGACCCTCTGCTTGCCCACGAGGTGTTGGGCCTGGCTTCTTGTCGACAATAAGCACTTTGATGTTGGTGCCACGGAACCAGTTTGCCAATGCCAAGCTCAACAAGACGGTGTTAGTGATAAGCCATAGTCTAGACGATATGGAGAGGCAGTGTACCTACCCTGCAGGCCCAGCGCCGACGATGAGCAGGTCGACTTTGGTGGAGGCGGGAGGAGACATGTTGTGCAGTATCGGATAATCAGAACACGGGCTTGCTGTCGATGCGTGATGTTTATCATGGACGCACCGCGGTGTTCCGGGGACTTGGAGGGTGGGTATAGACCGATATCATTGGTCAATTCGGGCGGTAGCTGCGATGAGGGCCCGCGGAGTCTCCGGTTGCCAATTAGTTTCTGGCGGGCCGCAGATCAAGCGGGCCGTCTTTAGGTGATTGTCATTCCAGGCGGTGACGTGGTTTGAGCAGGGTGGCAGGGCAGGTTCAAAGAACTACTGTTTACTACGTGGGGTTCCTGCCATCCAAAGCCACGGCATGTAATTACCCCTCTGCCCATGTCTCACCTTCCCCACCACCAAGTCACCTCATTCCGTCATGACTGCGCCTACCCATGAATCCTCCACGGTTGCTTGCCGTCGTCGGCAAGAGTTCAAGCGCGCTTGCCTTGGCTCCAGTCTTTCAGAATCTAGGTCATTCAGCTCTGCCGGAAAACATGCCTTTGACCTCTCATTCGCCGAACTCAACTGATGCAAATCTATTTCCCGGTCAGCTGGGAACTTCCAATGCCGCTGGCTCCTTCCGGTATCTGGCCGGCCCGGAGGCCAGCTGGATAACTGGATGATGTATCACGACATACCCCGGGAAAGGGTCGCTAAAACTACACAATGCACATCGCCATGGTTGAATCTCTCCCATTGTCCGAATCAGCATCGAGAACTTGATCAAGGAGAAAACAGCATCCTTTGTTAGCAGCGAACAACCACCAATCAGACAGTTGTCGTCATTGACTTGCTATCAACCCGCTCTCTCACAAATCCGGCGAACTCGCCTCACCGCAATATTTGCACATCTAAAATGAAACAATTGCATCATCCACCCCCCAGTGGCTCGGTGGACCATGTAAGCATTCGGACGAGGCAGCCAGGGACCCTTCCTGCCGTGACCTCGTACCTGCGTGCATGAGGAAGATCGTTTCCATTACTCGGCCAGAGCGACACTTTACGCGTGGTTAATCATAGGGGTCCACTGGCATCCTGGCGCGAGTGGCAGGCACCCTCCTGAAGCTGGGAGACGACACCAGAAGGGTGGACTTTTATATACGGCCAAGGTGGTCACACAACTGCCCGCTACTGCCTTGAACCCCTACACCATCTTCTCCTTAATAGCCTGCAAGCTCAGCAGAAGCAACCACCACAGCAATGGCTACTTCAGTCACATTCACCATGACCCGTCCCCTGGACAAACACACTCTAAGACACTCGCACGACCCTCGACTTCCCAAAGGCCCCGAAGTTCTCGATATTCGCTCCTCTCAGGAATCACTGCTACATAACTTGGACTCCAAGATTCTTGAAGGCCTCAGCCAACCACAAGGGTCCAAGTCCTTTCCTTCCCTGCTTTTGTGGGGAGAGAAGGGTCAAGTCTTGTACGACGATGTTCTGGAAGCTCCGGAGTATTACCCATACCGAGTAGAAGATGAACTTTTGCAGCAACGGGTCGACGACATTGCCAGAACAGTGGCTTCCACAGGTACCGACATGCTCATCGAGCTGGGAGCAGGCAACATGACCAAGACAGCTCAATTTCTATCAGCTATCGACAATTACATCAGCTCTCCACTCGTTTACTACGCCCTCGACGTAGACCAGGCCTTGTTGGAACGGTCTATTGTTGCCTTGAAAAGGCGTGTCACGTTTCGGCATATCGAAGTCCGCGCTCTCTTCGGGACTTATGACGACGGAGCAAACTGGCTCGCCAGTCCCGAGATTGCCGCCTATCGGAGGACACTCATGTTTCTCGGAAGCAGCATCGGGAATGACGAGCAGGATGCTGCTGTCAGGTTCCTGAGCTCATTTACCCAAGCTCCTGAGACAGGTGTTCCCCAGAATGTGGCGGGCTTTCTACTGGCGGTTGATGGATGCCAAGATGCGGCAAAAATTGAGGCTGCTTACGATGTGCCAGGCGGGTATTCCCGCCGGTGGGTGAAACAAGCGCTGGAGTATGCACGGGAGCTATTGGGTGAGGGCATCGATAGGGCTGAGGTTGACCGTATTTTTGATGACAACAATTGGAAGTTTGAGGGAAGATGGTTACCTGAGCGTCAACGATACCAGACATATCTCACCACGACGTGCTCCCTTACGGCAACAATTAGGGGACAAACCATCACCTTGGAGGAAGGGGAGAGATTACCAATCATCAGCAGTGGCAAGTGGACAAGGGAGACGGTGGACGGGGTATCTCTGAAGGCCGGTCTCAGCATCGAGAAGTTTTGGAAGAATCCTGAGTTTGATTACAGTGAGTACTCGTTTTCATCAAGTTCAGCCAACATCCGTGCTAAATGCGGAAACAGACATTTATTGGCTGCAGCCAAGCCTCAAGAGGGTGGACAGTGGCATTGTCATTATTGATGAGCTCGAAGCGGAGGGACATGATCAGGTGCATCACCGCAACGAGTGAAGGGAAATGTCGGACCAGCGAAGGATCTCTCTGCACAGCTGGCTGTGCTATCTTGCACAATTTGATAGACCATAATGTGCCAATTGCATGACGTCTCCAACATTGATCCTTCATGTGCCCGCCCACCACTGCAGCAAGCCACGCATGCTGATTAACAACTTGCACCTTCAAGGCGTGCCACTATCTCAGACCACTTTTCCTGCCACTGAGATCACCAAATGCTTGAATCCGAGATAATACCGATGAACCCTATCCGCACCTACAGCATCAACGCCATAAGCACTCAGTTTCCACGTCTTCTTCAAAATCCCCCCAACCTCGTACTTTTATTTTTGCCTTTCCAATCAATCTCTCACGATCAATCCACGTTGAGGTGGGCAGACGAAGAACTTCAGCTCACTGCACTCTGCAGATCATCACCCACTTGGGATGGTTGCATACATGTACACCCTTCCTAGCTCCGCCCCGGCGCGCCGGCGCGGGCGCGGCAACTGTCGATCATATAGGACAGGGATAGCTAGGGGAGATCATGATGTAACCGTACTTGTATTTTAAGATTCAATGCAGCCTCCACAATCAGTGTACAGGTACGTCGCTGGGGCCGGGGGAGGGATACGGGATGGGGACGGAGGGTTCTCCGGTGGGGTACCCAAGTTCGGCGGCCATCATTACCAGCCATCCGTTGCGCTGAAGTGACTCCGCGGAAATGCAGGCGCGTCTATCAGACAGACCGGTGGCTCGGTCTTGCTGTCAGATCATTCTTTGAGTCTCACCCATTCGCTCTCATTGCTGTCTCATCAACTACCTATCCTTGGCTGCTACCTTTGCGGGGTTGTGTGGATCACTGTTCTGAATGACGACCAAATGTTTCACCTTGACCGCCTTCCAGAACCCCCCCTTCCTATACCGTCCCTGGAATGCTGTGCGATGTCTTCCAGATCTTTGAAACCCATTCCTGCGGTGGTCGAATAACGCACTCTCCCCCGTCCGATCTCCCACAGCAGCAAAGTTGGACCCTTGAACCATGGTGCATTAGCAGCTTCAACAAGCAATGTGAGCTCTCGGATCAAGCAAAACTGATGTGTCAAGAAAACAGGACTACCTTCAGGTCAAAGGGAGATTCGACCAGATCCCATCCATACCAACGCAGCTAATCCTGACATTACCATTATCCCCAACCCAAACCCTCTTTTCCATGTCCAAACTCCTCAGTAAACCACCAGATCCAACTTGTCTTACAATACATCAACTTTGCACAAATGATCCATCACGCGTTATCGCTCTCACTATCCGACTCCGAGACAGCACCATAGCCTTGATGACTTCGACTCCGTTCTGGTCTCTTGGGCTTGGACGCACCCGGCGACTGATGAAGCTGCCCCTCCCTCATCACAAAGCTGGCGATCAGCCCCATGACACCAAACACCACGCAGAATACTAAGATATCGGTTAGCACAAAAGTTCAAGTGAGTCAACGTCTCAAAAGCAAAAACACTTACACCAAACATTAACAAAGCTCCTCTCATAGGCCTTGAGCACAATACCCGCAATCTTCTCTGGCAACCCATCAATGGCGTCAAAGTTGGAGAGCACATCTCTGATGATCTGCTCCTTGTCTGGCAGGTCAGGCAACTTGTCTCTCAGTGTGCTTTCCACGAAAGAGGCAATGAGAAGGGAAGCAGTGCTGACACCCAGCAGGCTCCCGATGTTCATGCTGAGGTAGAACCCGGAAGTAGCCACCGCTACCTGGCTTGACTCGAGCCCTGATGTGAGCGCAATGAACGCTGCCGACAGGGAGACACCAAAGCCAACACCAATGGGGAACCCATAGAGAGTCTCCCCCCAGTGCGTCACCCCCCGCCATCTCAAAAAGATGGCCAGAAAGCTGAGGTTAGACAGGATAGCCGCAATGTTGGTGATGAGACGGTATAGCCCGGTCCGTTTAATGACATAGCCGCTGATGAGACTTCCAGCAACGGTGCCCAATGTCACGACAAGCAGTCGGAGGGAGGACGTGGTGTTGGTGTCGCTCATTGTCACGCGGAAGTAGAGCGGGATGGATGTGTAAAGCGCTACTTGAGCAGCTGTAAAAACGAACTGGATCGCGTAGGCTGATACAACATTCCGCTTCCGCAGCAACCTCAGAGGGAAGATTGGTTCTCTTGCCCAAAAGGCTTCCACCAAGAGAAAGACTACCAAGAATCCCAACCAAATCGACATTGGCAGCATGGCCATGGCGTTGTGGACCAGGTTTTCAGGGCCCTTTTCGATTTGGTCAAGAAATAGGAGCAAAGACACATTGGCAATGGCCAAACTGGTTGATCCTGAGAGATCAATCCGTTTGAACTTGGCGTAGGCAGTCTCCTTGGTGGCTGTCGGATTCCGTCCAACTGCCTTTGTGTCTGGAGCAGTTGGCTTGGGGAACGACATCTTTGCCCAAATGAAGATGAGCCCTGCGAGGTTGAGAGGTACGTGATACAGAAGAGCCCATCGCCAGTTTGTGCTATCAGAGATGATGCCGCCAAGGGAAGGACCCAAAGCTCTGCCGATCTGGTTGATGGCATAAACGTAGCCTCGCCAAACCGCAACCTCGCGCATGGGCACCAGGTCAACAATGAGGGTTGAGATGAGCACTGTAATGCCGGCATTGCCAATTCCGCAAAGAGACCTTCCCAGCAATAGACCCCAAAACGAGAAGCCAGCGCCTCTGAAGTACTGGTTAGCCTTCACGTTCTAGTAGAGAAAACAGAGGGACATACTTACGCTATCGTTGCACCTACGCAGTAGCAGATGTATGCAAACAGGAGAAGTGGTTTCCGTCCATAGATATCACTCAGCTTTCCGTACAAAGGCTGCGCAGCAATGATGCCAATGATGTATGCGTTGATGATCCAACTCGCCGAACTTAGTTGTTCGAATTCGGATGCAATGTCTCGAAACATGGCCATCAAGATGGCACTGTCGGAATTGACGAGAAAGACGCCTGTCGTAAGAGGCGTTGCGTTAGAATAGATTGGTGGTCTATCTCACGCAGTAACATACCAAGCAGAAGCACCAAGTTCTTCTTCCATTGCCCGTTGTCCCAGCTCTGCTGTGATCCTACTGTGGAAGTCGGAGAGAGGTCCCCATCTGAAGCAGCCAAACCATCATGTTCCTCGTTTGCAGCGGCATTCAGCGTTTCTGGAGAAACGTTCAGGGTAGGCTGGCGCAACAGAGAGGTCCTCTCTCCGACATCATCTCGAATTTCTTCGTCCTCTATCCTATCGACCATCTTGGCGAAGTGGAGACGTGAGGGGGGGTTGGTCAGTTGTCAACAAGGACGCAGGAGGTGAGGGAGGACAAATGCCAAAATAGAGCCCGCTTGCAGATGGCTTTCCAGCGACTTTGGGCGGGCGTTGATTTAAGAGAACGCGGTGTCGGACCAAAACCAAGACACTGGGAGTGGAACAGAAACTTCGTGATTGAGATTGAGATTGTGTCTGGTGCAACTGAGACTGGAAGGAATCAGATAGATGGAAGGGTGAACACACCCAGCAAACGGTCTCCCAGGACAGCCCCAAGCCAGCAAAGAACACAATGGCAATCGACACTCTCGGCGATATCCCTACAGGGTTGCCACCCGTGTGTGATGGGCCCGATTGCAAATCAAATCGCCCTGATCTCACTCACCCCACCGATGACAAAATAGGCTATCTATCTCTTTCCCTCTGGAATCTAACAACATGTGGACGTGGGGCTTTCTGCCGGGGCCGTTTCCTTCCGTCTCATTCCTCTTCAGCAGGCAGGCAGGCAGAGAGCGCCACCTCACCGCCAACCCCTCCTCGTCGTGCCTTCCATTGTCCAATGTCCTGATAAATGTGACCCACCTTATCCCGGCTTCTTTCGGAGCAACCATGTTTTGGGACATGGAATTGCGTGCCAGTCGGTCCCTTTCCTCTTTCATTGCAAATGACGAAAAATAACAGGGCTTGACTGAGGTGTCTCGGCTGGATCCAGAATCCGTCAGTCGATGACGGTGAAGAAGCAACTGTCTACCAAACACATGTCTCGCCAACCTCCCTTTCTGGAATCACGGCCACCACCATTGGCTACCTGCGGCCCAATGGCCCCCCATCCAGCACAGACCACAGCTCCATGTTCGGCAAACGGGGACCCAACAAATCGGATCGACCTCAGCGATCCCTGTGCAGATCTGACCATCAAAGAATGACCGAAGTCGCCGACCTCATCTGTGCGATACCTATGTTGGCAACCCCACCGTCTACTCCAAGCTGCCAAACTTGATGGCTCACGTCCAGTCACCGCCCGCAAATCAGCCTATCACGCCAAAACGCCTCGTGTCGATCCTCCTTCTGCCGCTGTCAATATGGCACTTCTCGGGTTGACTCAGCTCATGCAGGTTTGATGCCGTCCTCCATTCTCGTCACTGTATCTTACCTCAACGAAACACGACTTGTGCGGCCACAGGAGACCTGCATATCCAAGTCACGAAGTAGATCCCCAAGATCGTTGCATTTGATGCCTGAACTGGCTGGTGACCGCCTCGCACCATGGAAAACACAGGAAAAGCTCAACAGTGGCTCTTTTAGCGCTTTCCCACCACTGTGACTCAGCTGGCGTATATTATAGCCGTTTTCCAAAGAGGTACAACACCAACCACACCACTGCGACCCAAATCCTCCCTACAAAAGACCATTCTAGATCGATAGCTAGGTCGCCGGTTTACCCTCCCTACGCAGCTTCTCACATCAGCAGAAACGCACTTTGCAAGCTTGAATCAGTCCGGTGACCATCATGGGTGCCACTCCATTTTCCGTGGAACACACCACGTACAACCCTGACGCCGTCTACCTCTCATGGGAAGTGGACGGGAAATTCGTGAGTAGGCCCCGTGCCCCTCCACCGACAGACAGGTGATCGAATGCCATGGCGCCTGTCAGTGGTCCGCCAAGGTCAGGTACTGATACGATGCACACAGTTCGGCGATGGGCGTGAAGTTGCCCTCCTCGAGTACATCTACGCTCGGCCGGATCTTGAGAAGCTGAGAGGCAACCCCCAGAAGGTTCTGCAAGCCATCGACGATTACGGTCGGTCCGTCAGAGGTCTGATCAACATCGGGTCCATGAAAGGATCCATCGTTTGCGACATTATCGCTAGACACAGACCTGCCGTGGTACTCGAACTGGGCGGTTACATTGGATACTCGGCCATTATGTTTGGACATGCCATGAGACAGGCTGGTGGAAAGCAGTACTACAGTGTCGAGAAGAGTCCTCTCTTTGCTGCTATAGCCACAAGCTTGATTGACCTCGCCGGCCTCAGAGACAATGTCAGGGTTGTGGTTGGGACGGGGGCGGAAGGAACTCGGCGCTTGTACGATGAAGGGAAGATTTCTCGTGTCGATATGGCCTTCTTCGACCACTTCAAGCCAGCATACACTGATGACCTCAAGCTATGTGAACGGCTCGGTGTTGTAGGGCCGGGGACCCTGATTGTGGCGGACAACATGGTGCTACCAGGGAACCCGCGTTATCTCGAGTGGGTGCATGCAAGTGTGGAAAGGAAGCGCGAGATGGACAAGGGGGCGGTCGAAAAGGGAAACCCAAACCTGCGGTATCGCAATCAATCTATCTCCAGTTGGGAACCATCTGGGCAGGAGGACGCGATGGAGATCACGGAATGCTATGGTATCGAGGAGTAGTGTAGTGTAGGAACCGACACAACCGAGACAGCCGCCATGTTTGTTTGAGATTACCCCACCTGCTCATCATGGCCATTGACCTATCATGATCCGGGGGCGTTGCTGCAATGTGGTGGGCAGCGTGCGCATCATGCCATTCTTGTGCTTTTTGACAACCTGGTTACATCGGTTTCTCTCAGTCAGCCACAAAATGTACACATTCGGGGATACCATGCCGTCCACCGCGTCCAGCCCCGCTGATCGGTTCAGAGCTCTGGCTCGTGAGGGTTGCACGGGAGGGTTCAGGCCACACCGGGCCAGCCCGTGGCCCCTATTATTCACCGAGGGGACTGCGCCGCAGCCAACCGGAGCCAATCATCACTCAATTTCAACGACATATCCTACCTAGACATGGCTGGCTGCATCGATGGATCAATACAACTTCAATCATGCTCTTTGAGAGTGAATCAGCTGTATGTGCGGTGACCAAGGCCGGCTTCGTTATGTACATCATTGCTTGCTATTGGAAGGGACTTGCCAGCCGAGACGATAGCTCAAGACAACGCCGTCATTTGATGCACTGTTGTAGCAGGGGATAGCATTATGGGCGATGATGGGCGCTCACTCCTGAGCTGAACTGAATGATTCGGGTAAGGGCAGTGCTCAAGCAAACCGCCATAGCATACAGCGGAAGGATACCACGCCGAAGCGGACAATTATTGGTCGTGCCCAAGTATATAACGCTATCTGGGGATAGGTACCTGACAGCCTCCGGTCCAATAACGCAGTTTCTGGACTGCAATTTCGTCCTACCTACCGCATGCGTTCACCATGAAGGCAGCTTCGGTATGGACGAGCATCGTCCAAGTCTTCAACTTCTTCACCTTCCCTTCCCCCGGCGGCGACAGCGATGTTTCTTCCCAGAAGCCTCTCATCCCGCACACGGACCCTGAGCAGCCGCAATTCGTGACAGCCAAGATTATTCCCATCACCAAGAATGAGTTTGGTGAGTATTACCATGGAGACAGGCTCATGGTTCAGGAGTACTCCAGTGGCATGGTCTACCATCCTGATGACTACAAGGATGTGCCGCTCCGCACGGGCGGCGTGGAGAGGTCGTTTATGTACAAGGAGCATCCTATTGTGGGGACGCCAAAGAATGGTCAGGAGGGTGAGGAGGGGGGGTTGAATTGTCATTATCCGTACATGAAGAATTGGCAGCCGTGCTATGGGCCGGAGAACAGGACTTGTTGGTTGGAGGCTACGGATGGGAGTGGGAAGAGGATTGATATTGATACGGATTATGAGAATGCTTCTCTTGTGCCGTTTGGGAAGACGAGATATGTGAGTGCTAAGTTTTCAACATGTATCGGGAAGGTGCTGACTGATGGTGATCATAGTACCACTTTGACATATCTGAGGAGCCGATATCTCCTGATGGCATGACGATGGAGCATGGGAAGGTCTTTCAGAGGAGGTATCCCGGACCGTGGATTGGTAAGTTGTGTTCCAGAGATTGGAAGACGAATGTACTAACACATGGAACAGAGGCATGCTGGGGCGATACTATCGGTGAAAAGACACCATCACTCATTGAGAATCGACTCTAGCTAACCAGTACAGAGGTGACAATCAAGAATAACCTCCGATGGAACGGCACCTCGGTAAGCTCTTCTCCGTTTTAAGCACAGGGCGGCCATTAACTCCTCACTCAGGTTCACTGGCATGGCATCCGCCAGTGGGAGACATTCCAGTTTGACGGTGTCAATGGCATCACTGAATGCCCCATCGCACCAGGGGAGACCTTCACTTATCGGTTCCGGGCACTTCAGTACGGATCAGCCTGGTATCACAGGTAAGTCTCCCACCACCTGTCCTATCCTTTGAGCAACCACTAACCATCACCAGCCATTACTCCCTCCAGTACGGAGACGGCCTTCTCGGTCCCATCACAATCTACGGCCCATCAACCGCCCAGTTTGGAGCTAACGAGGCATTCCGTCCCCTGCTTCTCTCCGACTGGAATCACCGCAGCGTCTTTGAGGACTGGCCTCTGATGATGTCAACCGGTGTCGCTCCTGAAATGACAAATATCCTGATCAATGGCACTGGCCAGTTCGGTTGGGGCCCCAAGCCAGAAAAGTACACCATCTGGCTTGACGAAGGACAGGCGCACATGTTGATCTTGGTCAATACCGCTGTTGATACCACCTTTGTTTTTTCTATTGACAACCACACCTTGGAGGTCATTGAGGCGGACTTTGTTCCCATCAAGCCGTACAACACGACACACATCAAGATTGGGATCGGTAAGTTCTTTTTGAGACTCACTAATGGCTGAAGGAGACTTACTAACACAACGGTAAAGGCCAGCGCTACCATGTTCTTGTCCACGGACACGAAAATGGGTACAATACCGAGAGATACGGCAACTACTGGATGAGAGCCACCCCTGCTCGAAAGTGCTCCAAGTTTGCGTTCGGTCCGGACGAGCAAATGGGCATTGTTCGGTACAACAGGACCATGCCGCCCAGGGGCTGGCAAGACCCTCTCTCGGAGCCGTCTCTGTACGATACCATGTGTGCGGATGAGCCCTATGACAAGTTGGTGCCCTGGAGGCCGTGGACAGTGGGCGATCCTGTAAATATCGGTACGTATACTTCTCTTCCATACAGTTCAACCTTCGCCTGGCTGACGTGGAACTAGATCCCAAGGTTGAAGACCCGTACACGCTCCCGAACAACTCACAGTACATCTTCAACGTCGGTATGATCAGCTCTGGTGGACCTAACAGCTCCATGCCGTACATCCCCAACGACAAAGCATACGTCAGTCTCTTTCTTTCGCTTTCAATCCTCCAATCTCTAACCACCCCCCATAGACCCGCTGGATGATGCACGAAGCCCCCTTTCGCATCAATTTTTCCGACCCGACCATCCTCGCCCTGGATCGCATCAATGAGCTCATCGACAAGCCCTACCTTGACGTGGTCACACTCCCCAATGCCACCGATGACCAATGGGTCTGGATGGTAATCACGGCCCCAGACAAGATCCCGCAGGAAGGTGGTAGAATCTTCTTCCCTGCTGCTCACCCCATGCACTTGCACGGTCACGACTTTGCCCTGCTGAGGCAGAGCAACAAGAACTGGTATGATGACTTGGAGATTGGCCATGAAGGGGAGGGGAGGTGGTTCACGCCGGATAAGCTGAATTGCAGGAATGACAAGTTGAAGTGTGATAACCCGCCTAGGAGGGATGTGGTGCTGTTACCGGCGACGGGGTATGTGATTATTGCTTTCAAGGCGGACAATCCGGGGTGAGTCTTTCCCTGCCAAAACAACCCAGGGTCTGCTGTGTTTAGCTAACTTGATGTGAACAGAATCTGGATTTTACATTGTCATATCGCCTTCCATGCCTCGTCCGGGTTGGCGATTCAGATTATTGAGAACAAGGAGAGGATCCCCGAGATTTTGGGGAGGCACGGGGGCAGGGAGGCGATTGAGGAGAGCTGCGAGAGCTGGAGGGCGTGGCAGAGCAATCCGATTAATCATTGGGATTGGCATCATCCGGACCATTTTCAGGATGATAGTGGTGTTTGAGTGGAGATTTATGAAGAGCTTATGTCCGGGTGGGATGTCAGGCACTAGGTAGGTAATGTGGATGATGAGGGCAAGTAACACGCATGGCTCAGCAGGTCTTAATGGGTTGTCTTTGTTTGACACACGACAAACAAGCCGCACAAGTATGTAGCCTTTAGCACAAACCAACCACTCGTTTTTCATCAAGTTGAACATCATTATGCCGCCGGCGGTACCTCTGCGTCATCCCACAAGCTAGCCAACAGCTTCCTATCTCCTGTCCATGGCTCCCTCGCATGCTGCACGGCGTAATTCTATTCTAATGTCAGCCCACTTTCCACCAAAGCCCTCTTCCAAGAAAGATACCCACATCAATCAACACCACATCTCCCCTCTCCCAACTAACCATCGCCCGACTCCTCTGTATAAACTCCACCGCCGAATCGAGATACTCCCTAGGAATCTCACTCCCATCGCCATACTATTATCCATTAGCTGCACCCCCTTTTTCATCGCCTGCCAAAACTTACAAAACAAGGCGGAATATACTCCCCCCTCCCATTCCTATACGGATGTTCCAACGTCCCCTCCCTTATCGCGTTCAGAAACCTCGAAACGCAATTATTAAAAAACATCTCCTCTCCTGTGTGCGGATGGGTCCTTATCCCTGGTAGCACCTGCCACACTCTCAGGTCTCCGAGTTGGTTGTCAGGGGAAATATTCTCCCATTCCCATTTCGCTGTCGGTAGGCGGCGGATCTCGGCTTCGACTTTTGAGCGGATGATGTCAATGGGGTCGGTGTCGAGGACAGTTCGGCCGTAGGCTTGGAGGGGGGTTGTGCCCGGGGAGTTTGTGGGTTGGTGGGAGGGGTGGAAGAGTTGGTATTTCAGGCCGAGACGGCGGAGGGAAGAGATGAATGCGGGGCGGTGGGTTGTGAGGTGGGCGAGGAGGGGGGAGGAGGGGTTGAGGGGGGTTTCGCCTCCTGGTAGATACAGGTCAGCTGGGGGATAACGAGGGGAGGGATGGATAGGGGTTAAAAGGGGGGAGGGGTGTTGGTGGGGAGAGGTTGGGTAGAAACATACCAGTCTCTGGGGCCTCAGCACAGTAGAAGAATACATAAGAGGGAAAGTGTGGGCTTAGTCCAAACTCGTTGTGAGGAAAAATTGGCATGGTGTTTGGGCCTTCGTTTGCTGTTGCTACGTTCGGAGCGAGAACTGTTCGGCGGACTGGGTTGCCAATGTCTTCGTGCGGTGCGAAGCCAAAGGCGTGGGCGAATTGGGAGAACTCATCTGCGGATTTGAGGTTGAGGTTTTGGAAGCAGATTGCGCCGTGTTTGTTCAGCAACGACCTGATTTCACCAGAGGCTGTGAGCTTCTTGATTTCGGAAACAACATCGTCTATTGAAGAGGTTTGGTCTGTTCTGCTGAGCGAATAGGGGAACTGTGAAGATGGTGGGTAGGGAGCAGGGAGATCAACTGATGGCTCGTAGTGAGCTGGTCGAAGGATATCAACGGTTGCCATCTTGAGTTATGTCTCAAACTGAAGTCAAAACAAGCTGTGGCGTTCTTGGGGCTGCATTGGCAAACGTTGTGACGAGGTGGTGGGGGCAGTCACATCGTAACCCATGCGCCCACAACTTCCCCGGATCCTTTTAACATGGAAGTTTTTCATAATTTCATGAATGCCAACCCCCATATCCTTTGCGTGATCGCGCCCAAAAAAGTGTCAACAACACCGGTGTTTGTAGTGTGGTGATCAAGACGCAAGTCGATGGCGCAACGGCATCCCTGTAAGCACGACTCTCCTCCAGCGACTCCACTCCGCTGCATCTTGTTCGTCCACCACGTCCCTCGCCGGAGGAGGGTAGCTATTCCCGGACAGACTACCGGGTGTGTTGCAGTGATAAAACCAGTCCCATTGAGACCTACCGGCCGGTTGGTACCAAGTTCATCATCAACACACCTCATCACGACATCCTGTCAAGAGGGCGACTACGCCAGTTCTGCTCGATAACCCCCCAAACCCCCCATTAACCCCCACATGGCCAAGTAAAATATCGATAGGGAAACCAGGTAGCGGGAGACGGTGATCACTTACCGCTGCAGTCGAGCTGCCAGATCCAGACGGTTGGATTGCAGATTCTGCGCGTGGCGAGATGCATAAAGACGGGGTGTCGCTCGCTGGTCGGGGTTGAATCTGTATCCTCTCATCACTCATCGTCAAGAGCTGTTTCTTCTGGGTTCAAACACTCAGACAGAATCTCAGTCAAGATGTCCACCGCCGAGCAGGACCAAAAAGTTATCAACGATGGGGCCTTGATCGAGTCCCAAGGCGAGCAGACGAAGCCTGTTTCGTGGTTCACGAGATGGTATCGCAGTCCTCTGTTCAACGTCATCATTGTCGGTCTCATCTCTTTTACCCAACCCGGTATTTGGAGTGCCCTGAACAACACAGGTGCTGGCGGTCAGCAAGAACCCTACCTTGTCAACGCCTCCAACTCTCTGACTTTCGGGTATGTCCCCTGTTCCACCTCCCCTCACCCCTTGACCAACTTGCTAACCTCCCCACAGTATCATGGTCTTCGGATGCCCCCTCTTCGGAATCCTCGCCAACAAAATTGGCGTCAAAAAGGTCCTCATCATCGGTACCCTCGGTTACGCCCCCTACTCGGCCTCGCTCTACGTCAACAACCGCTACGGCACGGAATGGTTCGTCCTCTTCGGCGGCGTAACCTGCGGCATCGCCGCCTCTGCCCTCTGGGCCTCGGAAGGCGCCATCGCCCTCGGCTACGGCGACATCAAAGACCGGGGCAAGTTCACCGGCATCTGGCTCGGCCTCCGCGAACTCGGCCAGCTCATCGGCTCCTCCATCCAAATGTCTCTCAACGCGGGCAAGGACTCGTCCACAAGAGGCAAAGTAGGATACACCACCTACCTCGTCCTCATCGCCCTTCAATGCCTCGGTCTCCCATTATCTTTCCTGTTATCCCCACCCCAAAAGGTCATCCGAAGCGACGGGACATCCCCAAGAGACCCAACCATAGGCAAGACCTTCCGGGAAGAAACCCGCAAGATCTGGGCGTTGATGAAGCGCAAGCAAATGTACCTTCTCATCCCCATCCTCGTCGGCTTCCAATGGAACACGACCTACCTCGGGATCTACATGACGAAATACTTCTCCGTCCGCGCCCGCGCCCTCGGCTCTCTCACCGCCGGCATCGCCGCCACATTCGCCAACATCTTTTGGGGGTGGTTCTACGACCTGAAATGCTTCTCCCGTCCAACCCTGGCCAAGATCTGCTGGGCTTCCTTTGTTGTTCTCATGCTTGGGTCATTCGGCTGGCAGGTCTCCAACGAGAAGTTATACGGCGATTCCAACCCCCGCATCACCCTCGACTGGGACCTCCCCGGGTTCGGCAGGGGTTTCGCCAGCATGGTCATGCTCCGGTTCTTGAACGAGAGCCACTACATGTTTGTGTACTGGATCGTGGGGGCCTTCTTTGACGACATCGAGACTTTGACGCTGGCGGTGAGCATTGTCCGGACGTTTGAGAGCGTGGGGTCTTGCATTTCGTTTGGTATCGGTGCTGCTAAGGTGCCGCCTATGGTCAACCTCGTCATCTCGTTTGCCATGTTTGGGTTCACCATTCCGGCGACGTCGGCGGTGGTGTTTATGGTGCCGGAGAGGCCGATTGACTTGCGCAAGGTTGAGGCTGGTGGGATTTCGGAGGGTGAGACTGGCAGTGTGGGTGCGAGTGAGGATTCTGATGAGAAGAGGGCTGTCAAGGCTTGAGCAAAATGAGTTGATGATGTGTATGATGATGTTGGGGCGGATTTCCAAATATGAGAGATGGTAATGATGAACAACTGTTGCGCATAGATAGTCATAGATACCTAGGCTTTTGAGGCCTCGTTAGCAAAAGTAATAACCGCCAATAGCAACTGATGAAGGATGCAAAATTTCCATGTTCCATAGGAGGGAAAGGCCAAAAGATGCACCCGACGTGGGACTCGAACCCACAGCCTTAAGATATCAATCACCTCTGAAGATCCAGAGGAATTGTTAGAAGTCTTACGCGCTACCATTGCGCTAGCCGGGCTTGGTTAGTTGTTGGAAACTGGTCACGAAACAGGGTCCAAATAGAAGTCGAGATTAAAAAAAATGTGTTTGTCAACGAAGGCTGACAACACATCAGATGATAACTGAAAGAATAACAGGCTGACTTGGACTAGAAAAGTAGCACCACATGGAACTGATCTGCGTTGTGGTGCCCCCCTCAGAGAATACGCTGCGGCCCGATGACCTGTCAGCCGCAGCAAAGCGTGGGTGACCACGCCCGCACGCCGAGTTCGGGACCGGCATTGGAGAAATGGGTGCTAAAAATTAGCGGACATCCCGCTGTCTGGGCGGCCAGCGCAGCGCCGGGACAACGGCTCGGGAGCGCACGGGAGCACATCATTTGTCCAAACCGCCAGTTGACTCAAATATCGCGTTCTGACCACCTCAGTCAAACTCCGCCACAAAGTCTGTGAAACAGCCGCATCTCCACGTCCGAGTCATTTCTATTTGCTCTTTTAAAAGGCCATGCCACTGCTATAGCCCGGCGCATCAACCGTCGTCTCTGCCGTCGCTTCTCAACATCCCCGAGCCTACCTTCCTACCAACGACATGGCAGTCTGCGCCGCCGTCAGAACAGCCTTCCGCAGGCAGATCCAGAACCTCGAAAAGTTCCGACAACGCCGACCACACTCCTCGAAAGTCAATGGAGCGAAACCAATTCAGAGCGCGCAGCAACAAGCTCCGATCACACCGCCCGCGAAGATCCAACCTCCGCCTCTCTGGCTCAGGCTCGGGCCGTTGACGAGAGCAGCTCAGGCGTACGGACGAACGCACCAGAAGCGCCCATATACGACACAGATATTGACCTCGCTGTTTATCTTCCTGTGCGGCGACATCTCGGCGCAAAGCATTGGTGGGGACGAACATGACTTCGGGCGGACGGCGCGAGCGCTATTCATCGGTGGAACATCGTCGGTGCCATCATATCTTTGGTAGGCAATATTTCGGGGGTTTGCGCTCGATCGTGGGTTGGCTAACGTTGTCGCGCATAGGGTGGTTTACCTGTCGAACAGCTTCAACTTTGCGTCGCGAGCTCTCTCGATAGCAGCGAGAGTTGTCGTTAACCAAATCGTGTTTGCGCCACTGTTCAATACGTACTTCTTTGGCACACAGGCTGTGTTGTCTGGGGCGTCGCCTTCCGAGATATGGGAGCGCCTTGTGAAGACTGTCCCACCGAGCATCGCGAATTCCGTCAAGCTATGGCCGGCTGTTATGGCCATCAACTTCGCCTTCGTACCTCTGCCATTCCGTTCCATGTTCAGCGGGACTGTGGCGGTGGGCTGGCAAACGTATCTGAGCTGGCTGAACAAGAAGGCCGAGGAGAGCATCGCGGCGGAAGCAGAAGCAGCAGCAGTAGCAACAGTGGGGAAAGTAGAAGAGGTTGCTGCGTCGGCTATGGCCAAAGCCGCGGCGTGAAAAGGAAACAAGACGGAATATTCATGATAGATTATAGAGTTAGTTAATATCCTATAGCACAAGC
Organism: Podospora pseudoanserina; assembly: GCF_035222485.1. Taxonomy (NCBI): domain Eukaryota; kingdom Fungi; phylum Ascomycota; class Sordariomycetes; order Sordariales; family Podosporaceae; genus Podospora; species Podospora pseudoanserina. The sequence continues at coordinate 3,084,917 of NC_085925.1, forward strand.
AAGGCGTTAGGTGGTTTGTTCAAGAGCAGAAGCTCAAGCTTTGATAGATCGGACGATTTGCTCGAGGGGACAGTGCGGGGTGCCGTGCATCGAGCATCTGACAGTGGCTGCGCACGGTCCAGACGACCATCTCACACTGTGCCACCCTTGGCTGGCCCCTGCAAGCGCCAGGAACCAAGCCAACACCGCGGTAAAGCTCCAAAAATACTGAGCCCAAGAAAACATCGTCATCATCCTCACCAAACTCCCCCACACCACGACTTCTCTCAGAAGCCATTGAGCGCTGGCCCGGCTCAGCTCTGCGTTCAACCATGGCTAGCCCCTTTCTCCGAACGAGGCATACCCTCTCCTCTGCCCTCCGACCCCTTGCACGGAATCCCACCCCGAGAATCAACCATGCCGTCCCTCGTCGCCCCGCCTCAACTGCTTCCTCCTCCTCCGGTGGCTCCAGCGCAAAGACAGTAGCTATCAGCACCGCCCTCGGTACTGCCGCCGTTCTCGGATACTATTACGCAACCGACACTCGTGCCTCCTTCCACAAATACCTCGTCCCCCGCGTCATCCGCGTTCTCTTCCCCGACGCCGAAGACGCCCACCACGCCGGCACCGCTGCCCTCAAAGCCCTCTACTCCGTCGGTCTCCACCCCCGCGAGCGCGTTCAAGATGGCGACGCCACCGGTGCCAAACCTTTGGCTGTCAACGTCTTTGGCGTCGAGCTGTCCAACCCAATCGGCATCTCCGCTGGTCTCGACAAGGACGCTGAAATTCCCGACCCTCTGTTTGCTCTCGGCGCCGGTGTTGTCGAGGTAGGCGGCATCACGCCCCTTCCGCAAGAAGGAAACCCCAAGCCAAGAGTTTTCAGAGTTGTGTCTACCGATGGGTTGATCAACAGATATGGTCTAAACTCCAAGGGTGCTGACGCCGTGGCTGCGCACCTGAGGGAAAGACTACGGACATTTGCCCGGAGCATTGGTTTCACGGAAAAGGAGATGCTTGACGGGGCGGCGGGAGTTCCGGTGGGCAGCTTGAAGGATGGGCGCTTGCTGTGCGTGCAGATTGCCAAGAACAAGAAGACAGATGAGAAGGATGTGGAGGCTGTGAAGAAGGATTATGTCACTTGTGTCAACAGGCTGGCACCATACGCCGATGTGCTGGTTGTCAATGTCAGCAGTCCCAACACTCCTGGCCTGAGAGATTTGCAGGCTACCGGCCCATTGACTGCGCTGCTGAGCGCCGTCGTGGAGGAGGCGCAAAAGACCAAGAGAAAGGTCAAGCCCAGAGTCATGGTCAAGGTCAGCCCAGATGAGGATGACGACAGCCAGATGGAGGGTGTGGTGCAGGCTGTGTGGATGAGCGGAGTGGACGGTGTTATTGTGGGCAACACAACCAAGAAGAGGACGGGGCTCGTGCCAAAGGGCGTGAGACTGACCAGCCAGGAGCAGAAGAACATCATGGAGGATGGTGGCTACTCGGGTCCAGCGCTGTTCAATCAGACGCTGAACTTGGTTGGAAGATACAGAAAGATGCTGGACAGCTATTCGCTCAAGACCGAGGGCCTCGGGGATGCGTTCAACAAGGACCAAAAGGTCATCTTCGCGACGGGTGGTATCACAAATGGCGACGAGGCTCTCAAGGTTCTCAATGCTGGAGCCAGCGTTGCCATGGTTTACACCGGGATGGTCTATGGTGGGTCCGGCACTATCACGCGGATAAAGAATGAGATGCGGGAGAAATTGGCTATCGAGGACAAGAAGCAGTGAGGAAGAGACCGTGAAGGCTGAGTGTAGGTGTAGGATTGTATATATGCATATTGAACGGCCCTTTTGACCGAGCATTCAGCAAAAAGCGAGATAGAAGCGAATGTTTATACCCCCAACCACTTCGTCCGCCTCCGACCGAACATCACAAGTGTCATCAAGTGGGTTACAAGCTGAATGTATGCTTGGGGCGGACTCACCGAAGAGGGTTGCATGGAGTTTTTACAGTTTGTTTTTGGGTCGACCAACCCGATCGCTTCCAAGTTATCCGATCCAGCGGGCTTGGCATGCATAAAAATGTCACCCCCTGACCATGGAAGCGCCAGGCTTTGTTCCTCCAAGCTTCGATTCCAAAACTAACGAATCGAATTTTCTACGCCATGCCTCACAACCGTCGGTCCAGGCCGGTTTTTCCTTCTGGAAATCATCATCCGGCCTGTGGTTTGCCTGTAGCTTGGTGGAACAGTTACCTTGGGGGTTCAATTCTAGGGAGAATGGGGTTAGGGGGGCCGCTGCCATACTTATCGGCCACGCCAGGGGCGCCAATCACAGCGCTCCCCCAACGGCACGGGTTGGTGCAGAATGTGCAGGGGGGGTGTGTTCATCAATCGGAAGTTGAGGAATGTCTATGTGCTCCTTGTGTCACAGTGTGTCAGATGAAGTGCGTGCCTGAACACCAGCGCCGTTGGACCAAATAGTTTGGGTGTTGTGGAATGTTGCGGCACGGCTTTTTTTTTTTTTTTTTTGTTTTTTTGTTTTTACTTCAACTGCCGTTCTCCCAGGTTTTTTTTGTTCGCTGTTGATGTTGTTTTGCTCAATCCTCTTGGATTATTGTCTGGGCGGTGATTTTTGGATGACCTAATAATACTCCAAGCCTTCCGGTCATACGATACCCGTCCGTCCAGCTTTGGTAGACTGTACCAGCCCAGAAAAATGAAATCCATCCCTCGTCCTACAACAACAACCACGAAGACCGACGACGAACTGATCTCTGACAATTGGGGACTCTCGGATGAGGAGGATCATCTCAAAATGAGCGCTACACCAACAGCAAAGGTTTTTTGGCAACTCGCACATTCCAATTCACCAACTTCTGGTCTCGCCAACAAGAGAGCCAAGCGCAGGAGAGCTCGCTCGGCGGGTTGCTTCGGCATACCGTTTGATCTGCTCGCCTTCCTGTCCGTCTTTCAACTGGACCCAAACCAAAACAACAACACCACCAAAAGGATTCAGTCATCATCACCACCACATTTTGAGTCTGAGAAGGTCGGGGAGGTAAGGAAATCGGCGACATGGCCACTTATCCACTCAGCAAAATCACAGGCTGCCCGGGAGGCACGCATGGCAGCGAAGCGCTCAGCGGCCATCGACCGGCAACTTGAACAAGACCGGGAAGCCTTGTGTCGGACGGCTCAAGTCATGGTTACTGGTTGCGGCCCGACAAGATGCGAGGGAAAGACTTTGCTTTTTGACCAAATGAGAAAATGCAGCTCACCAGGATCCTCCGACCAGCAACCAACAGGGGATCCAGCCACCCAAGTGAGAACCGCGGCCATAAAAGAGATGAAACGAATCCTCTATGAAATCCACGCCCAGGGAACACACTACCATCAACAACCCAACCAACAAATCCCACCACCCCTATCAAACCTCCTCCAAACAGCCATCACCCTCCACGATTTACCCCTCCACGATTTACCCCTCGACGAACCCCCCCAAGTCAACCCAGAGACCCTCGTCTTTATCAACCAAACCACCACCTTGTGGTCTGACCCCCTCTGGACAAACCTCTGCTACACCACTCTCGGCCGCTCCCGCCCATTCATCACCCTCCTCCTCTCCCTATTATCCCGCTCTTTTACCCCATCATACACCCCCACACCAACCGACCTCTCCCACATCAAGCACTTCTCCTCCTCTGCCCCCCGATCCCTCCACCGCGAATCCCTCACCCCCTTCCCATCCACCTCCTCCCTCGAATTCGATCTCATCGACCGCGACAATACATCCTGCTGCTCCTTCCTCCGCCGCAAAATCTTTAATTTCCTCTCCGCCAACCTCTCCATCCTCATGCTGGTCGACTTGGCGTCTTACTCTCAAACCCTAGAGGAAGATAACAACGTCAATTACCTCAGCGAGGCGCTCCGGTCCTTTGAGGGGTTGGTTAACAACAAAATGTTTGCGCAAAACGCCCGCGGGGCGATGATGTTGCTTTTGTGGAATAGTGAGGGTTTGGAAAGACAGTTGGATGAGAGGCCGTTGGGGGGGTATTTTCCTGACTTTAGGGGGAGAAAGGGGGAGGAGAGGGGTTGGATTAGGAAGGAGTTTGAAAAGGTTGTTAAAAGGGGTAAGTATGGGAGGGATGTGAGGATTCGGGTTGGGGAGCCGGGGGAGGAGGGCACGGTGAGGTGGGTTGTTGGGGCGGTGAAGACGGGGTTGTTGGATCAGGGGTTGTGTGAGATGGGGTTAGGGAGGGAGGGGGAGGGGAGTGGGTGGTGTCGGAGGGTGTAGGTGGAAATCAAGGGGGGAAGGGGGGATGTAATGATGATATGACGTGACGATATGGGTAATGGTTCGGGTATTTTGGTTTATATAAAAAGAGAACTCTGTTTTGGTTGCCCCCCTATCTCCTCGTATCCAAAACAAATTTGAGGTCCTGGCAGGTGTCAGAGTACCGGACACGGTATTTGCGGAGCAGAACTCACATCAATAGACTCCCCTCCTGGAGCTTGGTCATCAAGTGATAGCTGAGCAAGGCGTTTCTTGCGCTCTTGTATCTTCAAGATTTGCTTGAACCCGACATGTATTAGCTTCTATTCTTCAGTCAGCGACGAGGAAGCGTACCGGCTCAATCGTTCGTTCCGTCACATACTTAAGAATCTTGACCGGCCGAGTCTGGCCCATCCTGAGCACTCGGGCAACAGCTTGTGCTTAGATGGCTGAGTTGTAGATTGGTTCGACGAGGTGGACGACATTTGCTGCTGTGATGGTCTAACCGATGGCGCCGGAATTGATGGTCAGAAGTAAGATTGGGATGTCTGGATTTCTGCTGAAGTTGTTCATGATTGCTGTGCGATCTGTTGCGTTGACCATCCCGTCGATCCTCAGAAATGGGAGGGAGCGTTAGTGAGCAGGATTTGGAGTAAATTGAGGGTCGTCCGCCAGGAGGTAAAGACAACACTATGGTTTGTTAGACTATTGAGCTGGCGGCTGGATGGTACTTGTGCGTACCTTTTGCTGCCGTCAGCATTGAAATGTTTCTATGTTTTGCGCAACAGTGAGGAGCTTGGAGGAGTACCCTGCTGTGGAACTGGTTGGAGATCGCGCTGGAGAAGGACTACCGGAAACCGGTGTAGATGCACCACTTGACGTCACAGATACGCTCAGAAGGCTGTTTTTGGTCGCCAAAGATGATTGAGGCTTTGAAGTGACCAACAACTGCCCGCACAGAGGGCACTGTTTGGCCCCACTGAGAGATGAACTGGAGTCCTCATCTATACAGCACAAGACGCATGAGTCGCCCCCGGTCATCTCGAGTTCTCTCAATTTTGACCGATAACGAGGCCGCTGGTGCTGATTTGAGGTGACAAAAGTCCCATGATTGCAAAGCATCCTAAGCTTTACGCAGTCTGGAAGAGGATGTTGAAGCTCTTCAACTCAGACTTCCCGCAAGCCTGCTGTTCATCCTCGGCTCAACAATCCTCCAGAATGGCTTCGTACGCTGCAGTCTTTTCAGGAGAATGGCTTATCAAAACCGTCTCAGTGGTGGATGGTGGCAAGTCGAGCAAGGTCTCTGTTCTCCGCAGACATATTGTGTTGAAGAGGAGCTTGAGATTTCGAAAAGACTCGCCCGTAGTTGGATCGTTGCGGATAGGATCAACGATCAGTCTATCGAACCTTTTGGCATCTGACAGGTGCCCATTTCGCAGGAAGTGGAGCAGTGATCGCAGGTCTGATAGGCTGTTCTGGATGGGAGTCCCCGTAAGACACCACCTCCGTTCAGCCTGAAGCGAGTGAGCTGCTTTGAAGATGACAGTGTCGAAATTCCGAATACAGTGGGCCGCGTTTCATATATCAGTTACTCCATATGTTCTTCCCAGTCAAGGGAAATGTAATGCCGCTTTTGGACTTGGGTGGGGTGTGTAGTTAGGAACAGCACTGCCTCTTCCACCCTACACTCCTGCCCATTTCAACCTGGAAAAAATGTGTTTGATTTCGAAATGTCCAAATTAACTAGCTTAAGTTCGAATACCGAATTTGAAAATCAAGGTAAAGGCCTAGTTACATCGTGCGATAAACCAACATACTGCTTATCTTAACTACAGTTTCGTTTCATATTTACATACCTACCTAAGCTCCTTTATTACATTTAATTAACAAATTAGCAGTTATAGCGTCATACCTCCCTAGTTTCCTTAGCATTAGCTGCCGCTCTTATAGGCTTAGTTACTACAGTTAAATTATTTTAGGAGCTGTCTCGTGTAATAAAAAAGAAATATAAGTAGAGTGTACCAAAGGATTAACGTACATTAGAAGCGAGTGCACTATATAAGCGAGTGCACTACTTTTTAACCGACGTACTATCCTTCCACGCAACATTAATTTTTTCTACATAACCCAATATGCCTCTTACTTTAAAGGAAGCCAGGGTGATTCTAGCTCTCGAAACTCTTAAAAAAGATAAAAATCTTAGCCTCCGAGCCGCAAGAAAGATCTATAACGTCCACCATATAACTCTCTTACGACGACGCGCTAGCCGGCCTACACGACGCGATACTACGCTTAAATCGAAGAAGCTTATTTAACCCGAAGAGAATGCTATTATTTAATATATTATTGAGCTATATACGCGAGCTTTTCTATTAAGATTGCGTAGTGTAGAAGATATAGCTAACTAACTACTACGTATATGCAACGCGCCCCCTATTAGCAAGCTTTAAGTATATAACTTCGTTAAATGCTAGCTATAATTCCGTACGCGTTTTACGTATAGATACGGCTACTAGAGGGTTAAATGCGAGGATTTAAAGGTTATTACCGAGTAGTTTACGCTCGTACGGAATACTAAAGCTAAGTATAGTATTATAGATAACGATATTTATAACTTCGACTAGACTAGGTTTATAATAGGTATTATTTTCGCGGGTATAGTAGTTACGACCTCGGACGGCCTTAGTTAGGCGAAACTGGCCTAGCCTGGTAACCGCGAATAAGTAACGGTAATCCAGAGAGTTAATGCCTTCGGTTAGGCTATCTTTCCTTTTATTATTTTAGCCGCGTAATACTATTTTGCCAACTAGTATACTAAGTATAACCTACCGTCTACTTAGCGTATTGTAACTACCGATAATAGCTAGACTACTAATCTAGTAAGTTTAAATTAGAGTAATATAACGAACCTCTATCTAAAACCTCTAAAAGGGATACTAGTTGAAGGTACTTTTAAATAATTTTAGTTCGGTATAGTTAAATAATATACAATAATAGCTTATCTCTATTATAATAGTTTAAATACTAACGATTATAATTTATATTATATATTACGGAACTATCTATCTATACTAACTAATTCCTCTATATATATAGACCTTAAGACCCTAAAGTATTTATCGTGCTATATCCTTGATTACTTCCTAATATATTATATCCTATAAAGTACTCGTCGTACTATACCTTCGATTACCCTAAATATTTTATATTTTATAGAGTACTCGTGGGTTTTAACGCTATAGTATTCTTTAGCTAGCTTTAATTAGCTATTTCCTAACTTCCTTAATAATTAGTTAAGGACGTCCTACGCTCTATATATTACGCAGCCTACCGTTAAGTTAATTATAATATAATACCCTTTTTTTTTAAAAATCGACGCCCCGGCAACTTTATTTCTAAAATAATTTTTATTCCTTACTTTCTTTTCTATATTTTCTTAATAGGTTTTTCCCTTTTACTATCGCCGATATATTTAACCGTATAAGGAAACCGACCTATATAAGTACCGACCGTCGTTACGATTAAATATTTTTTTTTAAAAAGTTTAACCTTATTATACCCGAATATATTTATTATAAAAAACATAGCTTTTAGTATATAGTTTCCTCTTAGTATAACCGGTACCTTTTATATATTAAATCGAGTTACTTTTATTATAATATTTATAGTATAAACCATAAGTCTTTATCTAAGCTATCTTATTTCCTTTTATTAATTTTATAGTCCGCCCTTTTATTAAGGAGAAAAAGCGTTTAAATACCGAAAAGCAAATTACTTTAAATAAGTTTTTTTACTTTAAAGCGTAATTATATACCTTTAAGGTTCGAGCCTTCGTTACCTTTCGCCGTAAATCTCGACTCCTTAAGAAGGAAAAAGGGGAGTCTTCTGCGCGGTTTATTACCTTATATAGCCCGCTGGTAGCAGATACCTCCGCTATCCCTTCTTTTACTATTACTTTTTTTTCCGACTTCTTTTTTCTAAATCCCTCCTTAGGCCTTAACTAGCCTCCGGACCTTCCTTTAGATCTTAATACTACCGGTCCTTCCTTCCTAACCGCGCTAAATACCGTTAATAATATACTTTTTATTTTTTAAAGTAATTAAAATATATAATATTATTTATATTTTAATTTTTTATACCTTTTAACTTTATAGTATAATATATAATACGTTAATTATTATATCGAAAGCGTAAGTTCGATTCTTATTAAAGTTCTCTATTTAAAAAAATCCGATAGGGTTTTTCTAAATATATTTTAGGCTTTAACCGGTTTAAATATTATTAATAAAATTCTTTTTGCTTATTTAGGTAATTAAAATATATTTATAACTTTTACGAGTTATTTATAGCTGGATATTCTAATTAATTAACTAAATACTTTAATTAATCTCTATTAAACCGTAAATTTAATATCTTTTTTACATTATATTTTTCTTTTTCGTTTTCCGCTATTATTTATATATTAACTTTATTTACGTATAATATAGGTTCTAAAAATAAGATATAAAAGATATATAACCGTAAATATATTATATTAAATAGTTTTAATTCGAATATTATTTTCGATATTTTCCTTTTAACTTTAAATAGTTTTACTTTTTTATAGTCTAGCTTTTTAATAGGTTTTTTAGTACGTAAATTATATATAGAAAGGAATACTATATTTCCCTCTTTAAAGTAAAGTCCTTCGAGCTTTTTAATATTATAGTATTTCCGTATTTTTTTCTTTATAAACTTTAGTTTTTACTTAAATTTACCGTAAAATATATATATTTTATTTATTTTAATTTTAGCTTTAAGTACCTTAACCGTAAGTCCCTATCGTAGATTTACTTCGTAACCGAAATTTCCGAAAAATAATATAGATTTAATTATCTTAATTAATAATATATTATATATTAGTTATACCGTAAGTAATAATTTAATTTAATCGTTTTATTTAAAATTAATATAATTCTATAAATATTATTTTATAATTTAATTAAGCCGTTCCGTTTAACCGTCCGTCTAAAGGTAATAGGCCGAAAACGCTTTACTTATTACCTTTAACTTCGTTATTAACGCTTTTTAAAACTTCGATATAAACTTAATATCGCGGTTTATAATAAACTTCTTTAGTTATATATATATTAATATAATATATTATAGTATTATATCTATTAATTATTTTATTAATAAAATTTTTTTATAAAGTAAAAAGTATATTTATTTAATAAACTTATTGACTACCGTTAATATATATTGAAATAGGTGCTATTGAGGCCTGTAAATATAGGCTCAAATAGCTATCGGCGCAGTACACTGAGAGCGAAGAAGACTTTGACTGCAGCATTCGACAGTTGCCGTGGCACTGAAGGAAGGAGGATTACAGGGGCGGTGCCCTGTAATATATAGAAGAGAATCACTGTAACATAGGCTTGTGAGGCACTAATGAGTGTAGTGAACCAGTATATTGATTGAACCTTGTAGACTAAAAAATACCACAGTGGATAGGGTGTAAGGCAAAGGTCTTATAGGCTATCGGCCTATTACTTGCTCCCCGAGGGTGATTCCGTTCCCGGGCCTGAACGCGCGTTTCCCGGGCCCGAACGCCCGCTAAATGCGCTATCCAAATATAAGGTTACAGGCCACGTTGCCGCTACCGTTTAACCAATGCAGGCCACGTTGCTGCTACCGTTTGACCACTGCAGGCCACGTTGCCGCTACCGTTTGACCACTGCAGGGCACCGGCCTTAGCGCTCGGCCTTCCGGGACCTCGGATTGCTTCCGGAGGCCGAGCCTCCGCTCCGGCAACCGCAGTCCCTAAACACTGCTGATTCAAGCCATCGTATTGCCTCTGAGGCCCTGTAATATACAGGGCTCAGATACACTGTAAAATCCACAAACAAAAGCTGTATTTTAACAGGATATAATTTTAAAGTAATTATAATATAAAAATTATAATCTAGATATCGATTAAAGGGATAGTAATTACCTACGATTAAAAGAGCTTTAGAAGTATTTAATTAACGATAGAAAATTAAAAGTATATATAAAGTAAAGTATAGGATAAATATCCTTTACGGTACTACCGTAAGAAATATAAAAAGTAATAGTATACTTTATCGATATAAACGGTAAGATCGAAAAAATAAAGTTAATAATATTGATAAAAATATCGGAGGTTAATACATACGTTTATTATAAGAATATAAAGAAGGGTAAGAAAAAAGCGGTACCGGTAGAATATCGAGGATACTTAGCTTTTATAGTTAAATACTTAAAAGAGCTTCTAAAGCGAGGACCGTAAAACTATAAAATTAAATTAAAAAAAAAAAACTAAACTATAATTATTTAAAATTTACTATATTAACGATAAGTAAAGTAAGAAGTTACGGAAATATTTAAATAAAAATTTAAAGAAAAGATATATTAGGGAGTCTATATCGCTAATAAAATACCCTATATTCTTTATACCGAAAAAGGACGGTAATTTATAACTATATATAAACTATTATTAATTAAATAATAAAACGGTAAAAAATAATTATTTACTATTATTAATATTTAGGTTACGAAATTAATTAATAAGGGCATAATACTTTATACGCTTAAATATACCTATCGGGTACGCCTATATTAGAATTAAGGAAAGAAACGAATAGAAAATAGTGTTTCGTATACCCTATAATTATTTTAAATATCTCGTAATACTATTTAAGTTAATTAATATATCCGTAACGTTTTAATCTCTTATTAACTATATAATACGGAAGTACCTCGATAAAATAATAATATATTATTTCGATAACGTTCTTATTTATTTATATACTTTAAAGAAGTATAAATAGTATATATAAGAAATAGTCGACGCGTTATACGGAGCCGGACTTTTATTTAATAAAAAAAAAGCGAATTCTATATATAAAAAATAATATATTTAGGATATTTAATATCGTTAAGTAAGGTTCGTATAGAATTAAAAAAAATTACGGTAGTTAAAGATTAGCTTACGCTATAATTATAAATATATATTAGGAAATTTTTAAGGTTTATAAATTTTTATTAAATATTTATTCGGAGTTATATAAGTATTACGAAGTTACTTAATTATTTAATTAAAAAAGATATAGAGTTCCGGTAAAAGTAAAAAGAGAAGTAGGCCTTTTAGGAATTAAAAAAGGCTATTTTAAAAGACTCTTTATTTAAATTACTAAACCCTAATCGATTATTCGAGGTTAAAGTAAATATATTAAACTATACGATTAGCGGATAATTAGAGTAGCGAGAAGATAACGGTAAGCTATACCCGATAACTTTTTTTTCGAAGAAGCTTAAAGGAGTATATTAAAACTATTTAATTTATAATAAAGAACTATTTATTATTATTAAAGCGTTCGAGGAATAAAGATTATATTTTAACGGTATTAAATATAAAATATAGGTCTATACGGATTATAAGAATCTATAATACTTTATTACTATAAAGGTCCTTAACGTACGGTAAATATAATAATTAGAATTCCTTTCGGAATTTAATTTCTAAATTAATTATAAAAAAGGATCGGAGAACGCTAAAGTAAATATATTTAGCCGGTAAATTAATTACCTTAAAGATATATTTAAGGAGTTACTATTATTATTTAAGGAGATATTAAATAGTATTTTTAAATATCTATTATAACCGTAAATAAAGTATTATATAATATATTATAAAAAAGTTATTTTTCATAAATATTAAAGAAAGTTAAGTAACGATATTATAAAGTAATATTAATAGGAAAAACTAGAGATATAAGGTATTTAGAAAAATAGTTAAAGAAGACTATAGTATAAAAATAAAGTATATATAAGGTTAAGTAATAAAACGATATTAATAATAAAAATTTATATATTAAAGCTCGGAGGATATATAAGTATCGGTAAAACTATAGAAAAGATTAAGTAATATTTTAATTAATTAAAGATTAAAAACAATATTAAGGAAGCTATTTAATTATATTATATATATTAAAAAACGAGGGTTATAAGGTATAAGCTTTATAGATTTCTAAAGTTATTACCGGTAATAAAATAGTTATAAAGCTTAATTATAATAAACTTTATTATTAAATTATTAAAGATTAAAAATATAGTAATTAACGTTAAATATAATAATATATTAACGGTAGTTAATAAGCTTACTAAATAAATATATTTTTTACTTTCTAAAGAGATTTAATCGGTAAAATAATTAACGGATATAGTACTATAGTATATTATATTAATATATATATAGCTAAAAAAGTTTATTATAAACCGCGATATTAAGTTTATATTAAAGTTTTAGAGAGCGTTAATAACGAGGCTAAAGGTAATAAATAAAGTATTTTCGGTTTATTACTTTTAAATAAACGGTTAAACGGAATAGCTTAATTAAATTGTAAAATAATATTTACGGAATTATATTAATTTCAAGTAAAATAATTAAGTTAAACTATTACTTATAGTATAATTAATATATAATATATTATTAATTAAAACGACTAAAGCTATACTGTTTTTCGCGAACTTCGACTATAAAGTAAACCTACGGTAAAGACCTACGGTTAAAGTATTTAATGCTAGAGTTAAAATAAATAAAATATATATATTTTATAGTAAATTTAAATAAAAATTAAAGTTTATAAGGGAAAGGATATAGAAATATTATGATATTAAAAGGCTCGAAGGACTTCGCTTTAAAGAAAGACATATAATATTCCTTTTTATACGTAATTTATATATTAAAAGACCTAATAAAAAGCTAGATTATAAGAAAGTAAAACTATTTAAAGTTAAAAAGAAAGTATCGGAGACGGTATTCGAATTAAAGCTACCTAGTATAATAGGTTTACGATTATATACTTTTTATATTTTATTTCTAAAACCCGTATTATATATAAATAAGGTTAATATATAAGTAATAGCGGAGGATAAAGAAAAAAAGTATAATATAGAAAGGATATTAGATTTACGGTTTAATAAAGGTTAATTAAAGTATTTAATTAATTAATTAGGATATTTAATTATAAATAATTCGTAGGAACTATCGGTATATTTTAATTATCTAAATAAATAAAAAAAATTCTATTAACGATATCCGGACCGACTAAAATTTAAAATATATTTAGAAAAGCCTTATTAGGTTTTTCTAAATATAGAACTTTAATAAAAATCGAACTTACGCCTTCGACGTAATAGCCGACATACTATATACTATATTATAAGATTAGAAAATATAAAGAAAGTAAAATATAAATAATATTATATATTTTAATTACTTTAGGATATAAAAAGTACGCTATTAACGGTATTTAACGTAATTAAAAAGGAGGGACCGGTAATATTAAGGTTTAAAAAAAGGTCCGGAGGTTAATTAAGGCCTAGAGAGGAATCTAAAAAAAAAAGTCGGAAAGAAAAATAATAATAAAAAAAAGGATAATAAAGGTATCCGTTACCGGCGGGCTATATAAGGTAGTAAACTACGTAGAAAACTCCCCTTTTTCCTCCTCGAGGAATCGAGATTTACGGTAAAAAGTAGCGAGGGCTCGAACCTTAAAGGCGCGCGACTATATTTCGAAGCGAAGAAGCTTACTTAAAGTAATTTATTTTTTAGTATTTAGACGCTCTTTCTCTTTAATAAAAAGGCAGATTATATGATTAATAAAAAAAAGTAAAATAGTTTAAATAAAGATTTACGGTTTATACTATAAATATCGTAATAAAAGTAATTCGACTTAATATATAGGAGGTACCGGTTATATCGAGAGAAAGCTATATATTAAAGGCTAATCTTTTTATAATAAATATATTTAACGTATATTATAAGCGAGTGACCCATATAAGCGAGTGACCCACCTCCCACCACACCCTGACAAACTATCCTCAATTGCACCACATCAATATAAGGAATTAACTATAATTATATTAGAAATAGCTAAATCAGATGCTTCTGCAGCCTCTTGGCAAGTGCGCGCATTATAGCCAGGCTTACCGCATACATTACAGCACCGAACCTTCGTACGAGCCCCCCCTGCATTACTATTATCCGGCTACGTTTCTTGCATTCCCTCCCCATCCACGGCCTTCTAATCTAGTAGATCCTGTACCTCTTATATAGTAAGTGACCCTCTAAGCCTTATACGTGTTTTTTTAGCTCTCCGGCGCTTACTTAGTACCTTATTAGCCTTACGGAGCGAAGAGACCTCTGCACGAAGGAGAGCTACCTAGTGCATTATAGCCGTTATACCTTTAGTAAGCTGGTCTACCGTAGCTAGTATTAAAGTTGGGGAGCTATTTTGATAGTTAGTAATACGAGTTTTAATAAGCGTTAATTGTGAATTAGCTTCTCGAGGGTTATATAGTATCTAGGAGACCCAAGGTTATATAATACCGGACCGTAAGTTTAGAGGTATTAGTATATAAAGCTTTATATCTAGCTTAGAAAGTACCTTCTCTAGATTATACGGTATAAGGCCAGCACCCGCAAAGCCACCCTATATATTCTTCTCTATTATAGAGGCGAAGAAGGCCTCGCGGAAGGTATAGAGAAACTCGAGCTTACTTATATAGTTAATATATATACGTATTAAGTCCTTAATCTAGCGACCGTACGCCTGTTTTAGCGGCCTAAAGCAGCTAATATCGAGTGGCTGGAGGAGGTGGGAGGAATATAAAGGTATATAGAGCGTAATAATATTATTTTGCTGGTAGTGGCGCTCGAATTCGGTCGAGTGGTAGCTTTCGTAGCTATCGAGGATTAGTAACCGGTATTTACCCTTTATACGGGACGTTATATAATAGTCGAAGTGCTTAATCTAATCTAGGCCTACCGGATTAGTAGTCCAGCTATTATCGGTGGTTACGATACGCTAAGTAAACGGTAGATTATACTCGGTATACTAGTTAGCGAAGTAGTATTGCGCGGTTAAGATAATAAAGGGAGGAATAGCCCGGCCGAGAATATTAACTCCCTAGATTACCGTTACCTATTCGCGATTATTAGGCTAGGCTAATTTTACTTTACTAAGGCCGTCCGAGGTTATAATTACCATGCCCGCGAAAATAATGCCCATTATAAACCTAGTCTCGTCGAAGTTATAAATATCGTTATCTATAATACCGTATTTAGCTTTAGTATTCCGTATAAGCGTAAACTACTCGGTAATAACCTTTAGATCCTCGCACTTAGCCCTCTAGTAGTCGTATCTATACGTAAAACGCGTACGGAGCTATAGCTAGCGTTTAACGAAGTTATGTACCTAAAGCTTACCAATAGGGTACGCGTCGCGTACGCGTAGCAGTTAGTTAGCTATATCTTCCACACTACGTAATCTTAATGGAAAAGCTCGCGTATATAGCTCAATAACGTATTAAACAATAGTATCCTCTTTAGATTAAGTAAGCTTTTTCGATTTAGACGTAATATCGCGTCGTGCAGGCCGGCCAGCGCGCCGACGCCCTAAAGTCTTACGATCGACTCCATAGATCTTAGCTGCGGCTCGTTCGCTTAGATTCTTATCGTTTTAAAGCGCTTGGAGGGCTAAGATTATGTGGGCTTCATTTGAATTAGAAGGCATCTTGGATGGTTGAGGAAATTGTTATTGAGTGCGAAGGTGTCATGTCACGAAGGAAGTGGGTCACTCGCTTATATGGGTCACTCGCTTATAATATACGTTAAGTATAATAAGACCGAACTTTTTAAGAAAAAACAGATCGGTTTCTTTATATAGTTAAATATAATAGTAATAATAAGAGAAGGAAATTTATTAGGAAAATACGGAAAAGAAAGTAAGAAATAAAAATTATTTTAAAAATAAAGTTACCGGGGTATCGACTTAGGAGGAAAGGCATTATATTATAGTTAACCTAACGGTAAACCGCGTAGTATATAAAGCGTAGGACGTCCCTAACTAATTATTAAAGAAGTTAGGAGATAGCTAATTAGGGCTGGCTAGAAAATACTACAATACTAAAACCCATAAATACTCTATAGGATATAAAATACTCGGGGTAATTAAAGGTATAGCACGACGAGCACTCTATAGGATATAATATATTAAAAGTAATCGAAGGTATAGTACGACGAATACTTTAAAATCTTAAGGTCTATATATACAGAGGAACTAATTAATATAAATAAATAGTTCTATAGTATATAATATAAATTATAATCGTTAATACTTAAACTATTATAATAAAGATAAGCTATTATTATATATTATTTAGAAGTGCCTTTAACTAGTATCCCTTTCAGAGGTTCTAGAAAGGGGTTCGTTATACCTTATACTATACGATTCAGAGAAGGTACTTTCTAAGCTAGATATAAAGCTTTATACGCTAATATCCCTATCTTTTAGGCCGGGCACAGCACTCCCTTAGGTCTCACAGACGCTATATAACCCTCGAGAAACTAACTTATAATTAACGCTTATTAAAACTTATATTACTAACTATTAAAATAGCTCTCCGACTTTAATGCTGGCTATAGCAAACTAGTTTACTAAGGGTACTACGGCTATAATACACTAAGTGGCTTTCCTTCGTACAGAGGTCTCTTCGCTCTATAAAGCCAATAAGGTACTAAGTAAGTGCCGGAAAGCTAAAAAAACACGTGTAAGGCTTAGAGGGTCACTTACTATATAAAAGGCACAGGATTTACTAAATTAGAAGGCCGTAGATAGGGAGGGAGTGTAAGAAACGTAGCCGGATAATAGTAATATAGGGGAGGCTTGTACGAAGGTTTAGTGCTATAGTATATACGGTAAGCCTAGCTATAATGCGCGCATTTGCCAGGAAGCTGCAGAAGCATCTAATTCAGCTATTTCTAATATAATTATAGTTAATTCCTTGTGTTAATGTGGTGTAATTAAGGATAATATTCGTAGCGTGGTGGAAAGTGGTGCACTTGCTTATATGGTGCACTCGCTTATAATGTACGTTATAGTAATAAAATTAACACCAGGCTATAAGTAAGACTTTATATTACACGGTAAATAAATAATTAGCCGCATTACGGCTTAACCGCTATCTACCTGCATAATTAATGGTGGAATTAAGGCGGATAATTAAATGCCTTGCGGCTATTAAAGGAAACTAGATTAAATAAAGCTTATTGTGGCGCTTAGAACTACGTTAAGCTAACTAGCCCGATCTCGAGTTGTTCGAGTGGGCCAAATAACGTTTCTACTAAATATTCTAGAGCTACTTATCTTTATAACGAAATAGGGTACTCGAAGTAACGAAAGAGGCGGGATCCAGAAGGATCTAGAGTATTTAGACGGGCTATAAATTAATGGAGACCCCCAGACCCCTCCTGTAACACGCTATGATAAAAGAATAGAGAGAGAGATTGAATAAGAGATCAGCTTAGCTGTGTGCGGCTAGCTTGCAAGCCCAGTCATCTGATCTCCGACACCTTCTGAGATAGCTGCAGCGCCTGCCGATGTATCTGCTCGGCCTCCTCATACTTCCCCTGGCTATCAAGCACAACCGCAAGGTTGTTCATGCTGGTGAGCGTGTCGGGATGCTCCTTGCCCAACACCTTCTCAGATAGCTGGAGCGCCTGCCGTTGCATCTGCTCGGCCTCCTTATACTTCCCTAAATTGTGAAAGCTCTTACCCACTTTGGAAAGAAGACCTGTTATCGCTTCCTCGTTATCTGTTCTCTTCCGTAGTTGAAGAGCATGTTGCGTATGAGGAAGATACCTTATCCACTCTTCTCGGTTTTCGTGTTTGGGCCAAGGAAATATATTGTTAAGCCGTTCTAACACTTTGGCCGTCCATTCCTGTCGCTCTCCCGTTCCATCTAACCAGCTCAGCATCGATATCTGAACTAGCCGATGGATATCGTAGCTATCCGACTCATTCTGTTGGGAGATAAATGCATACGCCTTCAGGGTCCCGATTGCTTCAACAGTCTCTAGCGTCCCCGCCGGCGGCAACAGGGAGTGCGGAATATCCTTCCCGGCTAAAAAGCACAGAAATCTAAGGTAGTTAGCCGCCAGCGCGTCGTGATCTGAGATTTGCTGGAACGAAATCAGCCAAGTTGTGGCGACAGCATTTTGAATGTTCTTATATCGGTGTCGGTCGTCAAAGTGACTACTCAACAACTTAACCATATCCTCATTACTGGACTTGCATAGCTTAAGGTACCGCGCAGTCGAGATCTGCTCCTTGGCCATATAAGCAGACGCTTGCCGTATTGCCAGAGGGAGGTTAGTAAGAAACTCCAGCAACGCATTGTTGCTTCCTGTGTCGCTCATCTGAGAACTTTTTAGGTTTTTCCCTAATAGCTTAAGGGCCTCGTCTCTGCTCATTTCTTCAACTGCGATAATATGATTTTCAGACTCGACCAGCCTTAATCCAAGTTTATGGTTTCGGGTTGTGAAAAGAATAGATCCTTTCCGGCTGAATGGAAGATAGTCGGTAAGGGCGGTATCCCCAAAAAGTAGCTTTTCATCGTCGGCGTTATCGATGATCAAAAGCCAGTTACCCATACTCTCGCGGCCCAATGCGGACTTGATCAGTGCCTTGACATCTGCTTTTTCTTCGTCGATTCCCGGTACCTTAAGCTGCTGGCCGATAGCGCGGTATACATTCTCGAAAGCGGTGGTATTTATAGCGGGAACCCAAAAGACCGAGCATTCCGGCTGCACGTCGCGAATGCGATAAGCGGTCTCCAGCGCGATCTGCGTCTTTCCAACCCCCCCCAGACCTTCGATGGCGGTCCGTTGGCAGTCATCTTCGTCTCCACTAGGAAGAACCCTCTTAAGAAGATCTTCGAGAATTAATTCACGCCCGACGAATTCCTTATTACGTCCGAACCGGACGATCCAGTGTCCCTTCTCGGTAGCTTCGCCATATTAGCACTATTCTGACTGTATCAGCCCACCCAGGAGATGTTCAGCTTACAGTTCTTCCGCAGTTTTAAAACAACCGATGCGTCTCCAGCGAGTTTCCTGACCGCATCTTTAACTAATTTAAAGTTGGGACATTCTGGACCTTGGAATTTGTTCATCCCTGAATGGGTCGCATCCAAGCCTTGGCGAGGGAAACCATGCAGGCAGGCCGAAGACTCCGTCACAAGCTATTAAGGTCAGTTAAATATTACGAACGGGGGCAAATAACGTACAATCTTGCGGGTAACACTCCTTGACAGGCGCTTCGCCCACCCCGGCGATAGAATGCGTCTTAACATCTCCGTCTTCCTGGTCTCGAAAAAGCAACTCAGGGGCAGTTGCACTGCCTTAGCATTAGCGATCTCGGCGAACTTCTGAACGCGCTGGTGGACGAAGTCGTGGCTCTGCTCGAGGTCTTTTATGAGTTGGTCAGAGGCCTGCTCTCCCATAATGCCTTTAACCAGCACCTGCCACCGAGCCTGCTTCGCAGCATCACTACCCTGGAATGGGGTGGCGAGAAACACGATGCCGACAGTGGAAAGCAGGATATGTTTATAGGCGCTGCCTTCCTGGGCGGCTCGGATGATTGCCTGGGGAGGTTAACCGCTGCCCGCCGTATATGATCTAGGGACATACCTCAGCCAGAATAAGCCCTCCAAAACAAGAGGCGACGAAGATAATCGGTCGCGTTTGCGAACCACGGCCTTCGGCGATAAGACCGAGTAGCGTATCGGCATGGCCGAGCAGCGTCTGCACGGGTGCATTTGCGAAGTAGTTTGCATTCCAGTCGTACGTATATATGCGGGCCTTTGGTAGGGCTGCCGGCAGCATGTCGGCGTCCGACAGCCAGTTCACAACCCCATCCCCATTTCTTTTCTTAAACTCCCATGTCCGCGGCGACTCGGTGCCCAATCCGTGGATTGCGATAATACTGTCCGGTTAGACGTGCCTCTATGCGTTCGACCGGGTGGAACTTACTCGATCGTCGCGTCGTCGGGAGCGTCGTCGACTGGGACGATCCGGCGGAGTCCCCTGCAAGCCTAAGAATGGAGTGCCGGTAGTTAGCATCGGTCGCCGCTTCTTATATAGAGAGCGATCTCACCTCTCTCGTGGTCATCCTGGGAATATTCTGAAAAGCGGGGCTCGTATTGTGCACTAGGCTGGTAAGGGTCAACTTCAATCGCGGCGGTTACTATGTTAAGGTCGCCGTAAGAACGAAAGTGATGGAGAGAGGAGTATTTAGACTTAGCGAGACCCATAATGAGGCGCTTTTTGGCCTTTGTATGCGTGTCACACGTCAAACGACCAACCAGCCACATCACGGCCCAACCGCTATCGAGAACCAATGGTGGGAAGTAAGGCAGGCAATCAAGTGCCTCGCGGTTATCAAAAGAATAGTATTGGACACGGAGTATATCGAAGGACTTGGCAGCGGGCTGAGATCGCCTAATGCTTACCGCCCAAAGCGCCAAGAAGCGCCATATCCAACTACTTTTAAGCCATGGTCCTGACATCAACTCTGATGCGACGCACCTGGGCAAGTATTCACAGCGCCCTTCAAAACCGCGGACGATCAAACCGTCGAGTCGTGTTTACGATTGAGAAACCCTTGTCTCTCGACGCTTCAAGCAGGTCAAGACGAACGGCGGAGAAATCGAAACTAAGGAATAAGGTATGACAATAGGATTAAGCATCCCGCAGTCACGGCCGGCTAGTTTAGTTAACAGAGTGCGCATAGTGGCTCCTGTATGTCCTCCGGCTCCGGAAAGCAGGTGACGTGCCGACTCGTCCCGTTCCGACAATTACCCTCCGTCGCCCCCGTCCGCGTTCCACATGGCTCTGCCACGTCCCCCGCTCTAGCCGGTACGCTAGCAGCACCACCGCCGTGCAAGTGTGCGTACTCTCTGACAATTGTATTTATAGCTCGAAACCGACGTATTTGGGAAACGACAAGAGGAAATCACCGCGGATGGCTTGCCGGCTGCTTATCGTTACCACGAGGCCCCTAGAAAGCGCGTCGTCGGTAACCCAGCTAACGATATACTGGCTGTCTTAAGGACGGAACTGTCTCTCGGCGGTCTGGCCGACATGCTCAAGCATCTCTGGTTTGCTGGCGCAGAACGTCCCGCCACCCTGCTGCACTTTCATGTCGCCATGGGCCGGGAGGTCGCCATCGCCGACCGGATGGACCTCCACCTGCTCTGCTCTAATAAAGGGAGGCTCTTTATCAAACCCGTCCCGCGCTTTCTTCTTGATCCAGCCTTTTGTCGCAGCAACCTGCAGTGCCCTGATGGCTGTGCGTGCTATAATCCCCCGGCAGATACGTGCCGGGGAATAGCAAGGAAAGTTGCCTTGGGTTTCCTCTACACATACGTCTGTCTCATATCATGCGAGACCGACTTCCACATCGCCAACGGAACGCGTCTCCTGCCTTGAAATGAAGACGACTCGCCAATCAAATAGGCAGACTGGAAGGCCTTGGCCAGGGAAGTCCTCCAAGTGCACGAACGCGACCCAGATGTGGTCCACCCACGCTTTCTGCGCGCCAAGCTTCGCCTCTCCCGCATCAACACCATCCATCGCTTCACCCGCCTCCCTCCCTTCCACTCCTACGTCCGCGGCTGGCACAACTATAGCAGCCTCTTTCACGATAATCTTGCGTGGATGGCCACTGCCGCTGTCTTCCTGGCCCTGGTGCTGACCGCGATGCAGGTCGGCCTCGCCACGGAGCGACTCCAACAAGACACCACCTTCCAGCAGGCGTCGTACGGCTTCACCGTTCTCGCTATTCTAGGGCCTATATGCGCGTTCGGCCTAGTGGCGCTGGGTACGCTGTTCAACCTCGTCAATGACCTACCGCTGCTTATCGGAAGACGGCGCAACTGCGCAGTGCATGAAACCTCGGGTGAAGTTGGTTACGCGGCGCCCTGATTAGCAAAAGTATTGATATTGAGCAGTGTCCGACGGCGTGACGAGTGTCATATGTGAGGGAACGGTCTTATGACTTATTTTTTTATTATTATTCTTACTCCGTTCTACCCTAAAAATAGTGTGTCGGTCCTGCTGATGCTATTTATATAGGAAAAACCGTGCTTGGAGCCGGCTGAAAAACCTATATCGGTAACAAATAGGCAACAGTTCTTAAAAAAGCCAGATAGTAGCAAAATAAGGAAAGGCCCCAATAAGGCCTTAAGCACTAGTTGTCCTCTTCGCCACACCTTGCGGTTGACCTCCAGCTGGAGTGGGTGTGTGGTAGTTGGAAGCTCCATAAGCTATGGCGCTTCCGATGCACTTAGTGTATACCTTTCGCGCCTTTATAAGGCCTGGGCCCCAAGTTTTGGCTGCAATCGGGACAGTGCATAGCCTTGAGTTTTTAGCTTTTCAAGCACCTTCGCTTTGTGTGCTCTCCAGTTTAGTCTCTAGTCTAACCATATACCTAAGAATCTAGCATAAGGCTATAGTTTAATTTCCGCACCGTCTCGGCTCGCTAGCTGAGCCAAGTGTAGTGGCTCAGTCCACTGAGCTCGGCCCTTGTTAAAGTATATCAGTTCGCTCTTCGCTAGGTTAAATTCCATGCCGTAAGCTATAGCCCGCTGTAGGCAGGTCGACTAAGCTTCCTCGAATTGCTGGCAGTTAGTGCTGGAGTGTTTTCCGAAGGCTAGTATATTCGTATCGTCGGCGAGTCCTATAAGGCTTTATCTAAGTGTTTGTCTTTGAGCTCCTTCTATAAGGAGGCGATGTACAAGATGAAGAGGACTGGTGAGAGGGGGGAGCCCTCTGGAACTCCAGCTCGGATGCTGATTTTCTGTTTCTTTTGGTCGTTCAAGGAAAGTGTGGCTTTTCGGTCTGTCAGCTAGTTTCTCACCCAGTATACAAGCCACTATGGAAAACCCTGGTCTCGGAGAGTTGCGAGTAATCAGGTGTAGTTAACTCTGTCGAAAGCACCTATGAGATCGAGTGTGGTAGTGTGGCCGTGGCTCGCTGTTTCCAGGCCCTTCTCACTTAAGCTGTTACTAGTCTTATTGCCAGTTCTATGGACCTATGCTCCTGTTAGCTATTTGCTCCTTTGGAAGTAGTCCGTGTGACTCGGCTGTTTCCGTTATCCGTTTTGTAATTACTGCCTCGATGATCTTCCTAATGGTAGGTAGTAGCGATATTGGCCTGTATCCTCCCGGGGTCTGGTAGTCTGCTAGCTTGTTCCTAGGTTTGGGTGGCTATGGTTATAGCCTCCTTTAACCTCTTAGGTTACCACTCTAGTTCGAAACATCTCTGCACTAATACTAACGGTCTCGAAGTAGTATATTGCAACTAGCCAGGCCACTCTACGAGTACACTGAACTTGAAGAAGAAAGGAAAAGAGAAAGAGAAAGTTTGATAACATAAGCTTCTAATGTGGCTGGGCGTGTTAGCCAGTGCGCGGAGATAAGAAGGTCCTGGAGTGGTGGTGTGCGTTCTGGGAATAGCTTTATTAGGGCCGAGGGTTGCCGAGGTCCATGTCAGGGCTCAGCCCATTACAAGTACTGCCAGGATCTTGTACAGTGGGTTGCCACAGGTCTTTAAGAAGCCGATAGGTAGGTGGTCGTTTCCGGGTGCTTTCTATGACGAGGCTCAAGATAAGGCTAGTTTAATATCGTCAGGCCATACCCTCTTGTGTATCTGGAAAAGTGACTGCCAAGGCGTGGACAGAGTAGGGTCTTGGACATTTGACGAGTTAGCTGGTGGACCTGGGAAGAATCGATTGGCGAGGGTTGTGGGTAGTTAATAGTGTACTGGCTTAGTCTTTAAAGGTAAGTAGCCGGGGAGGGCCGGTTGGTTTGAAGCTTTTGCAGCGAGCCCACCGTTCCAGCTTCCACAGCAGTGTGGTATCACGTGTGGCTTTTTGTAGTGCAGTTCTCCAAGTCTTAGTCTTCGTTTCTTTGACTACTTTAGATAGACTCTTGTATTTGCGCTTAATTTAGGCTTAGTTATACTCCGTGGGTGTATTCTTTAGGGTCCTCTCAGCCTGCCTCGCCTCTGCAGTTCTCTTTTGGATCCCAGAGTTCCACCATGGTGCTTGAAATCCGTTGCTGGTCTTCTTTCTAGGTGTGCTGATATCTGCTATTCTTGTGAGCTCGGCTATTAGCCAGTTGAAAGCCCTGTTCTAGCCTTGGGTGGTTTGAATATTATTGTGCAGGTGTGAGCAGCTGGTTTTATCAAGGCCAATAGCAATAGGTAGGAGCTTAGCTTCAGCTTTTACTCTCCCCTCGTCCATCTTTTTCCAATCCTACCCTGTTAGCCGTGGCGGTGGCTGTGGTCGGGTGAGGTAAGTCTCGATGACTTGGGGGTAGTGATCAGATCTTGCCCTCTCTTCTATGCCGTAGTAGGTGTATTGAATGTCTCCTGAGTTCATATTAGGTCTAGTGTGGGCGGTCTGCCTCTCTGAGCTCCCTGTGGTTCTCTAGTTATCGTGCCTCGAGGGGTGACTAGATCGAACTCCCAGTGGATAGCCAGTTGAAGCAGAGCTTCAGAATCCGGCTCGTATATCAAACTGGTCCCATAGTGGGTGGTGTAGAGTGAAGTCTCCTGGGAGGACCACCGGGCTAGATGGCCTGGGATGGTCCAATAGACTCTTCGGTAGAGTTTTGTCGGTGGGGGAGTTGTATATCGACCAGACCTCCAGGCTCTCTGCACCAGTACCTGGGATCCATCCCTTACACCAGTCCCGCGTAGCCTCATAGTTCTATTGGCTGATGTCTAGTGTTTTCTTGACGAAGATAGCTGCCCTGCCCTCTGGTTGGTTGACTAGGTGGTAGGTTGTATGGACAAGGAAGTGGACCACATATGGATGTGGCCCAGGTAGGTTTGAATTACCCAAGCCATCTACCCACATTAAACCCTCAACAACCCTGGGCCCCCCGATATCAACACACACTTTATATTCCACCCAGAGAGACCAAAATGAAGCTTTTCTTTTACTTGTTTTTGCTCCAGGTACCCACTAATGACCAAATATACCGAGGAGGATGTTAAAAATGCCCAGAAAGACATTGCCGCTGGTATAAGCCAGCGACAAGCGTCCAAAAAGCACGGGATTCCACGTTCCACCCTTTGATGGTACCCTACCAAGGAACCTTGCACGTCATCGGGTTCAAACCAGGCGCAAGCGAGAAGCAGATGCAATGTATGACTCTGACAGTGATTGAGCTACATTTTGGTATAACTCCCATAGTAATTGACCCAATATTAGTCTTGTTGTGGCCAGTGTGAGCATTCAGGGGTAATCTCAACAAGGTTGTGTGGCTGGTGTGGTGGTGGTGGACCAGATCCACATGTGGTCCATTTCCTGGTCATCCAACCTATCGACTGCTCCTCGGGCAGTAGGTTGATTTGGTGTGTGGATTAATCCACGGCTCTTGGATAGCCAGGAGGTCGAATTTTGCTTCCTCCAGTAGTAATTCTAAGGCTTGTTTATTGCATTGGGTATTCCATTGTGGTATTGTGATTCCCATTATAATGTGGGAGTGGGCTGCGAGCTAGGTAGTAGGTTAGGTTGTGGATCAGGCTGGGAGCTAGGCTGAGAGCTAGGCTGAGAGCTGGGTTGAGATGTGGATGGGAAGCGGATCTGGGGACTGAGCTGAGAGAAGGGATTTGGGAGAGTTGTGAGCCGACTCTGCCTCGGATCCTGTGAGGTGTCACGGCGGTTGCACCGTGACCGTCGTTGATCTAGTGATGGAGCTTCACGTGCAGAGCATGGGCCCATGCGATTTGAATGACTTCGCATCTCGCTGCCGCGAGACCTGTTTGTAGCTCTTTAAGCTACGTCTTGACAATAGAGCCTGCCCGTACCCGACGGAATAGAGCCCAGACTGTAGCTTAGCTGGATATCATTGTCACTAATCTGTCAACCTGCCCTGCCCGTGACATGAGGCTTGTTGTATATACGTGGGCCTTCCTCTCTTCCTGACCTGTTCTTCAGCCTAGTAGTGGCTGTCGTCCTGGCTGTTGGTGAAGGTAAGGGATGAGGCTGGCGTTGTGGGTGTAGGTGTAGCCGCTTCGAAGGTACGGGGCCGGTGCTGATATGCTTCTCTAGCCGTGCCTTCTTGCGTTCCGGGCATTCCTTGTCCCAGGCTGGATGTCTCCCTCTGCAGGTTGGGCACTTGCAAGGCAGGTGGCGGGTGAGGGTGTGGCACTGTGCCTCTCCTTCCTTTCCACCTGTACCGTGAGCCCCCGTGCCGCACCTGGGATATAGGGAGTCCTTCTTGCAGTAGCGACTGGTGTGGCCCCATTTCCAGCATTTGTAGCACTGGGTAGGTCGTAATGGTGCCCAGTATGGCTCGCAGTTAAGTATCTGGGCCTTGAAAACCACACCTGTATTGTAAATCGTTTTAGTTTCTACTTGATTTTTGAGAGTGATTAAGATAGATACCTATTTGAGGTTCTGGTGTTTTAGGTACTGGAATTTGACTTTCTTAAGTAATTTTAAACCTAATGCTTTACCGAATTCTATGTCCGGGATTCCCTACATATCGGATTTATAGACCCCTTTTACTAATACTATAAAAGTTTTTTAAGCTTCCTTCGCTTAGTTACCGAAATTTTATTGGATTTAGTTATTATTTAAAGAATATTAGTCCATAGTAGTCGAGTCGGTAAAAGTAATTATTGTATCTTTACTAGGGAGTTTCCGAATAGCTATATATAACGAACCCCTATCCGAAAACGCTGAAAGGGATACTGGTTGAAGGCACTTCTGAAAAATCCTGGTTCGGTACAGCTAAACAGTTTACAACAGTTGGATTGTTTTAATCAAAAAAGTCTTGATACCAATAACTGTGACTTGAATTGCATACTGCAGAACTGTCTATCTACACCAGCCAGTTCCTCGGTATATATAGACCTTAAGTTCCCAAGTACCTCCGTACTGGCTCACTCCGGCTCACTGGTGATCGGTGGTGATTCCTCATGGCTCACCTTCGCCAAGCAGGTCAACAGTTTCATACCTAGCCTTCCAATGTAGGCACTGGTTGCCATAAAAGAGCAAGGAGAGGCATTATCCTGTTAAAAAACCACAGAAGTACTCCATACTCTCTTCTCTATAATAAACCCCAGATAATAGGGATAATATAGCTCTAACACTTCTCGCTATTAATCCTACTATATTCTTTTTCCCACACAAAAGAGCCAGCCTTTTCACACCCATATATTATACCCCAAAACATCCAACCGTGAGACTTTTGCCGTATCGTAGCCCAGGCCTCGATATCTTTAATTTGTGTAAAGTAAGCTACCTTTTCCATGTCGGGTTGTTAGTAGCGCAGGTCTCGTCACTGAAGGCCACCTATTCCCAGTCTTCCGGGCGAAGCTGAAGTCCTAATTGCTCACGGGCAAAGGCCAGTCGTTCGGCTCGGTGTTAGGCGGTAAGCTTGATCCTCCGCGGTAGGACCTAACGACTGGAGCCGGCTATTCTTATAGCTATGGTGAAGGCCGTATCCTTCCAGTGGTTAAATCCTTCCAAATACAGCTTTAAATCTAGCTAACTGAGCTTGCGAGCGATAGGGTCGTCATTGAGAGAGCGAGTAATACGGTCCTTCTCTTCGTCGGCAAACCGCGAGGGCTTCCGGCTACGACGGTTAGTTCGCGGGGTCAACGGTGTAGTGAGGGCATATTGAATCTGTTTATCCGACGCGCCAGTGGCCCCGCGCATAGCCGCGTAGGACATATAGGCGTCTCCGCGCAAGGCACGTATCTGAATCTGTGGCGAACTAATTAGCCAGTAAGAATTGAAGAGGGTTAGGAATATATATGGCTACCTTTTGCTCACGCGGGAGCTCTGGAGCCCTGTGAGCCTTCAGGTGCCAGTGTGGCCGTTGTTGCCTTGCCAATTGGAGCCGGTAGAAGCGCTCGGCTGTGGGTGGCGTGTCAATATCGTTGTGGTTGATAAGAGCGTTGATTTCCATCGTGGTGGTGGTGGGTGTGGTCGATGGCCGTGGTGTTGCGCGAGAGGGTTCGCATTGCCTTAAGAATTGACAGGTACCCTTGCCATGGAAATTAGTAGCAAAGTGACTTCGGATACGATGGATTTCGATATTGCGTATGTGGCTGCTGATCGCTGACATATTGGCCTGTTGTTTTATGGGGCAAATCCAACGTTACCATATATTCTCTTGGTATAGGTGTAGTTAACGAGGGAAAATCTACGCGGTTACCTGGAGTGCTCGGGCTAATTCGCCCACATGTGCATACCATCATCGCTCTTGGTCGGCCAAGTCACGAGCTCAGACACCCAGTTCCCACCACTGAAGCCATCATCACGCGTAAATCGAATCAAGGTAAGGCCGTAGGCCGTTTTGGGCCTTCGCCACTCTCACCAGGCAGAGGACGGAAGGCTGAGTGGGGTGGAACCGCACATTCTTCCACACATTGTAGCCATCACATTTGACAAATGTCTGTAAGGCAAATTTCATTTCATTTCATGAGCTCAGATGTCGAGTTTTGCTCCAAAATTCACCTTGTGGCCTTATATCATACATAAACTTGCAGTTTCAAACAAGACCTCCTTCTACCATCCATAGCCATCCGTCCGCAATCACTACGTCATGACCGGGAAGTAATCACACTGGATCCTGAAATAGGCGTTATAATTTGGACTGTCGGTGTCCTCTATGCAGTGTACCCAGTTGTCGTGGCTGAAGACGGCGCAGGGGTAATGGCCCTGATCACAAACAACCTGGTTGACGTCTGGATGGTAGGAACAATTTGTATTCACGCCGAAAGGGTTGAATCCGATGTCAAATTGCGGGATAGGCATCTGGTATCCAGGGTCGCATTCCGAGCCGGTACCAAGATGCAATGTTGCGTTGTACGGATGGCAAGGGTTGAAATACTTCACGCTCACATGGGACTCGAAGATGTCGTAGTAGCACAGGTATGTCCAGCCGGGATCTCCCGACATGAAGGTTCTGCGGTACAAAACCCAAAGTCTGCCGGGATCAACCTCCCCCGGAGTGGTCTGGGTGGAGGTCGGATGGGTGGGGACGTACTGACTGGCAGTCGGATTGGCGGAAGCAGAGAGACGGACAGTTGTGCCGGTGGGAACGGCTTGAGAGGAAGTCAAGACGGTCGAGTTTGACTGGGAAATGGAAGAGGAAGTCAAGTCGGTCGAAGTTGACTGGGAGATGGTAGAGGACTCCCAAGTGAATGAGACAGCTATGAACCGCACAATATCAGTCAAACGAAACAAAGTACAAATGCAAGTTCAAGCAAATTTGGATCTCTTACCAGTAGAGGTGATGTCGACTGCCTTCAGTCTCCCCGCATCTGGGAAACCAACGGCGGCAGTGGCGCCGATCAGGAGGAGCAAAAGCTTGAACATCGCAATGGTTGAAGACAATGGTTGAAAGCAATGGTTGAAGTTGGGTTGATTGAGGAGCTTGATTGACGGATGGAAGAGATTGGATGGCAGAACATGAACGAGCTGGCAGATGGGCAATCGGGGCAAAATTTGTACCCAGAGAACTGAGGAGCTGCCGGGCTGTCTGTCACCTGTGATCACGGCTGTCACTACTTTACATCATCACTCTGGCATTTCGGCCGTGTTCAAGATTTCGCGCCTGCCTCTCCTGAAATAAGCATTTGGCGGTCTTCCACGGGCGTAAAAACGCGGGACCTGTTTTAGACGGCAGGTTCGTACCGGAACTTCCAAGCACCATTCACCGAGGTGGTCATGCATTGAATCCAGAAGTCCCGTTCCTCCGACAGGCCCGCCTTCAATCGGCGAATTGACCACCTCATTTCTTCATCAGATAGGTACCTTGCCTATCGGTATCGACCTGACTCCGAGATGAGAATCGATGTATCAACGTCTGACAATTGATAAGCAGAGTACATTATGGGAGGCAGCTTCCACTGCTTCGGGCGCTTTTCTTTCAGACCTGTTGTGATATATATGATGGTTTCGAATGTAGAGCCAACTAGGTATATTCGACGGTATAAAAGTCTACATATCCGCCATCCTCTCCTTGCATTCACCACACTACCATTTCGCTGTTTGTTATGGCTAGCCCTTCTCTTACCCAGATAGTCAGCATGGAGATTAAAACTAGAAATCAACTTACCGGATCCCTTAGGCTCGTGTTTTAAACCCACGCATTCCAGGTGAAACCACTCCCTTGGACACTCTGCCCCATCACAGGCCACCATTGTCCCGTAGCTAATACTGTTACACGTGCAGTACTTTAGTTTGCCTTCATCTGGCTCATCATCTGGCTCATCATCTATCGTCATATTACCGATATCAGCGCGACCAGATTCAACCAGAAGTGAAACCGCGGTGAGGTTGCTCATCTCTTTCGCCACTTCCAGAGGCGTCTTGTCATCGTTATTTCTCTCGTCCAATCTGAGTGTGTGATCCATCAAGACTTTCAAGGCGCTGCGGTCGGGGTTTGACGACTTGATAGTGACATTGTGGAGTGGAAAATTTCCGTTGTCATCCAGGACATTTGCAGCAGCCCCATTCGTTATATTTAAGATGCGAGAGAGAGGCTAACGATGCGGCCGGGCAAAGCCTCGTCAATGGGTTCTAATTCGAAAGCTAAAGTCTCCAAAGGGGTAAGGCCGAAGGAATCACGCTCCAGCAAACGTTGGGAGTGGAGGAGGTCGGGAAGGAATTCAGCCACGAAGTATCGCTTCTTGTGGCAACTTTCATGAATATTGGGCCGAGATCCGCGGGATCCGTAGCTCAACACCACCGCGCTTCGCAGGCTCTCGAGGACGTGGAAATGTGATCATTCCAGAATGTGGAGGGGTAAGAGTTGGGGTGATTGATGTGCCGGGTCGTATAACTGCGGAAATAATTCTTTGACAATCCTATATAGACAGGATACCTGGGTGGTGATGCGGCAGAGTGTATTCCGCAACAAGGCTTCATCCCTGGCGGTAGTCCTGAGTCTTAAAATGTTTATCACACTGGTTATGTCAGTTAAGTTGAGGTTTTGCCTAAAGCACCCCAGCAGCGTTTCAAACAGTTCGAGATTCCCAATCATGATGGCAATACGCAATGCCGAGCGTCGGTTTGCGAGAGGGCTAATGTTAGCTGCCAACTCGGCGTGCCAATCAAGAAAGGGTCGGACTATCTCAAGGTCTTCTTTCCTGATCGCCTTCTCGAGGGCTGATATGGCGATATGTGTCTTGTATGCATTCGCGCCCCATCGTAACAAATATTGACAGACACTTGCGTGTCGACCTCGCGCCGCAATCACTAGCGCAGTTATGGCTCCGCCTGTTATGTCTGGCTCATCAACGGGATGCCCAGCTTCCACAAAGAAGTTGACTTGCTTAAGATTACCTTCAGCAGCAGCAGTCCATATAGTGGTGTCCTTGGCGGATCGAGATGATGGAAATAACGATTCATCATCCGAGACGGCCGAATGAAATCGCTTATAATGATTGTCAAGATCCCTTTGTGAGGTATACCCAACTCGTGAGGCAAAGCAATCTTGTACAGAGTACCTATATGACCTTTCATGGTTCGAGATGTGGCGCTCTCGCTCATCTCGCTCGGGAAACCCCTCAGAAAACTTGGAGCATTGCAATCTGTTGCATTTGAATCTTCCAGAGCCGTTGAGCTCCAAGAGTACTTTGCGCTCGCGATCGGTGAGGATCGTCTGGTCAATGTTTTCTATTGTGTGTCTGATGGTGGTGACAGCATTGTGTAGAGTCATGTCGTCCGACGGGCTGGTGTTGGCTGTACCGGAGTCGCCGTTCTGACTTGTGACAGGTGTTGGTCTTGCGTTATCGTTATCATGAAGCTGTTCTGGGTTTGGAGAGCTATCCTGCCCCTGTGTGAAAAGGTGTTGTGCAGAATCAAGCACTCTTTTCTTGATATTGGCATCGACTTCATCTTTGGACACTTTCATCTGTTGTAGATGCTCTTTCCAATAGGATTGCGCGTAATCAAAAAGCCCGTAGTAGCCTGTTATCGTTGAAGCCGCGATCTCTTCAGTTGAGTAAACGCGGGTGTTGAAAGCCGGCGAGGACAGAATATTAGGTACAAAACAGGGCCATCTTTACATGAGCCATTGACAAAGATACCCTCCCAGATTGTATCAGATAGCTGCTTCATGTCAAGACTCACAGGAATTGACTGCTGAAACACAGGAAGAAAAATGTAATCTTACCTGCGGGCAGTGTTGTGTACCAGACCGACTATGGCCTCGTGTTCCGATGCGGCCTGTTTGAGATACTCGCAGCGGTTGAGTTCAACCAGTGATCTGCACAACTCCTTGCAGCTATCTACCCGACGACGATCAATATCGCAGTTTTGTTTTTCGAGGTTGATGCAAAAGCTTGACTGAATCTCGCGCCACCGCAAGGGCCTGGGGGAGCACACCAAACCACTCCAGTATGGCTCGAGCTGTCTTACTTTTCGGGCCAGATCGGTCAAGTACTCGAGCTGCAACCCGATCATATGCCGCATTCATTTGCCTCGGAAAGTTGTCTTTGGACAGCTCATCATTGAGATCGGCCACCGATGCCTGGTCATAAAGATTGTCCAGTACCACTTTCGCGTAAAAAAACATTCCTGCGAGCGGCCGTCAACTTGCTTGTTCCAGGTTGCTTGTGGTTCTGTTATTTAATGAGGATTTCAAAAGTACCATTTGCAGTTAAGGTGACCTTCTCAGTGATCTCATTTGCCCTAGAAGCCCATCATCTTGTTCGAGAAGTTGGTCGAGGAAGGCACAAAGCATGTGTTCCATTGCTGATTTATTGACAACGCCGGCCCTGCTGTGTTTGAAGTAGAAATAGGCAAGACTACCTCCAAGAATATCCTCTTCGGACCTAACGCGTTCAATGACTCGCGATACCAGAGTGGTCTTGCCTAATACAGGGAACACAAGGGGGTAGTGTCAGTAAGTTAATGAACAAAGAAAAGTTCATAGAGAAGCTATACAAGCACTTTGCCGTAGTATTCTTTAGAGGAAAAGGAAGATATGTGCTTACCGGAACCTGGCATTCCACTGAGGTAAAGAATCTCCCCCCTGTTGGATCTTCCATACATCCATTTCTTAAACTCGGGTTGGTCGAGAACCCAACTGTGACTTGAATTGCATACTACAGAACTGTCTATCTATACTAGCCAGTTCCTCCGTATATATAAACCTCTATCCTTTCAGTACCTCTGTACCTTACTTACTATGGTTTACTAATAAGCGATAGTAATCTACCCTAGCTTATTACGCTTATTAAGTAAGCCTAGTAATTCGGTTTACCTTTATTAAAAGGTAATCCGGTTCATTACTTTATAACCCTACCGTTATATTTGTTTAATTAACTACTATAGTTTACTATAATTCTTTCTCGGTCTTACTACTTAATTAATCTATAATATAATATCTCCCTGTGACAAACCCCTATCCAGAACCTCTGAAAACGATACTAGTCAAAGGCACTTCTAAACAATGCTAATTCGGTATAGCTAAGTAGTATATAATAAACGGCTCCTCTTAATCATAATAGCTAAAATACTAACGATTATAATTTATATTATATACTGTTTTGGGGTGCGGCCACAGGCCTGAGGGTATCAGGGAGGAAGTGGGGCTCCCGGAGGATTCGAGGGTTCAGCGTTGAATTGCAAGGGGGCGGAGGAGGTTAACATAGCTATTTTCGTGCCGGCCATGCGGCTTGATCTGTCTAATCGGACGATAGTTCTTGATGCGGCTACTATACCGGCTAGGAATAACCTTGCACAGCAGCATGCGAGGGTTATTCGGGACACGATGAAGACGAACAAGCTGGTTGGGATGAATGTGACGCTGGATGAGCTGAGGTTGTTGGAGGAGGTTTTGGGTTCGATGGTTGAGAGATGTAGGGAGTGGGAGCACAAGGAGGAGTGCGAGTACTTTACGGGTGGTAAGGCAATGGCCCGTCCCATTGGTATTGGGACAGGGGGGGAAATTATTTGTGACTGTGGGTTGGGCGTTTTTCCAGAAGGCTATCATTTGGACTATATGGGGAACACGTGGAAGCATGCCAGGAAGTCTTGTGTGCGGGCGGCAATATTACCGGTGTTTGCCAGCTCGTTGGTGAATGAGCTACCTTTGCCGCCTGTGTTGAGTTCGCTGCCCACTCCGTCACCGACGCTGGTGGTGGCTCCCGCCAGTACCGCGAGGCAGACGATACCGAGTATTCCTGTGCAGGGAAGGGGAAAGGAGCAGTGCGCAGACAGATGATGGAGAGGAGCTGATGAAGTGCGCAAAGTGCAAGAAGGCGAGATATTGCAGTCAGAAGTGTCAGAAGATTGACTGAAAGGATCACAAGAAGGCGTGTCGGTGAGAAGGCATGGTTGGATGATGTATGGCATGTTTGAGATTTGTATGTGTATTGTGGACCTGAGGTGGGTATGGTAGATGGAACAAAGCTCTGAAAGATAGCTGTAATTTGTAGAAGAAAACCATGTTGTCTGCCGACCTTTATTAAAAACATATTGCTTGTAGGGGTGATTGTTGTGCATGCTAGGGGTTAGGGTTGTCAGGTCATCTCGTCTGGGCTCCAGTCAGTCGTTAGACATTTGCAACCCCGCATTCACGCTTAGGAGGCCATCAAAGCCGCAACACTCCCAACTGAAGCCATCAAAAAACCCCATTATTGAAGACCTCTTGTCTCAGTAGCCACAAGGCCTTTCTAATCCACCCAATAGTCCAGAAAAAAAATGGCGGACATCTCCATCCGCAAATGGATCCGCTGGGAGCCTCACTCCCCCACACCACCAACGTCCGTCATCGTGCTCACCTCCCCCCAACGTCGTTTTGTCGATATCAGAGTCATCCTCCCGCTTCCTACCCCTCCAGACTCGGAATTGCCACTAGAGCAACTAGAGTGGGCTATCGCAGGCACGTCGACTTCTTCCCCGGTTTTGAACCCCAAGACGAAAGAAGTGGAGTATTCGCATTGTGTTTGGAGTCACTGGATTGATTCACGGGTCAATAACAGGGATGCTGGGGCTGACGAGGGAGATAATTACCCTGTGGAGGGACACCCCGAGTTGACGCTGGAAAGGGGGAGGATGGTGAACCCCGCTAGTGGGAGGGTGGAGGGGTACGAGGAGATGTGGGTGGCTGGGGAAGTGAGGGCGGTGGAGGGAGTGGGGTGTGTTGTTTTGGAGTATGATGCTGATTTGAAGGGGGAGGAGGGGTGGGCTCGAGGGGAGGGGGGAACCAAGGGGAGGTCGAAAGGGTGGGGAGGGGGATGGTGGTTCGGTTGGGGGGTATGTAAAGGGTTTTTGAGGGATGGGGAGGATGTGAGGGTTGAGAGGTGGGTTTGGGAGGGGAAAGAGGAAAGTGGGAGAAGAGGGTTAGGATTGGGAGTGGGGGGGTTGGGGGGGGGGGGGTGATTCCGGTTGAGTTTGTTACTGAGGTTGGGGGCAGATGGAGGTTGGGGATGAGGTTATGGGTGTGGGTGGAAGGAGGTGGAAAGTTGTTGAGAAGAGTTTGGTTTAAGAGGCGGAATGTGGTGCTACACGACTGTCTTGGATTTGAGTCTCTATAATTGTCGAAAGTGGCTTCTTGGCTTGAGGCATGGCCGCTCTGCCGCCGCAGCCGTGCCATCACGGGCCGCTCTGAGGCTGAAGTCTAAACCCCCCGTAGCTGATCCTTGGCGGTCAGATTGGGAAGTCTTGCCTAAGCCGTGTTGAAGTCTTGGATGGAGTCCCAGTTGCGATCTGACTGTCAAACACCGATGAGTCAGCACTGGCGTCGCACGCCCAATGTATGGCCGGTTTCAAGATGTAGGTGGCTGACAATATTGGACTGACGGAGAAGCCATACAACGTCAAAAGCTTCAAAATGTCCATGAAGCTGCCTACAAAGCCAGAAAATATGAACTTTTGATCATCACATTCCATCCATTCATTCTCTTTCAGGTTATCATCGACAATAACCAACGCTGAATCTGGCATTCGGCTTCCTCTCTTTACTTCGATCTTTTTGTTAACGGCGTCAATAATCTATTCAACTCAAAATGAACCCTTACCAGCAGCAGCAACATCAGCCCATCCCTTACAGCAATTTCGGCACCACTGGCGGTCACGTAGCCTCCTACAATACCGGAAGACACGCCCAAGCTAACCCAGGAACGCAAAGCTTCAGCGGCTATGGTAATGGCGTTGCCTACGCCCAGCCCATCCCTCATGCCTCCCAGGCCGCCTTGACCTCCCACTTTGCAGACAGCGCCCGCACCCAAGTCAACTACGCCCGTACCCACAACGGCCGTCCAGGCTCATCCGCCGAACGTGAACAATACCAAAACATCCCCTCCAACATCCAAATGCCCGGTGCAGCAGCCACCTACGTCGCCCCCGGAACAGTCTACGGCGGGCCTGGGAACTCTGACCCGAGACGTGGAAATGTCATGTATGCTTCTACCTCGCTGAAGGGCAACCCCCCAGGACCGACACGGAACAATCACGCACGCGTGGCGCCTACGTTGAACGGTGCTGTTCCGGCAAACCATGACAAGAAAAAGAAGTGTGCCGAGCCGGCGGTGTTTAGCAACTATGCATATGACCACAGGGGAACACAGGCGCAGAACATGGGTGGGAGTGTCTATCCGATTACTACGAATGGCAACACTTACTTGCCGCCTTGTGGGCATGCCAACCCGAATGTCAAGCCTGGTTGTAGGCATTGTGTGGCTGCTATTGGAGCCACTTCTCGATCTTAAGTCTTGAAGAGAGATGTTTGGGGTTGGCGGTGTTCGGGGATTTGTTCACACTGGAGTTGGGAGCTGAGGGTTAGTGTACTAGGATGAGGGTTGGGGTACTAGATATCTACGCACCTGGGCTTGGTGGTGTTAAACTCAAAAGTCAGGTAACCAGCCGCAGCGCACACACTTCTGGATTTTGCACGCCTGCATAGACCAATATCTTCCATCTATTAATCCATCCAAACCCTCCCAACTTTTGAAAGTTTTCTTATTTTTTTTCTTCCCTCGCCCTTCGGGGCATTCGGTCAATTTGAAACAATACAGAGAAAATTAGCATGGCACTTGGACCAAGGATGACACGCTACTCAAAGAGAGGCTCTCAATTTTTTCATCACGATCGTGGTTATGCTGCGATATGGGGAAGAACTTGCGTTGGAAATTTGATGCTGTGTTGCTCACGCGACCGGACATTAGTGTTTACCTCCACCGCCCTGTTCTCTATACGAATCTAGATAGCCTCAATCTAAACCGTCACTCCCTTCATCACCTTATCTTTATCCAACGAAAGCGTGTACACCTCCTCGTCCTCCGCAGTTCCATTCCTCGAAAACACCGTCCCAGCCGTCGACTTATCCCCCCCCCACCTTCGCCTCATCCACCACCCTGCCATCAATCTTTCCAAACCACCCCATCATCGTCGCGAACCTAAGCAGAAACCAAAAAGCACACCAAACCAACCCCACCACAAACGCAGTAGCTCTTTCTTGAAGAAATTTTTCTTTGTCCGTCATTGGCGTCCCATCGTCTTTTAGTACGCTTCCCGTCGGTTTATCAGACGTCATGAGCGGAGAGACAACATGAATGTTGTCGGCGAAATGCTCCCAGTCGTTGAGGTAGTAGCTTTCGTGATAGAGGTGGACGACCCAGGGGAGGTCGTTGACGAGGAGCATCACCCAGAGGTAGCGCTTTAGTAGTGTGACGTCGCGGGAGCGGGGGTGGAGGAGGGTCAGGCGCTTGACGTGGATTGGTTGGAGGTTGGGGACAGAGGAGAAGAGGCCCCTGAGGAAGCAGAGGAGCTCGATGATGCCCCAGAGGAGGAAGGGGATTTTGGGGAGGGCGAGAGGGGGGGTTTGGGTGGGGGTCATGGTGTCCTGGCCAATTCTGCTGGGAGAGGTTTTGTTGAAAAGCTGGTGGTAAACTTGGGGAATATGAAGCCGATGTATTCCAAAATGGAGAGTGATAAAGGGAAAGAGCAAAGCGCCAATGTGAGCACAAGTGCCGCTGCTGACGGACCAGGTCATGGCCTGGCGCCATGCCTGATTGGGCAAATATCAGCATTAGAAGCCACTGCTGAACTTGAACGCTGCTGTATTTCTGAGTCTGAGTATAAAAGGAAGTTTGTACAGAATACTGATGATTAGTCATATCTTTGTTGGTATCCCCCATTTTGTTGGTATGGGCTGGCAATCGGCGAAACGTGATGCCACTCCACGACCTCAGGATAAGGCTGGCTCATGCCGGCTGGCTTCAGGTTGGTGGTGCTGTGGCTTTCAAACGCCATGGGGGAGCAGCCGTAGCTCTCCTCATCAACACGCGTGTCAAGAGCGTCACCATATGACTGCACCATGCGGACAGAGTCTTCCTGTCCCTTGTATCCCGAGGGCGGGGCTGATCCGCTTGATGGTCCGGACTGTTTGTATGGGGCGGGCTTTTTGTTGGAGACGAAGAGCTGGGGAAAGGCTGTGAGACATGCGACGATAATTGCTGGTGGTCTGGTTAGCATTGAGTGTTTGGTTCTCGAAAAGAGTATAGATCAGCCTACCAATGCAAGTTTCGATATAACTCCACAGCCACACATAGCTCGGATCAACCTGACCATTTGCCCAGGTCGCCGAGCTGATGCCAACTACCCTCAGAATGGCAACCAACATTGTGAGAAGTGTGAGGGAAAATAGTCCAATGACGGCCAGCTTTTTGGCCATCCGAAGTTTGGAGTCCCAGATCAAGATGACAGGGATGGACAAAACTGTCATTGTTAGCACCCGCAAGCCAGACAAGCTTGAGATGAAAACTTACCGGCAGCATCAGACAACACATCCAAGGCACAATTAATCCTGAGCGTTAGGTTGGCATACCGGATAGCCGGAGGCTCAGTACACTGAGCCATGATATCAAAGCCCTTCGCAACCAAGCATCCCCACTGAGAATCGCCGATGGAGGTAAGCCATGTTGCCACCACAAATCCCAGGACCGACCACCAAGCAACTCTGATCTTTGTCATGTGCCAACCAATCCTCCTGAAGAAAAGGAGAAGCGAGAGCTTCACGCAAGCCAATGTGCTGTAAAAGAAGATCTGTTCGACAAAAAAGACCCGCATGGTGATTTCGACATCCTTCATGAACTGTTGCAGGTCTGTTGGAAAGGCCGTTCCCGATCCTACAGCTAATATAAACCAGAACTTCGGTGCTGCCCATTGCCACAGTGCTGATGCTGCGATAACGAAAACGGTGCCGAATATGAGGACGGTGTCATCCCAGAACAGTCGACGTGTGGCTCTTAGGCGGGTATAGAGGCGAACACTGAGAAAGATAGCAGCTATCGAGGCGGCCGTCCAGGAACCTGCCTGTATGCACAAAGAGGCGTCAGCTATTGTGGACAGGATTTGGGTATGGAAGCGAGCATAACCGAGCGGCCGTGCAACGTGGGCTGCTTGCTTACCATGAAATTCGTCACAGGGACGGCAGCTGGTGAGTTGAGCTTCTGGCTCGCTGAGAGTTCCATGATTTCTGCTGTCCTCGAAGCTTGTGTAGGAATCCAAACTCTCCAGGAAGAATGATCGTCACAAGAATGAGATGTTGATCCACTGCTCGCTGCGGCAGAATGAGAAAAGAAGGCAGAGCTCGGAGCTCGGGAACGCGCGGACCAAGGCAAGATATTGCGAGCAATGGATCGAGCTGAACGGCGCAGGCAAGGAACTAGCAACGATCTGCAGGGAAGAGCAATCTCGTGGTCGCTTCCAGCACCCGACCTACACAGATGGCTGCGGCAAGGAGGTGGAACGTCCAAAGTCTCGTCCACCAAAGAATGCCCCGTTGGGGAACTATGCTTCCCCCCCCAGATCGGTGCATTGCTGATATCGTGGCATTCGGCCGAGATTGAAATGTGCAAGTGTTGTGATGGGGGCTAAAAAAAGGTGATGTTGGCGGCACAGTCTGGCGAGAATGGTGGCACAGCACCTGCATAGTTCCAACAACCAATGCCCCGGGCCTCATGGAGCATGGAGGAAGCGCCCGTTCAAGAACAGTGCTTCATGTTTCCCCAGCCCGTAAGCACTACACCATGCAGTTGGGTTGTCCGGACTGGGTTGCAAGATAAAACCGGTTGTTGCCGGTTGTTGGTGAGATAGAAAGCCACACAAAGCTCGGTGCTGGTCTCTCGAGCAAGAAAATGGGGCAAGCCTTGCAAATTCATCAACTCTCGAATAAAAAACAAGAAGGTTTCCCATATGTTGGGCGGTATATTCGCTGATTGCGTGGACATGGCCCCTGGGTTCCCGAGTCTTGTATGCTTGCCACTGCAAACAACCAACATACCACCTACATCATGCCTGTTGGTTGACTCGACACTGAAAAGCATCTCTCACCGGGACAACTTCCAAACCCCTTGCTCAAAACAAGCCACAAAAACACCCAACGCAAGCGATACGTCCGGTGCCTAAAGCGAAACTCTGCCAACCCCAAAGAAACTTCCTCAAGTCCCCGCCATGTGCCCGTCGGATACCTCTTGTATAACATACGGCCTGATCAGAGTATTTTCGATGGAGCTGCACATTTTTGACACATGCCAGTACAACTTTTATGGCATATTCCATCAGAGAGGTTACTCCTCCTTCGACTTAAAATGCCAATGCAGATCGTCGATTATCCTTTTGAACTGCCAGACTTCGGAAAGCCATAACGCCATTGGAGCCTTCATATGAGCCAGGTGAAGACTTTGGATTTCATCTGCTTGAAGTCTAGACAGTTAATTTTTCCCGTAATGAATATAGAGATACCTACCGGAGAATGATTCTCTGAAGACATTCATAATCATGGGATCTTTATTGTCTCTTTTTCTAAGGGCGAGTAAAATGGCAGTCGTGGGAACGGTAAAGTCGAACTTACCCGAAGTGAATAGTTTGCCCAGCCTGATGGCGAGAAAGGCTTCTTCCCTTTTCACCAATATGTATAAGCCGTGAACATTGCGATGCATATGATTGAGTGTCAGCGCCTGCCGCAGCGACAGGATGCCCCCATCTTCAACCAGAGACTTCCAGCGCCACTCTTCACCGAGTTCCGGAAGCAAATAAAACAAGACCTAGTCAATGAGTGCACCGAGATCTGTCTGCACACAGGTACCTGAGATTTTCAGGTCACCTTGTGAGCGATATGCCCCAAAGTAATTCCCACTCTCACCACCCCTGCTGTATCGAATATCATGCAGCCACCTGAGGGATTTATCTCCTTCGTAGGTCTCTTACTGCTGGAAGTAGTTGAGTAGTTCCAGCTCGGAAATGAAGGTCGTCGAGGGTAGCTTTGTGGTATCGAGAATCAGAAGTTTGACTTGGTCTCGAAAATCCCGCAAGTGATCGAGGTGTTCCATTCTGTACAGCGCATACTGCAGCGCAAAGAGAAGCGAGCTGCTCTAGCTTATAAAGTTGCAGCTTGATCCACACTGGAAGGTCAAATGGCTCCTCAG
Source organism: Podospora pseudoanserina (assembly GCF_035222485.1). Taxonomy (NCBI): domain Eukaryota; kingdom Fungi; phylum Ascomycota; class Sordariomycetes; order Sordariales; family Podosporaceae; genus Podospora; species Podospora pseudoanserina. The sequence goes on from NC_085925.1 coordinate 3,126,479, forward strand.
AAGTTCGGCGGTATGTCGAGGGTCGGTGAGCTTGTGTTGGAATCGCTTTCTAGTATGAGGGTAGAACAAGGCGAAGATATCCAGCTGTTGGGACTCCCGTGAAGACTAGGTTGTGCAGCGCGGGCGGACGTAGCCGTCAGTTGTTTCTCCGTGGGATTTGGGTGTAAACACGCGAAATAGATATCGTGGAATATGCTCGCTTCAGAAATTTCGGAAGAAGTCGTGTGTTCTTGGTGGAAGAGGGTCGAAAGGAATTGGATCTTGTAGCATGGTATCAGTTTGTTGTGGGCCGTCTCCATGGTGACCTTGTCTAAGGTGCCCGACTTGTGCGAAGGGCTGCGGTGATTCTTCCTAGGTGCTGAATGAATGGAGAAGAAAAAGAGGTGAGGCTGGGGTAAGCCAGATTGCATTCAGGTCAATGGAAGAACTTAATGGAAGAGCCTTTGGCTTGATATGTGTGGAAGGGAGTGGAAAAGATAAACAAAGCAGCAAACGCAAATGGTGTGTCGTCGGCTAGGTGCCTGAACGGCACGTATCTGGCAGCAGGCCACACACTCGGTCCAATAGAGAGTTGCGTCACGAATACTAATACCTGCGCACTTGGTTGGGCTTAGACTGGTTGCTGTAGCAAAAGAAAAAAGCATTGGTCGGTATCGCGCTTCCAGTCCATGTCAACAATCCACTAAATCGCTATAAACTATCTTTTAGGGCCTTTCAACTATCCTTTAACGCCCTTTTAACTATCTTTTGAAGCTTTAAATTACCCTTTAAGCATTCTTAACTGTATTTCCAAGTCTTTCAACTATTCTTGAAGACCTATTAGATATCCCTTAACGCTAAATAATGATCCTTTGAAACATAATCAAATTCAATATGGATGGGGGGCGTTGGTTAGATACGGTAAACAGAGGGCTTCGTAAAGGCTCTCTCCAAACAAAACAAAATGATGTGCTTAATGACCCAATCCATGCCTTCAATTCAGTCTTTCAAAGTCCAACTTGACCCATTGCAGTTAATCTGGAAGATTATCAAAATCTCGCCTTCAACCCGGCACAAACTTAGGAAGAGCTATCGGTGCTGGTATGCCTTCGGTCAGTTCATGTTCAGTCCGTGCTGGCATCCCAATGGCCCTTCAATCTGGCGAAGGGCACATGAGAGTGCACATAGGGCAGTGGCAAAGGACAGTGCTTGCTTACTCCGAGGGCAAGTCCAAATGCGCCATTGCGTCCACGACTAGATCGGTGGGCTCGTCGTGCTCCGTGTCATCATCAGAAAACATTCCATCCACATATTCCAAATAGTCAAAATGTTCTTGGATGTCTTGGATGAGAATCCTGAACTGCGTTACCTCCGGGAGCGTCAGCTCGGTGGGAACTCTGGTATCTACTAGCTGGTAGACATCGGTGATATCAGCTGTAGGAAGTGGAAGTTGTTCTCTTTTTTGAGTCATCACAATCCGCTCCGAAGAGAATATACTCACCTCGAAACTTTTCCTTGAAGACCCCGAGAATGACGGGGTCTTGCCGAATTCTTTTTTTGAGGGCAAGAAACATAGCAGCCGCAGGTACTGTGAGGTCCAAGTGACGAGAGTGAAACAGTTCGCCAAGGTGGATGGCCTGGAGAACTTCTTCCGTTGAAGCAGGGTTATCCGAGCTGTGAAGCTCACTGCGAAGTGAAATTATACCTCCACCGCGGACGAGATTCTTCCCCCATCGCCATTGCTCACCGAGCACTGGGACCAAGCGGAATAAGCCACGGTCTTTTAGTGACTCAAGATCCGTCTGCACGCAGGCACCTGCTATATTCAGGTCACCTTGCGAGAGGTACTCCCCGTAATAAAATCCTTTCTTGTGGCAATCAAGCCGTAGGTTGAGAAACTCCTTCAAGGTCCACGGTTCTTCTTCCGACTGGCGTTTGTCGGGTCCGTAAGAAGCAAAGAACTTCAGAAGTTCTACTTCGGAAATGAACGTGCGTCGAGGCAACTTGGTGGTGTCGAGCAAGAGGACTTTTACATCTTTTCAATTGGTCCTAACTCCAGGAGCTACTTTGCCGTTGTAGTCGCGACGATGGTCGAAATATGCGCTTCTGCAAAGCGCATAATGCAGGGCAAAAAGCAGCGAGCTGCTCCAACTGACAAATGGGCAATCTGAGCTAGCGTTTGGCCAACAGGCGAAGTTGAAATGTCTTCTCAGAAGCTGAGCAGTAAGTGACGGATGGGTAATCCGGTCAGGATAGCGATGTGCAATGTCAGGATGGAATGAAGCGAAGATATCTAGACACTGGGGTTCCGGGTGCCCTGGGGCCGTTGTAGACAGTGGGCGAACGTGCGAGGTAGTGGTCTCACCGCATGACTTTGGTGTGTATACACGGAAGAGATATCGGGGAATGTCGTTGCTCCGGAAGTATTGCAGATGGTCGTTTGGGATTGGAGCGCGTGGTGGATAAAATGGAAGACGCTTCTGAAGTGAGGGGATTGATTGGGGTTCCGATATGGGTTCAGAGTCCGATTGTTGCACGGCGGCTTGCACTCTGTCTGAAATGTTGGTCGTTGAATGTAATGGCAGAGACTCTTCGACTGAGGGGCCTGATCCAGGTTCGGAGTCCGAGTCCGAGTCGGACATCAATGTCACTATTCTTCGAATGCTGCTCATTGTCGCGAATTTGGGTGAAACGAAGGATGAAGGTCGGCAAAAGTCAAAGGGTGAGTTCGATTCTCCTATACACAAAACGAGAGGGCAAGCCTGGAACACGGCAGCAATTGCTCCAGTTCGGGCTCAAGCATTAGTACCCGACGATGAGGCTGTAGTTGACACTCTCCCAGACACTCGAGCCAATTATGATCGAAGCCTCCATGTTGTGCAAGTTTGCACATGCAAGACAGCATCCTTATCTATCCAGAGAGCAGGAGTTATCCATGTATCTGATTTCAGTCTAGCTAGAACTGCAAGACTTACGGCGTCGGAGTGAGGCCCATATGATGCCGGACTGTCCCTTCCCGTTATTATCTGGAATGTACACGGATTTAGGTTGTTCCGCCTGCTCGAAAGCCTGACCGGCAACTGCCTATCAGCGTTGTCAAGCACCGCCACAATCTTTTGCTCCCCAGGAAATGGTAGTCCCAGACCGCGATTATCATTGCGGCCTATCGCATATAACCCCGCACATAGTTTCTCCGTGGGACGTCCATGGCCTTGACCTCCTCATTCGATAGACAGACCCATCCCAACTTGACCGCCACCATGTCGTCACCCGATGATATAAACGACACGCTGTCCTTAGTGTCATCATTCTACGGCCCTGGAAACATCAGCTGCTGGCTACTCACCATCGCTGCCGTGCTCGTGACATGGACGCTCAACCCGAGATCCCGCCAACAGGACACTATCACCCTGGACTTCATGGCCGCCCTCGCGATTCCATCAATCGCAGCCGGGCATTTGTTCTACCTTGTTTTCTCCCGTCAAAGCCAGGATGAGCTAGGCGAGGAAGCACCATTTATCGACGGGGCCAATTTATTTACAAGCTCGTCACAAACAGCCATCCGGTATGCTGCCGCAGTAGAAGCGCCGCTCAATGTGTGTGAAACCTTCTCCAGTGTGGCTCTTACGATGTTTGTAACAGCGGCATGGAACGGGGGACGTCGCAGAGCTTTCGCTGTGGTGGTTGCCGGCCTATTGGCATTTTCTACCGAGATCAGTCTCTTCATTCAGACTGCTGGCATCGAAGCAGCTACGTCGAATCTTGGCCGCCCATTCTTGTTCAACTCTCTTGTGACAATGGTTGTAATCATTGTCATGTTGACCTTCTTCCTCGTGGTGCTGCTGATAATCGGTATGATGGCTGTCGACTTTAGACTCCGGAGACTTGTTGCTATTAGCGACGCAACCCGTACAGAAATGGAACAGACATTGAGCCTGAAGATAGCAAACGCACAACGAGTAGAGAGGCTCACGATGTGGCTTGCGATTATTCCTTCAGCAGTGTTTGCGCCGAGTAGCTTGATGGTCGCAATACTATCAGCCACCGGATGGCTTGAGGAGACAACATACATCGCTGATGAGCATGGAAAAACGAAGTTGTTATTCTTCATACCAAGAAGCATGGCCACTATTACCGAGTTGGACCAGGCGGTTTCCTTGGCTATAGGTATCTTGACGCTTTGCTTCAGCCTTTGGGATGCACTGAGGGTGCAATGGCAAGCTGACATAGAGAACGGGGGTTAATCGTGAGGATCTAGCGAGTGGTCAAGGACTGACTGTCAGGAGCACACTCATGAGTAGCACGGCAGGAAGACAGTTTTTAGAAAGAAACATGATATAAAAATGAGACATCTCGCCCGCCCCAATATGCCCAACATAGGTGCCTTCTGCCTCCTGGAAAGCCTGAACAGTGGTTGTCCTATCACAGAGTGCGATGACCGCCGCCGCATGGTACCTGCTTTTGCCCATCTTGTCACCGTACCCTTTCTAAGTCTAAACTCGCCATACGATGTCTTCCCTGCCAAACACTGATGAGTTCTCCGACATCTCATCCCTCTACGCCCAGGCAACATCGGATCCTGGTACTGCCTCCTAGCCTCCGTTACCATCACCTGGCTCTTCAACCACAACCAACGCGGCAAAGACACCTTAACCAACGATCTAATCGCAGCCCTTGCCTTCCAGCCGTGGCATCAGGCCACGTGTTGCACCTCATCCTCTCCCAACCACCCTACCGATGGGAACAATACGGCTGCTCTGACGAGTCACTTCAATTTCGCATGTGGCTTGCGTGTCCCCACGACTTTGACACCGCGAGCATCAACCAGTACCACCGGGCGGTAGAAGCACCCCCGGCTGTGTGTAACCAGTTTGTTCAACTGGGAATCATTCTCTGGTTTGCAGCTGCTGGGGCACGTCGGCCTTGGAGCGCGTCTTGGATCTTTTGCGTATGGCTGCTGACCATGTGGACGGAGTCGGTCATGTTGCTGAAGGGGGGTGTTCGGCTATTTTTCTACTACGTTCTGATGTCAACAGCGTTTGCATGCTCGTCACTTTGGCTGCATATCGTCAACAAGTTTGCATGGGGAATGAGAGGGGATGGTTCGTCAAGTCGCATCATCCCAGCGCATCGACTGGATATGTCTCGACTTTTAGACGCTGGCAAGATCGGCGGTTTCCTGATTTGACCTTTCAGTAAATTCTTGACTCGGGTTAAGGATGTTGTCCTGCCGGTGTGGAGGTTTCGTGATGTCAAACGCGATCAAGACATTCTCCAAGAGTTTTCAGAACTGTGGTGTTCAGGCTGGCTTCGTGGCCCTATCCTTCTTACGTCGCATGTGGCGAGCTTCATTGTACCAGGACTATACGCACAAAGCGCTCCGTTTCTGGCCCAGGGAGTGTCGTTCTACGGCCCCAGAAGTCCAGCGGCGATCACCGGCCTTGATCAAGCAGTTTCTCTTTCCATAGGAGTTGTGACCTTGGGTTTTAGTATGTGGAGTGCTGTCCAGTCGAAGTATAGACAAACTGCTGAAGAGGGCACGGGTCCGGCGGTCTAGAGCCATCGATTTACATGAATGCTGGCAGATGGCCTATCGAAGACGAGGAGTGTTGAGCTTGATACTGGAATCAAAACATTTGCGAAAGTATACCTCAACCACCGGGAAACGTCAATGCAAACAGTCCTTTGGGACGGCTTATGTTCAAAAGGGCAAGACGGACCGCATTGAGATGATAACATCACATGCAGCATTACTTTGTCCATCCTCGCTGCACGTCAAGACGTCTGTAGGCACGCCCAAGAAAGGAGTGCCGTGAGACCCCTTCGCAAACGGCTCCCCAATGCAACCCAGGCACCCGCCAAGCTCACCCGCCCAGCTCACCCGCCCAGCTCACCCCCCAACTCAGCCTCCCGCACGCGGACTCCTCGCATTGAGCCCCACCCGGAAGTTCGAAAAAAAGACACAAGGTGCTGACAAGATCAGCTCTCACACACCCTCCTCCCATGGAACAAGCACCCCTGATTGGCCGCCTTACTTCCCGGACCCGGAAAAACACCACTGCTGAATCATCTTCTGATGGAGGGGAAAAATCTAACTTCATGTGATGGGAGCGGGGAAGCTGAGCATCTCCAAACCCGTGCCTGAGCATTCAACAGTCCAAAATAGAGATGGGGACTTTCATGAGCTCTTCTCAGAATGGCGAAATCCATCAGTATGGTGGCGGCAAGGGCATGCGGGTTCCTACATGGCAGCGCTGTAGAACCATTGCTCCAAAGAGAAGAATACGCAGGGACAGATATTTAGTTGTAAAGCACGACCGGTTAGGTCTGATCGAGGTGATCATGCCGCGTAGAGAAGCTCCTCGACATGGCCGCGATGCTGGTGTATCACAGTATCAGATGATCTGTTGGTGATTCCTGTTGTATGGTATGCTTCGCCGGTCCGATGATTGTGCGTTGACTGCGCAAGCGTTTTTGGGCCCTTTCATCCGGCCGTGGGGTCGAGTGCGTAAGGGGTTTGAGATTTGGGACGGAAAAATGAGGGCTGTTTTTGGCATGGTTGGTGGTTGTGACACACTGTGCCGCAACTGCTTCCTCTCTCCGGCTCAGCAACCCACCAACATCCCTGGGGCGAGGTGCTCGGTAGAGGTCGAGCTGGCGATCTGATTGAACCGCGGAAACCAGTGCCTCTCGCTAGATCTGCCTTGTTCCAAGAACCCGGGGTCGCGCTTGAAGCGAGACAGCTTTATTCGTCGTGAAAGGATGGCTTGGGCGGTTGCAAAATAAATGAAGGATACGCAGCATCGGGGCCGGCAGAGCCTCTGGCGAGATCTTAAGCAGATCGTGAGCCACATCCCCCACGACTGTGGCATCCGCTCTGGAGATCATCTATCCGTAAATCTTCCGCATCTCATGTCCGTTCGGGTCCCGCTGGCTGCAGGGCTTCGCAATCGCCACGCTGGCCGGGATGTCAGCTCCCAGTGCAGCCCATGGTGGCACGGCACCATTGGCTTCATTAACTTCCATATTTACGCCCCCGTGCTCCACCACCTGGCTCCTGACGACCACCAGGCTGCTTTCACAGTATCCGCCCTTCCCAACGGCCGGCCCAGCATCCTGTGACCCGCCCTCCTGGCAGTCCAACATCGCTGGCGGAGGTTTTCACTATTACTCTCCCGCTGTCTGCCCCGAAGGGTTCCATGTTGGTCCCAGTTGCGGTTTAACCAGGACAAGAACAGCCGAGGGTTTTCCTGCAGTCGAAAAGGGAGAGACTGTTGCATACTGCGTACCAAAGGGCCTTACTTGCACCACAGATATCACCGACTACCGCGGCGGCGTATGGGGCTATACTCGTGATGGAACAGCCTGGGGTGCTAGAGTAACAGTTGGGCCAGCAATCCAGATCCGCTGGGTGGAAGCCGACTTAACCTTGTTCGAGACACATCCCCTCACGCCGGGCTTGACACTCGCCAAGAGCGAAATGGGTGTTGCCACAGCTGTTGCCCGGTCTTTCACCACCGTCATATCGATTGACGATGCCGACTCGACGAGCCTCATTATCGACACCACACCAAACCACGATGGGGGTCGAGGGCCTAGTATCGAAACCGGGGGGGCAGCGCCAGACACCAGGGAACCAGACACCGCGGCATCAAACGGGGGTAATACAAGCGGCTTTGTGATTGGAAACTTGAACCAGGGATCAAGCATCGTGGTGATGGTGGTGGTCTCACTCATCGGAGCACTCATCCTCTCGACGATAGCTTGGTGCTTGATTAGACGATATAAGCGGAAAAAGGGACTGGAGAAGGAGATGCAGCATTCCAACAACGCCACGCATCAGGAAGTTGGACGGCAACATCATCGGGCATATGCTCCGGGAACGTCGAGAAGAAGCGGACCGAGACTAGACCCTCGTGAGAGAATGCAGATGGATGCCCAAAAAGTACTGCCATCTGACCCTCCAATTGCCATGAAGAAGCACTTGCCCCAACCAGCCCTGAGGATTGACCCACAACAAAGGCCAAAACCGACTCCACGACGCGGATACTCCGAGCTCGATACCAGCTCACCAGCTCTTGGGAGCGCACCAAATCCCGCTGAGCTCGAGGGAGACACCATAGAAACACCAGCAAAATCATGGGTTGTCCACCAAAGATCATGGCTAAGAAGCCCCTCTGTCTATCACCCTCTCCAATCTCCACGGTCTTTCCGTTCTTCGAGGTCGGCGCGGCGGACGGTGAGAGAATCGTTCGGCGAAAAGGTCAACGACCCGGCAACAGCGCTGGGACGGCTGAGAATACCATCAGCTGCAAGGTCGACAATGTCCAGGTCATCGCCCACATCAGCCAGTCCCCGATCAGGGAGCTTCTGGCGGATACCGCGAAGCCCAAGGAGCCCCAGGACTCCAACAAGTACCAGATTGAGCCAGCAAATACCCCGACCACCACCAATCAAGTCTGGTCTCAGCAATGAAACGTCACTGTCGAATACGCCGCCAGACATTCTTGAGCGGCGCGACGGGGAGGGCCCCGGGAGTGGGCATCATGATTCGAGGTGATAAGTCGAGATTTCGAGCTAAAACGCGCCGGGAAATTCGAAAGGCACAGATATGATGCTCCAAAAAGCCGATCACTCGAGTGATGTGCCCTATTTCAGCCTGACCAGGCCCATATTCGAAGAATCGAGATCGAGATGTCGAGAGAGAGGCGCACATTGATTCGACAGACAAACACGCCCGCCCATCCGCGCCGTCGTTGACGAAGCAAACAAGCAAATAGTTAAAGCTCTTTGCTTGGCACACCTCAGCTCGGATGCAGCACTGACATCTCCCGATCAATCACCCAAAAGACAACGCGATAAGCCGATAAAAGCACCCAACTGGCACCCATGCACCCCTCCACAACCGGTCAAGTGCCCCGCAATTCTAGGCCCTTGCGCACCTCTCAGGACAGCTCCAGTGGCAACACAAACTGCACGATGAGGAAGGATCACCCGCCAAAGGAACGCTGATGAACGAGACGGATGGTAGACGGCGAGCAGGCTCGATGGAGATGGTCTGACGTCTGGTATGATATCCTAGGACGATAAATCCTTCCATCTCTCTCGCCTCATCAACCTACTTTCAATCATCTCTTCAACCTTTAAACAAACAACTCCATCAACTTCAATACCTCTGCCATCTCAGTGCACCGAACCGCCAACAACGACAACCCCACCAACCACTTACACTAAAAATAACCACCACCACCACCACCACCACCACCACCACCACCACAACCACTTACACCACCACCACCATGTCCTCCGACAAACCCCACTTCAACACCACAATCTTCACCCAACCCTCCACAGACCTCACCACCTCCCTAGTCTCCTCCCCAACAACCACAACCAAATCCCCCTCCCCAACCCGCACCGCCGCCGCCCGCACCCGCGCCATGTCCGTGACAGAGGAATGGCAGCCCGTCATCGACCGCCGCCAGAGCTGGTCCGCCCAAGAGTACTCCCACGAGATGCATTCCAAGCTCGCCCAGCAGCACGACCTGCGGGGATCCATCGGCGACCGGTCGGTGGAGAGGGACAACGGGCAGGGGTTTAGTGAGCGTTAATTGGCACTCACAACCTACATAACAACAAACCTACTGATAAGACATTGGGGATGATGGAGAAGGGTAATGACATGACTTTTGTACGCAGAGAGGCAGGGACGGAAAATTGGGAGCTTTCTTTTGTATTACTACTTTTTGTTTCATGGGAGGCAAACGCCACAAGGAATAACGGACGGATGGAGGGAAAAGGCAAAAGTTTGGGTTGCGGGAACAGGACAAGTTCATTCATCGCATTATCATTTTGGACGCAGAACGGGCAGATCATTTCATCGTCATGACCATGGCAAAGCAGGTGTATTTTTTGAGCAGACGCAATTCTTCATCTGAACCTTTACGTTTTTATTTATCACACCTTTATTCTTCTTCGGCAAAAGTCATCCACACATATCAGATGCCAAAATTTGGTTGTCGAGCAACATGTCGACTTTTGATCCAAGGCAGCATTGAGTGGTACAAGCTCAGAAATATCACCAATGTCACAAATGTTCATATGCATAATTGCTATCATATCCCGTCCCTGTGATAATCCCGTCCCTGTTTTTCCTTGCGTGTACTTTCCCCCGTTACTTTGCCCCAAGCGAAGGTAGTGCAGCCCCATGATTCCAATCCCGAACCCATGTTGCTCCCAGATGATGCCAAAATGCATGACCCATGAATGATACGCCGGACCCTGGGGAACCAACCCCTAGGGTGATGAGAGGAGAAATAGGAAAAAGGAAACAAAAGAAAAAAAAAAGACATGATAGAGACCACCGTTAACCAAGTAGCTCAGTTCTTCTTAACCACCTTCACCCCCTTCCCCTCATTCTTCATCCCCTCAGCTAGCACAGCAACACCAAACGAAACACCCGCAACCCCAGCCGCGCTAACAGCAAGACGCTTGAGAAGACTCCCTTTCTTCTTCTCCTTCTTCTGCTTCTCCTCCCACGCCGAGTGCCTCTCATGCATCTCCTCTGCTCTCTGACCCGGGCTAAAGAAAGTCTCACCCTGCGGAACATAGCGGCCGATCGTCTTCTCCGAAGGCAAGTCGTAGTTGACGAAGCCAGTGGGACTAGCAAACCGGCCGGCCGCGACATTGTACTCCGGGACAAGGCCACCGCCAGTCATGTCGATAGGGTTGACAGGTGAAGTGGGCGATGAAGCTGGGACCGTCTTGGTAGAAGCGACCTGTTCCTCCTTGGCAACGACTGGCTCACGAACCTTGCGGAAGATGAGGACATCGCCGCTGCCGGAAACGATCTCGAAGCCCTGAGCTTGGAGAGGGGCAAAATGAGGGAAGAAGCGGGCGGGGTTGGATATCCGAAGAAGAACCTCGGCTGGGCTCAAGGGTGTGGCGCTGTCTGGCACGACAGACGTGGTCTCGGCAACATCTATTGCCTGCATCACGGGGTCATAGGCCAAAATCTTGTAGAGTACTGGTTCTGAGAGGTTGGCGGGAGTTGTCTCAGTTCTAGTCTGTTCCTGACGGGTAGATGACTTGTGAAAGGCATCAGTTAATTTTTCCTGTCCAGATGTGTAAGTACCTCGGCCAGACGACGGGCTCAAATCGGTTGGGAGGAGGGATGAGTTGGCCACAGAGGGCTCGGTGCTCCAAGATACTGCGAAATCCTCCGGAAAATCCTGTACGTACTGGCCAGTGAGTCGTTTAGACTTTTTGGGTGTGGGCGTCTCTTTGCCATCTGAAGATTGGTGGCTCGATGACCTCTGTGAGGTGAGAGCGGATTCGGCAGTTGGATTGGCCATCAACTCCTGAACGACCTTTCGGAACTCAGTGGTGATCTCGGACTCATCCTTGGCTGCGGGTATGGCATTCTGCCGTTGAGCAGTGCGACTCGTCTCGGAGTCCTCCAGTGTAAACGCTTCGTGATTGCCCAAGTCGGGGCCCTCATTCAAGTCTTCTGCCGAGGGCGCATACTTGCCGTCTGGCTCATTGCTGCGAAACCCCCCTTGATACTCGTCCAGATCAGTTGGCTCTGTGATTGAGGCGTTGATGTTTGCGGCGTATTTGCCGTCAGGCTCGCAACTTCGTACTGCCTTGTAACTGTCCAGTTCCACTCGTTCGGGGTCAGATTCGGCCTCAGATACCGCATACTTCCCATCAGGCTCATGGCTCCGGAAGGCTCTGTAGCTCTTCAACTCGGCTGGATCCCGTGTGGGCGCGACATGGGATGCCGCGTACTTGCCATCGGGCTCGTGACTGCGGAAAGGGATATATGTCTGGAGCTCGACAGGATCGTAACCAGCCTGATACTGTTCGGGCGCATATTTTCCATCCGGCTCGTGACTGCGGAAAGCCTCGTATCGTGCGAGTTCAGCTTCATCTTGCGACGGTCGAACATAGGCTTCTGCATACTTTCCATCGGGTTCATGGCTCAAAAATGGCTTGCTGTACTCTGCAATCTCAGCGGGATCGAGGTTGGGTTCAGCCAAGACAGGGGCGTATCTCCCATCCGGTTCATGTGCACGAACAGCCGCATCGTATTTGTCCAACTTCTCTGAACTCACCGAAGCCTGCTGTATGTGTTTGTACTTTCCGTCAGGTTCGTGCGAGCTGACGCCATCCTCATACTTCCCAAGGTCTTCTGGTGCAGGTTCTGAGTCTGGATCGATCTTGTACTTCCCATCCGGCTCATGAGAGCGCACAGGCCCGTATTTGTCGAGGTCTTCGTACTCGGAAGACTCTTCTTGGCCCGTGGGCTTTCCATCCGGTTCCTGATGCTTGATTGGAACATATCTGCCGAGATCTTTGTACTCCTCGGGTTGATCCTTAACTGGGTCTGAGGCTGGATCGACAACGGGTGTATACTTGTCCAGGTCGTTATACTCGGATGTGTTAAGACCTTGTCCCAATCCAGTGATGTTGCTTTCGTTCCACAAGACCTCGGCATGCTTATCGTTAAGAGCATTGACGACATCTGGAACAGACTGGCTACGCGGAGCTGGAGCTGGCTTTTTCGGGACAGCGGCCCAAGGTTCTGAATCGATCTTGACCTTGCCGTAGAGTTTCAACTCCGCCTCGGGTGGCGGGCCGTCGTAGAATATCGGCTCCTGTGCAACACCGAGTGGTGGGGGCTGAAATCCCGCGAACTGGGAACGATACGACTTGAAGGTTTTGGTGACGTCTGCCGGATCAAGCGCTGTGACTTTGGCCCGCCGCTCCTGCTTGCCGAAAAGCAAGTGCTCCAGTGGCGCCCTCTCAGCATCCTCAATGTTTTGGCCAGGCCGGATGCCAGTGGGGTTCCCGGGGGTCTTGTTGGGGATATTGCTGCTGGCCCATCTGTTCCTGGAAAGACTCGGCGATTGATCGGTGCGCCAGTAATCGTAGGGTGAGGACTTGGATGGGTTTGATGGCCTGCTGAAGCTGTTCTTGTCCCAGGAAAGATGCCGATGGAGTATGTCGGCATATCTCTGGCGAGCGAAGCGGTAGCGGCGGCATATATCTCGGTCATGGTCAGCGTCGATGTGGACGATCCATGTTCGGCTGAACCTGAAGCTGCGTGTTTGTTGCTGGTGGAGGTTGAGGACAGCCCCAACCGAGCTTGGTGTAGCCTGAGCACAGCGAGCTCGGCGAGTAAGGGTGGATGCGGCTGTTAACGAGGACATGGTGGGGGAATGATAGGTCAAGGATGGAACCTCGCAGACATGCTACTGGCAGGCAGTGAAGATGTTGACTACCTCTTGTTCTTCATTCGTCGTTAATACTATGGCAGAGGACAAGAGTTTGTTGGGCAAAGAAAGAAACCTAGTAGAGCCAAACTGGCGGAATGCCAAACTGTACGACAGGCCGAAGAATCAGGCCAGCACTTGCAGAACCTTTTACAAACCAACGGTAGCTCCGAGCGGTGGCAGTGAGAGAGGTCTGGTCTAGGAACTCGTGAAACTTTAACGGGTGTGGTCGGAACTTACTTAACAAAGGGGGGAGGCCCAGGTGGCTGCAAACAATGTCGTCAATGATACGATGGCTTTCTAAGGCGGAATGGCCCCCACCAAGTGACGATGTTCGGCGTCAACACGGATACTTAGGGGAGAGAAAGGGTAAAACGGAATACGTAAAAAAGGAAGAAGGAAAGAGGGGGAAAAGATAATTAAAAAGAAAAGTACCGGTCAGCAGGAACCATCGTGAGTTTGCCAGAACAACACTGGCCCCTGCGGCAGCAGCACAACCCTGGCCGAAGTGTCCATCACAAGCAAAAGAGAAGGGTACACGGTGATTGTGAGGCGGTGGGCCGGGCGTGCGAGCCAACGGAACGGCTTTTCGGCACGGCGCCTTTCCTTGGTGTGGCTCCTGATTCGTCCGATTCTCTGGCCATCTCACCCAGAGTTCCTGCGGCGGGCAAGAGTGGACCCTTGCTGTGGGAGGGAGCCACTGACGTGAGCCCGTCGGGTGCGGGGGAGTCTGATAAGCCTGAAACGATAGCGGACCTCACGGAAGCACGTTGGAACTCTCGCTGTTACTTGCTGAATACTTGGGCCCTTCCTGCATGAATGGGTCCCTACCTGCAGAATCCAAGAGATGGGCGTCTCTGGAGTTTCCTCTTTCGACCATATGCTCACACAATATCGAGGCGGCTGATGGTTTAGGCAATAAGCCACGTTATCAGGAAATTGTTCAGATGTGCTATGGGTCAATGTAAGCCGAGCACCGGGCATAGGAAGTCTTCGGTTGTTGTTTGAACACTGGACTGGGCTGGAGGATGAGGAATTAAAAACTTGGCTTCTGCAAAAAACAATATCGCTCGAATTGCAAGAATGCGAATCTCAAAATATGGTACGAGGATCATCCTCTCCACTTCCTCGTTCGCGATGATGGCTCCACCGCTTAATGCAAACCCCGCAGTCACAAGCCCCACCACGACGTCATTTCTAACAACGACCCCGGATTCAGTGGGAGCTAGCGGGTACTCCACCATGAACTGCCGGCTTGATGCATCTAAAAACGACGAGAATTATTCAGGAGAAATCCATTTCACGAAGAATGGACGGGCACCGTTTTGGTCCAGTCAGATAGCTGACCAGGCTTCTTGACAAAAACAGCGACAGCCGTTGGAGCGACGATGTCCTGCTGACTCGTTAAAAAACCAGTTCAAGGTTCCTGTGTAGTATGGATGAGCAACATTGTATGATACCAGACTCGAGCTGTTAGGAATAAAGGGTGTTAAGAAGTTTTGACAAGTCGGTTTCTCCGCATCGCGATATCAACAATGTCATTGACAATGGAAAAAGTTCAATAAGAGCGTGATGGATGGTTGGTAATGAGAGGTGTTGGAACAGACCCACATCGGTGAGCTCGGTGAGGAGGAAGCCACGGTGAGATTTATGCCCCGCATCACGTGAAGCTTGATGACAGCTCTGGTACCCCACTAACCACCAACGTCAGTTTGCGACAGGTTTGATGGACGCTGGAGAAGGCTGGAGAAGGTGACGCGACGCGAAAAGAACACTTTGTCTGGAGGACCATAGATTCAACAGCGACAAATAATATCTTCAGTTCCGCCGCCAATCTACCTCCAATTGCAATCGCCCCAAGCAAAACTGCCCCTCTTTTGCAGTTCGAACTTCCCAGTGACTCAATCGGCGAGCTTCGACCATATTTCCAACGCCCCCATCCACAACAACCGTCGACACCATAAAGCGAGACTCCACGCACGCACGATCTGTTGAATTATCTTATCTCAGTACTTGAACCACCAAAGTACGATTGAGTCTCTCAACCATGGGACTGGGTACACCAAAAGCTGGCTTTGGGGGATTTGGAGGGGTCGCATCAACTTCGCCAACACTGTCCTATCTTACACCTCCACCCGACTTCTCGGAAATCCCATTAGAGGTAGTTGTGTCCTTCAAGAGCCTGTTGAAGAAGGCAAGCGCCACCAAAGAGAAGGCGTTGCAAGACATCCTAGCACATGAGCAAAACCGGTCCTCCGACACCAATGGCCCAGAGGAGTCAGTAATACAAGCATTTGTCAGTCCTAGCCCCCACTTGCCTCCTGTGTTTTGCAATGTCTAACTATAACTTACACAGGTCCAACTCTACCCTCGGCTATCCATCGATGACTCTGCACGAGTACGCGAGCTTTCCCACCAAGTCCTGATCCAGCTGCTCAACTCCGCAAAGAAGCGCATCGCGAAACACCTTCCACTGTTCGTAGGACCTTGGCTGGCTGGGACATTTGACAGAGACAGGCGCGTCTCCAAAGCCGCGAGCGAGGGGCTTGCTTCATTTCTACAAACAAAAGAGAAAGAGGTGGCTTTTTGGAAGTCTGTTCAAGTCCGAGCCCTGGACTATGCGACGACTTCTTTGAAGGAAACGCCCACGTCGCTCAGTGATGAACGCTCGACAACCAAACAAGACTCTGATGCCAAGTACTACCGAGTAGTTGGCGCAAGTGTTTGCTTGACACTGAATCTGTTGGCAAAAGGAGAACTTGATGCTCTGAAGGATGGCATTGCGGTGTACCTAGAGCTCGATGCGCTCTGGTTTTTGGCCAAAGCGGAAGATCCATTTGTACGGCGGTCATTCTATCATTTAATTCGATCAATCCTGGACATAGCCCCTGAGCTCTTGAAACGAAGACTGCAACAGTTGGGACGGGCGTTGATCGCAGACAGCTTCAAAGGCAACCAATCTGGGTCTGCAACAGACTTTCTCAAGGCGCTGACAGCTTTGACCCGCCAATATTCCCAAGTATGGGGCACACAGCAACACCCCGTTCAGAGGCTGGAGAAGTTTGTCTCCCGTGGTTCACAAGGTGGATCTGATGAGTACTGGCGCGCTTCAAGCCAGCTCCTGTCGGTGCTGACAGACAAGTTCCCGTCACCGTCGTTGGACATCGTGTCCGCGCTTCTGGGCTCCATTAGAAAGGGAATATTTGATCGGCTGGAAACCCGTTCTGGTCGCCAACAGGCGTTTGACTTGTATGCACACGCTGTCGAACTTTACCTACCAGCACTTGTACCGAACGCCGAGTTTGTGAAGGACAACGTCTCGTCTCTCACGCGACAGTTCTTGCACCCAAATCCTGAAGTCTCTACACCATCTCCACAACAGCCTGACATTCTTGTTCAGCTTTGGCAAGCTTTGGTTCGGCACCCCGGTAGTGAAGTCCGCCAGACCGTGGAATTACAGTGGCAAAATATTGTCGACGAGTTCCTCTCGAGAGTATCGAACTCCCTGCCTGAGGTCTCAGAACGGTACCAAGCCTCTCAGCTTGCAGTAGCAGCGGAAGGGGAACGATGGTTTTCTGTACTCTCCAGGTTTTCCAAAGCTGCATCCCTCCATGACCTTGCCGTGTCTTCGTCGACCAGGATCATACAAAGCGCTTTGGATTTGCTGCTCAGGCGAAACTTCAAGCCCTTTGGGTGTGCCGCCATCTTGCAGTCGGCATATCGACATTGCCCTGACATTTACCGTGGCATCGACACGACATCCATGATCTTCCCAGCGAACGGAAACGAGCATGCGCGAACTTTGGTCACCACCCCTTCACTGCCTTACATCATTTCCGACCTCCATGAAACAGCCGGCGATCGTCTTGAAGAAATTTGGGGCCTGCTTTTTGCGGCTTCTACCCAGATATCGGATCGCGGAGCAAGCATTTCGGCAGTCAAAACTTTGGTCTCGATACCCTCCACGTTCAAGTTTGTCCAGGACCTCCCTCAAGCCCAGCAGTTCCTCATCTCAGTGTGGTCAGAGTTTGCAAAATCTGATGATTTGGGTGCTCCTTGGGCCCAGCTAGCAGAAACCTCTTTGGACTTCAATACTTTGACAGTCGAGTCCATCAAAACAATTACTACCACCGTAATCGGCCTTTTGGAGGAGCCATCGTCCCGTGCACCTGCACTTCAGGCCCTAGACTTGGTCCTTACACATGCGCCTGAGAGCTCCATCATTGACGACGATCAATCGGTGCGCCTCATCACTACTTTGCTTGCCCTCACCGAGATTTCCGATACACCTATCGCCGAGAAGGCCAAAGGATTGTTCCAGTTGCTACAGCATCGGCCAACAGAGTCTCCACCACTTTTCAGAATCCTCGCCAGCCAGCTCCATGAAGCAGGTCCTGCATCTCTTGAGTATGTATCTGTTTCTTATCTTGGCGTTGGGATCACTGTAGCTAACATGTCTAGCATCGACACATTGGTTGCTCAAGCGGTTGCCGCTGTCCAGTCCAAGGTCCTTCCGGCCGAGGATGTTTTTCCAAGTACTGTGGCCTGGCAAACCGAGCTCTCCTGGTTCCTCAACACCCCCAATCCGTCTTTGTCGTTGACTAGCAGTATGGATGGATCGTACTTCCTTGTCCAGGGCAGCGAAAGTACGAACAAGCCGTCACCAGGTCGCGACAGCAAAGGCCGTTCTTCCCCTGCAAGAATGGCACTTTTCACGGCGAAGTTGCTATCATCCGGTGTCGAGCTCTCGTCTTTGCCTCTGGAGTTTCAGCTGGAACTGATCTATCTCCTCTGCGTGACTAACATGCTCGCGGCCGATCAGCTCGCACTGTCGGAGGAAAACCGGCTATGGAGGAACATCCGTGGTCAAGATACCGATGACGAGATTCTAGAGTACACAGAACTTGCCTCAAATGAGGTCAGCAACATTGTTGCTGCATCTGTGAACTGGCGAGACCTTGACATGTCAGGAGACAGCCTGGTAGAACGACTTGTGAACTTCATGCTCCAGACAGTCCGGGGCTTCAATGCTGCTGCCTTTTACACTGCCAAGGCTCTCGCTGCTCTCCTTCAAGCACTGGTCAAGGCTCATGGACCTTTGGCTAAGTTGGAGGAATGGCTGACCAAACTCGGCCTTACCCGCGTCACACCTGACTCGACGTTTGTTGCAGCCGCTATACTTGTCGGTCTGAATGATGCATTGGCTTCTTCCAAGACCATCAGCACACTCTGTGCTCGCCTGTTCAGTGAGATCCCAGGATACTCCATTGGATCTCCCCGCACACTTCCATCGCTGGTCTTGCTGAATCTTTGCCTGGCTGTCTATGATGAGAGTCAAATACCAGTGGAGCCACGCAAACAGGTTCTCGTGTTGCAGCAGGTGACCAAGTGGACCGACTCCCCAGAGGAGATGGACTACAGGCTCGCGGCTGAGACCTGCAAAGCCATAACTAAGATCTTCCCCAATGTCAAGGAGGTTTACGGACCATTTTGGGAGAAGTCAATTCAGTACTGTCTTTGGCTGTGGGGTCAGGCTGCGCGCGATGATACCAGCAATCGCCTACCGTACATCTACGCATCGCTCAAGCTGATGCAAGCGCTAAAATCGGCTGAGGAGGTCAACGATGACCTTGACGATGCACTTGCAGAAAATAAAAGGGCCGAGTCCGAGGCCCTGATCGCCCTCCTGAGTGTACCGCACGATGCGCCAGCCACACTGCCTAGTCAGCTTGTTGATGCACTCTTATCGCGGACGGTTTCGAAGATCCCCAACGTCAAGCTTGGCGAACTATCCGACGTTTACCAGGCAGTTGCGTCACCGTCTAGAGATATCCAAAAGGCTGCGTTTGGCCTTCTCCATCGGACTATCCCCGCAGCCCAGGAAGAAATCAGCGTTAATGTCATCATTGAGAAGAAGCGTGAGTCGGCTGCCCTTCTTAGTGTGCAATGCATTTGCTAACCATCCACTAGCTGCCAATCTTCCCGCTGAGCTTCTGTCGCTGCTCCTCAACGCACCGAGCCCCGATGACTATACGGATGAAGAGCTTTACCAGTTTCCAGCTCCAGTCCGATCTTACCTTCTAACATGGCATCTAGTCTTTGATGCGTACAGCAAGGCTTCATACCGGGTTCGCAGCGACTACACCGAGAATCTCAAGAAGGATGATCTTATCAGTCCACTACTGGGCTTCTTGGCCGACGTCCTTGGTCATGCTCTGGCCAGGGCCATTGACCTGGACAAAGAAGGCTTCACGCCCGAGCATGTCCGCTCCTACAGCATCGACTTGGCTGACTCGGAACCTGCTGAGCGTGATATGAACTGGTTACTCATCCACCTGTTCTACCTGATCCTGAAGTATGTTCCTGGTCTGTTCAAGTCATGGTATCTTGACTGCTCTTCCAAGCAGACCAAGGTCGCGATTCAGTCGTGGATGGGTCGGTTCTTCTCGCCGTTGATCATTTCCGACCTGTTGGATGAAGTGACTGAGTGGTCTGCCAACCAAGGCGACCTCGAAGGGGGGACAGATGCGGAAGCCCTCGAGATCAAGGTTAACAAGCCTGTCCGAGAGATCACTGCCTCGTACCCGGTGGATGACGACTTTGGCACGATCCAGATCGTCGTGCCTCAGTCGTACCCGTTGGAGCCTGTCGATGTCATGAGCGTCAAGCGCGTGGCTATCAAGGAGGACAAGTGGCAGTCTTGGTTGAAGGGCATCAAAGCTGTCATTATGTTTGGCAACTGTAGCTTGGTGGATGGATTGATGGCGTTCCGGCGAAATATCTCGCTTGCGGTGAAGGACCAGGAGGAGTGCGCGATTTGCTACTCGATCGTGGCGCAGGACAAGAGCTTGCCGGACAAGAAGTGCGGGACGTGCAATCACTACTTTCATCGGTATTGTTTGTACAAGTGGTTCCATAACAGCGGGAAGAATACTTGCCCGCTGTGCAGGAATCCGATTGACTATTTGGGGTCGGATACTTCGAAGAGGAAGGGGGGGAGGTAGATGTGGGTGTTGGGGAATTGTGGAGGTACCTTGTGGTGAAACGAATGTAGCAAGAATTGAGGGATATATTTACAGAAGTATGAGGGTGATCAATGGTGGACGTGATGAACATGGCGGTGATGTTGCCAGGCAATCAAGGGTTAGGGTCACTGACGCCAAGCCCTTCTCTGTGGGATTTCACGATCTATGTCTTATTGGTGTCCTTCCGTGCCCTTTCCAGATTCCTTTCCAACATGGTGTCCGTTACACAAGCAATATCCCTTCGCCGCTCCACAGCCACACTGACTCTATCCCGAGGATGGCTTGTTGGTTCCTGAGGTGGATCGCGATGCCTGAGGACAGCCGATGGGGCCCACTGTCATTGAACGCTACCAGTGGCTGACCCGCCATCGTCCCAATAACACGGCACTGAACTTCCCAATTTGGATCCCGCTAACCTCATTTGCTCCGGCGTGCAACACTGAGGACCTTTTGTATCCGCCGTTGAGTCAAGCACCGAGGACCAGACCATAGTTTTGAGAGAATATCGTGAGATATTCGTGCTCGGAAATGTGTACATATACGCCATTATCCGCAGTCATGGCAAAGCAAGTCTCACCCTCATGCACCATTACTATTAGCAGCAGCAGTCAGCCATCAACCAGCCAATTAGGCTTCTTCTTATCTTACACACATCTAATCTCACCGAAAATCAAAAACACCACATTAACATCCGCGACCATGGGTCTCCTCCGTAAACTCCTCGGCCGCAAGCGCAAAACCCCCAGAGCTCAAACCACAACCCTCACAAGCCCGAATCCGTTCCCAGACGAGGAAACCTTCGCGGCAGTCAAAGCCCACGTCATGGCCCGCGCGCGCGCCAACGCCTCCAACCCAGAATACATCGCCATGCAGCGCCACGTCGCCTTCTCGGCGCCCACGACCTTCTTGGAGGCGAATTACCCACCCGAGGAAAACAACCTCATCACTCCCATGGGGCCGATACCGACTGACGCCGGGGAGGGGATCAGGGTAGATGATGAGACTGTCATTCCGTGTGAGGACACGATGTTTTTTATGGTTTTGAAGCATGACCCAGAAGGGAAGAAGGTGCCAGAGATGAAGATGTTGTTTTTTGTGGCGATTCCTCCAAAAGGTTGTGGGGGTGAGTTTGCTGGGACGCCGATGGCATATGAGACGCTTGGGACGGAGGGTTGGAAGGCGGTGGAGAGGGAGGCGGAGGGGTTTGTGAGGAAGTGGAATGGGGCTGGAGAGATGGGGAGGAGGCCGGAGGAGGGGGTGAAGGTTGTTGTGCAGATGGGGATGGATATGGGGGTTTGGGAGTGGAGGAGGGAGGGGGGGTTGGTGGAGCCGGAGGGGGGGGTTGAGATGAGGGAGGTGAGGGAAGAGGGACGGTGGGAGAGGGACGGGATGAGGTTGCCTCCGACGACGGCGGAGGTGGAGGAAGGGGTAGCAAGGTAGAGGGATAGTTGATGTGGCTTGTGTTGAAGGAAATATGAATAATGCAGAGTGGCAGCTGTTTGTCAAGACGTTTTTGGTATATTTTGGAGTGTGGCGTTCGGAAGCTGGAAGCCACAAACCTACCGCGCCACTTGCAGCAGATTGTCCGAAAGGCATTTTTTGGAATTGTTCTCTTTTGACAAAACATCCTCCCAACCAACACTGGTGGCATTCAGGTCGCCCCGAGCATATCATCACGACACCAGAACGGTTGGCTGAACCCCATGGCCAATTGCTCCAGAGGGCCAGACGCTGACCTCGTCATAGTAACTCGAATTCGACCCTCCGAGGCGGTGAACTTCAGGCGTTATCATGGGTTGGAGGAGGAGTGAAGGGATGTTGGGTTTGGGGTTGGATACATACAAAGGATTGAGGACGAGCAGATAATGCGAAGAAAAGACTTCCAAGATACGGCAAAAGGCTTGAATACACCTACCGATGTGGACCATCAAGTTTCGGGCGTGGCAAAGTTCCGTTTCCTGCCATAGTTTCTTCAGTCTATCAACTAGCCGTCCCTTGAGGGGAGAAGGGAGCTTGACCAAAATCCACGTTGAAGATTGTGTCTGTACATCGTATCGGTGGTACACGGCTGTCTTCCTAAAAGACCAAGGGCCCCCCCTTGTACGGCCATTGTGTTCAACATAATGAAGAGTGTAGCAGGCCTCCATTGCACTGTGTCCTTCTCTCAGGTGGAAGTTATTCCATGTGCTCGTATCACTTCTGTCGCGCAGTTCGAAGCCCTGTACTGCTTGGAGGAAATACGTGAAGACCTCGTAGCGCTCTACGATATTTCTAAAGGTCGCCGAAGAGACGCTTAGCCGGTCCCATGAGTGGGCTTGCTGGATGTTACTATCCACTAGGTGAGCCGCGAAGAATCTGTTACAACGTATTGCGAGACTCACAAAAAGATGTCGTAAGGCTGTGTCTGATGGCATGGTCAGCGCAACCTGTGCAAAGGTTGAGATAGGTACACCGTCTTACTACAGTCTGGTCAAGGGGGTTTAGGTCATTCTCAGCGTGGAAGTCTCGTTCATCAAAGCCTGTGATCGGTGTGCCTGTCAGCCAAAACGCTCAAGGTCAGCTACACCGGGGAAGTAAGCGGCTGACTGTCTGAGGACCAGACCCTGACTTGGTTGGTCTCTGTCGCAAAGACAGACTCGCTGTGCTCCAGCAGCCTCGTTCGGACGGAATCGGATTCACAGGCCCACAGCAGCTCAGTCATTGCGGTTGGCGGCATCTTTGACACGGGTGAGGCGAGCCACCAGAGGGAGAAACACGCGAGGCTCACGGGAGGCTTGCTTGGGCTTCAAGCAAGAAAAGTGAGCCCCGTCAGTCCTAGTCCTCCCGCTGGGAAGTTGATGCCGCGCTTACCGTGTTGCATCCTTCTAATCACACAGCCTATCCACCTAGGTTCACAGGGCCGATGACGTGGTCCACTATCCTGCAGCTCTCCCTCCTCCGCATGTGCGGGGCTTCAACGCAAAAAGGGTCTCCTCAGGCCATAAGTCCAGCCACAATTTTCGGCACTTCTTCTTGTTGCAGTGTCACATTTGATGACCGAACCGGGCTAAAGTAGACTTTCTGAGTTGGCTTGTGGCCCCCTCGCACCACAGAGAACACAGGAAAAGCTGAACAAGAAAGTGCTCAAATCGAGCACGAAATAGGTGCCTAGGCACTCTTAGCACACTATCTCACCCGTGTGACTCAGATGGCGTGTGTCATACCAACCATGCCCTCATTCAGCGTGAACAGGTAAAGCATCCCCGTCCGCCAAGTTGCAGAAGTTACCCACACTTATTGTAACATGTACCCGTGGGTGCTTACAGAGGGGTTTGAGAATTGATCCAAGAACTCACGAGTGATCCATGGAAAACTAGTAGAAAAGAAGAAACATATACCAAAAGCATCACCCTTCGGTTCTCAATCCCCTCCTTGTCCTCCAAGACATCGACCCCTTAAAGTGTTCCGAAAGTGTCAACTCCGCATTTGAGTCGCATTGGTTCCCTTCCTTTCCTCCCTTGAACACCAAACTCTTGTGTGCCTCTTCCAAACAGAGGCTTGCCCAACCAGGCATTGAGATGGCGGTGAAGCTCATCAAGCAAACCGTCGAGAGCCAGTACCTCGACTTGAAGAGGCTTTCTGACAAGTTGGCCGAGCTTTTCCCAGGCGTTGACTGCGAGGTTGAAGTAGGTCTCTGCCATCTTTGCTAAGCATCCCTTATCGTTGTGCTGACAAAACCTGCAGCCCATAGACGGCGAAGACTATACTATTCTTACCGTTCCTCGCAAGCTGACCAAGGCAAGTGTTTGGGCATTTTTAGGCCCTTGGAAAATAACAACAAGGAGCCTTCGACTGACATCCAGCTAGGACGAAATTAAGAGCGTTCTCAGTACAGTGACGGAGTAGTTGGAATTGAAACGTTGTCATAGCTCGGCTATCAAATCAACTCTCCGGCTTCTCTCATTGGAAGATTATTTCTTTTGCACGATCAAGTACGAATATTAGGAATGTCACAGCTGCGATGCCGCAACTCAAGGCTGTTCATCGTCTCCAGGAGGAAATCTGTTCTCGAAGAAGAACCAACGTCGAGAACCATGATTTCGTTCCATTCTCCTGGCTGCTCGACCTCCTTACCATTGAAAAGATCAAAACGGCCCTCAAGGCCGGATCGATCGAAGACCACGAACAGCACCCTCTTGCTCACCAAATCCGAGCCAGCGGGTTAATGACATTTGCCACCCTGGTCATGATGGGCCATCCAGACTTTATCCGCGTCTTCTATGAAGGGGAAGTCACCAAGAGCGGCCCAGACCGTAAACTTCCCTTCAAAGAGACAGATCTACCCAGTGCACTCTCCGCAATAGCCACAGACTTCTGCAAAACGCAGTACACCTTTTACGTTCCCAGCTTTCCCGAAGGTATAACGTACATTATCAGCGAGTGACCCATATCAGCGAGTGACCCACTTTCTACGCGACGCGACATCTTTGCACTTCACAACAACTTTCCTCTACCATCCAAAATGCCCACTACTTCAAACGAAAGCCAGATAATCTTAGCCCTCCAAGCTCTTCAAAATGACGAGAATCTAAGCGAACGAGCTGCAACTAAAATTTACGGAGTCGACCGTAAAACACTAGGGCGTCGCCGCATCGGCAAGCCTGCACGACGCGATATAACACCTAATTCGAAGAAGCTCACTCAATCAGAAGAGGAGGCTATTGTCCAATACATTATTGAGCTATGTGCGCGAGCTTTTCCACCCAGATTGCGTGGTGTGGAAGATATGGCCAACCAACTGCTACGCGTACGCGATGCGCCCCTGTCGGTAAGCTCTGGGTACATCGATTTGTTAAACGCCAACCAGAGCTCCGTACGCTTTTTACGCGTAAATACGACTACCAGAGGGCCAAATGCGAGGATCCAAAAGTTATTAGCGAGTGGTTCGCGCTTATACGGAACACTAAGGCCAAGTACGGTATTGTAGATAACGATATCTACAACTTCGACGAGACTGGGTTTATGATGGGTATTATCTTCGCGGGTATGGTAGTTACGACCTCAGACGGCCTTAGCAAGGCGAAACTGGCCCAGCCTGGCAACCGCGAATGGGCAACGGTAATCCAGGGAGTTAATGCCCTCGGCTGGGCCATCCCTCCTTTCATTATCTTAGCCGCGCAGTACCACCTTGCCAACTGGTATACCGAGTGCAACCTACCGTCTACCTGGCGCATCGCAACTACCGATAATGGCTGGACTACCAATGCGGTAGGCCTAGATTGATTAAACACTTCGACCATTATATAGCGTCCCGTATAAAGGGCAAATACCGGTTATTAATCCTTAACGGCCACGAAAGCCACTACTCGACCGAATTCGAGCGCTACTGCCAGCAGAATAACATTATTACGCTCTACATGCCTCTATATTCCTCCCACTTCCTCCAGCTACTCGATGTTGGCTGCTTTGGGCCGCTAAAATAGGCGTACGGCCGCCAGATCGAGGACTTAATGCGTATGTATATCAACCACGTAAGCAAGCTCGAGTTCCTCTATGCCTTCCGCGAGGCCTTCTACGCCTCTATAACGGAGAAGAATATACAGGGTGGCTTTGCAGGTGCTGGCCTTATACCATACGATCCAGAGAAGGTGCTTTTAAGCTAGATGTAAAGCTTTGTACGCTAACACCTCCAAACTCACGGCCCGGCACTGCATAACCTTAGGTCTCCCAAACACCATACAACCCTCGAGAAGCCAATTCACAGTCAACGCTTATTAAGACTCGCATTGCTAACCATCAAAATAGCTCTCCGACTTTAATGTTGGCTGCGGTAGACCAGCTTACTAAGGGTACAATAGCTATAATGCACTAGGTGGCTCTCCTTCGTGCAGAGGTCTCGTCGCTCCGTAAGGCCAATGAGGCATTAAGCAAACGCCGGAGAGCTAAAAAAACACGCGTAAGGCTTGGAGGGTTACTTACTGTACAAGAGGCACAGGATCTACTGGATCAGAAGGCCGTGGATAGGGAGGGAGTGTAAGAAACGCAGCCGGAAAGTAGTAATGCAGGGGGGCTCGTACGAAGGTTCGGTGCTGTAGTGTGTGCGGCAAGCCTGGCCATAATGCGCGCACTTGCCAGGAGGCTGCAGAAGCATCTGATTCAGCTGTTTCTGATGTAATTATAGTTAATTCCTTATGTTGATGTGGTATAATTGAGGATGGTTTGTTAGGGTGTGGTGGGAGGTGGGTCACTCGCTGATATGGGTCACTCGCTGATAATGTACGTTACCGCATCGCACATACCAGCCTGAAATCCGGCTTCCATTCCTCAAGAGTCCTGCTGAAACTCCCGATGCCCGCGGGAACTTTGGCATCGTCATCGATTCCAAACTCCCTCCCACCCACTATGGCGACCCAGAATCACAGGTTGGCAACTTCTAAGCATCCCTGCCATCCTATCTCAGTGCCGCCCATGCTGACAACGTTCCAGGGCCTAACAGTCGTTCGCAAAATCCTCAAGTCCTGCTCCTCCTCATCCGCCAATCCCGCTCTCAAATCCGAAATCCGGTGCCTACGCCTCCTCAACCAAACGCACCACCCCTCCATCCTACACCTCCTCGGCTCCTACACCCAGAATCTAACCCACACATTTCTCTTCCCCAAAGCAACCCACCACGACCTCTCTCGCCTCCTTCGGATCCCTCGCTCCTCCCCGTCCTGCCCTCCCCCCTTCAGCCATGAAAATTCTGGCGCAGAGGAAACCATCCTCCTATCCCTCTGCGGCCTCACCTCCGCCCTCGAAACCCTCCACTCCTTCACATCCGACGACTTGAACCTGTCCCTGCTCGGGTGCCACCACGACCTCAAGCCCGCCAACGTGCTCATCACCTCGGACGGGAAATTCCTCCTTGCCGACTTTGGGCTTTCCAGAATTGGCTCCACCCCCCCCCGAGGATATCGAGGACAGGGAAACGAGCAGGGATGCCAACTTTGAAGCGCCCGAGCGGAGGGATTACGAGGCCGAAGGGGCGCCTATTCGGGGGAGCGGGCGAGAGGCCGACATCTGGTCGCTGGGGGGGATTTTTGCGGTTGTTTTGGCGTGGGTTAAGGGGGGACCGGAACAGGTGGAGAATTTTGGCGAGAGGAGGAAGACCAAGGTCAAGGTAAAGGGGGGATATGTTACTGTTGTGAGGAGGGCGTTTCATGATGGGAGGGGAGGGAGGAATGAGGGGGTGGTGGAGTGGTTGGGAGGAGACGGGTGGTTGGAGGGGAGCGAGAGGGTTGAGGGGGAGGCGGAGAGGGGGTGGGTGAGGCTTGTAGAGAGAATGTTGGCTATTGAGAAGGGGGAGAGGCCGATTGCGGGGAGGGTTTTGAGAGGACTGAGGTGTGTGGCGATTAGGAAGGTCGCGGAGCCGATTGAGGTGCAGTTGAGAAGCTTTCCGGCCGAGGAAGAAGGGGGTGAGGGGGTGGAGGAAGGGAGTTCTAGGAGGTTGATGCGGTTGGAGTATGCTGTAGAGAGACAGGTGTTTTTGGAGTGGCTGGCGAGGATTGACGGATTGTCTGCTGCTACGCTTGGGAGGCAGTTCCTGGACTCGGACGCGGGCTTTGCGCAAGTGTACGACACAGTTTGCGCGATTCGGGAGGAGTTTCGGCTTCTCGCCAAGGCCGCTCGGGAGGACACGCCACTGTTTGCACGGTTGAGGCGTCTCAATGGGGAGCTGCTTGCCTGGCTGAGCTCTGGGGCAAGGAAGAGTGTGCGGACAACGGCCGAGCTGAAGGTCATGCCACGGGTTACAGAGATTTACAGTACGACTCCAGATGCTGCCAAAGGAGAGCAAACCGTGACCGCAGGAACGACACACACTGATGGGACCAAACCTGTTGATAACGTCAAGTTGCTGTTGCTTTGCGCTGCCAACGTGGCAAAGTTGATGGCAAGATCAAGCAGTTCAGTTCCAAGGATCAACCGGGAGCATTTGACACTCATATCGCGGAAGGTGTTGGAGGGGCTAGAGGAAGGTGTCAAAAAGGGGGGGGTGGTGCGTACGGAAGAAGACCCAGAGGGAAGCGACTTAAGTTCAAACGATGACCTCAGCGACGTTGAATCATTGGAGGAAGAGGAACCCATCGACAAAGAAGAGAAAGAGTCCCAGGAAGTGCGTAGTTTCCGCTTTGCAGAGCTGGACCAGGGAGAAGGAAGCAACGCCATCAAAATCCCCGTCATCGTCGAAGAACTCGAGATCGCCAGGGACGACTACAACAGCGCAGATATGAGCGAGCGTCTCTTTTCCAGCCTCGAATCAGTTCTCAGCCTGCCCGCCTCCCAGGCTTCACGGCTCGGTGCCCTCACTTGTGCGGGGATATGCCACGACACTGAGCAGATGCACATCAAGCTGCTTTACCGGTACCCGCAAGCCCCTGACGCAGTAGATCCCAGCCGTCCGCCCCGAGTCCGCCACCTTGCCGAGATCCTCGGAATTTTCCAGGGATCCTCAGTTAACTCCACCCTTGGTCTCTACATCAGTATTGACGAGCGACTTCGTCTCGCGCGCGACCTTGCCGCTGCAGTCTTCGAATTCCATAAGATCCAGTGGTGGCACAAGAGCATCTCCTCTTACAACGTCCTCCTCTTCTTCTACGACGACACCGCCCTTCCCTCTCTCTCCTCCTCGGTCCGCAGAGCAACTGACCCCCCATTTAGCAAGCTCGTTCTGGGAAAACCATATCTGATTGGGTTCTCGCACAGCCGGCCCGAGAACGCGGGATATTCTAACAAGATGCATGCCCAGCCTGGTGTCTTTCCGTACCGCCACCCTGACTACGCGGGTGCTGACGCTGTGGATGACCGGACATCCCCGGGATTCCTCCCTGAATACGACTATTACAGTTTGGGTCTCGTGTTGTTGGAGATTGGCATGTGGAAACGGCTGGGACGGTTCTTTGTGCAGGATTACACCCTCTCTCGAGATAAGATGAGGAGTCAAATTCTTGATGACTTGGTTCCTGTGTTGGAGGGAACGCTTGGGTCGTTGTATTCCTCAGCAGTGAGGGCTTGTTTGTCTGGTGAGCTGAGTGGCAACGGGGAAGATGCTGATCCTGCTTCTGTTGACGAGATGTTTGAGCGCATGGTTTTGAGGCCGCTGGAGATGTTGCTGCGGCGGTTCGATGGCGTTTGATGGAAATCTATGCTTCAACCTCGGAGAGGTAGACGTAAGCAGGGTGGGCAATAAGTCAAGTAGTTACTTACTTGACGGTTAAGTTAAGTAAGTAAGTCAGTCAAGTAAGGCCTAATATTGGTCAAGCCAAAGCAAGTCTTTTTATTGGCTTGACTTGATAACTTGCCAAGTATCGGCGTTTTTGAAGCCCCTAAAAGCCGTGATACCGGGTGCCCCTGAGTCTCGGTAAGGGGTACCGGAAGTTCCGGAACTAAAGTTCCGGCTCCACCATACGTGCTAAGATCGGACCGGAAAAATTCCTTCGGGCTTGACAAGTATTACTTACAAGTCAAGTTTAATATGACTTCAAGTAAGTAAAAAGTAAGTATGGGCAAGTCAAGCCAAGTTTGATCCTATACTTGACTTGACTTGCCTTGTTGCCCACCCTGGACGTAAGGAAGGAGGTGAAATGCATTTGTTTGTATGGGAATTTGTTGAGTTTGCCTAGGTACCTAGGTACTTTTCAATGGCGAAGGGACGGTGAATCCCAGACGGGCTGGCGTGCTTGGGTAATAATTAATACACCTATCTACCGGGTATCTTAGCCTCGTTACGCAAGCTTGTTGTATCTTCCCCAAACTCTAACAGTACCCTAAATAGTGAAAATGCCTCTTTGCCCCTGACCTACCCCTGACCCCTTATCCTTGAACCTCTGTGTCTTTTCCCTTCCCCGTCCGAGACCGTCTTACTCACATCCCTATCCTCATCCCTCACCCCCTTCACCCTCATCCCCATCTCTTGTTCCTCCCCCCTCCGCATCAACCACTGCTGCACATCCATCCCCAAAACTACCTCATACCCTTCCAAAAGCCCCCCGCACACTGTGAAATCAAAACTATCCCGAAGCTCCACCATCCCGGGGATCACGAATTCCATCGCAATAGTCCCATACACCTCGGTCCGTCCATTCTTTCCATAGGAGGTGTACAGCGTCCTACTAATCTCACTAACAGGCGGTTCCCAACCCAACTTCATTGCTGTGTCAGCAGAGATGATGTTCACGTTGCCAGCCGGGTGGAGGTGTGCATCCTGGGGCCAGTATGCTTTGGTGTGGCTGCCAATGTGACCAGAGATAGGTTTATTGGCGCGGTGGCGAGAGGCGAGGATTCGGGTGTGGGGGGAATCCAGTTCGAATTGTAGCCTTGTCGGGGTGGAGCCTGAGGAGCAGGGTACGGTTTTCGATTTCTCTTCTGCTGCTGTTGTTTTGGGTTTCTCCTCTACTGATGGTGGCGTGGGATTCTCTTCCACTGCTTTTATCTTGTACTTCCCATGCATTGTGGTTATCTTGTTCTTCTGTTCCACTGGCAGTAACGTGCTGGATTTCACGTTCATTCGAGGAGCCAGGTCATTGTTAACGCTGGAGCTGTAGTCCTTCCGCCGTCGCGTTACTGAGTCTGGCCTGTCAAAAGCGACGTATTTGAGGGGATGAGATACTTCTTTACTCGCTGAGATTGGTGAAGATCTGCTGCGGGATGGTGAAGAGTTCAGCCGAGGTGCTACTTGTCTCCAAGGGGATATCTCCCCAGGGCCGGTTGAGCTTGGAGTTGTTGGCTCCGACGAGGGTAGCGTTGCTGGCTCTGAGGAAAGTAGTGTCGATGGCTGCGATGAGGGTGGCGATATCTCTCCATATCGGTAACGATATTGATCACGAGTAGAGTGTCGCCGCCGTCGTGATCGGCGGCGAAGATTGAGGTCCAGTTGCTTGGGAATCTTGTAGTCTCGTGGCGGAGGGGACGCGGGTACTACGCCCGTTTTGATCATTGAATCTGCGAGATATGCCAGGACCGAGTTCTGGTCAACTGTCCCGCTTTTTCCTTCAATACTGATGTGGCGTTGATATTGGAGGTCATGGAGCATATCGACAAACTGAGCCATATCATGTTTTATTTCTTTGCTATCATCGCTCAGCTTCCTTGCTATGTAACTCCCTTTGAAGCTGGAGAGGAAGAGATGGGTAGGTGATACATACATTTCTGCCATGATGAACGTCATCTCCCCTGTTGGAGATTTTTGTCCCTTAGACTGTCTTGTATAGAGCGACTCAAGCTTCAAGGTACTCTGGGCCAATACCAGGTCCGACTTGAGTGTTTCCATGAATGGTAAAAGAGCAGTGAAGTCCGGTTTGAGTCGATGCCATTTGTAATTGACCCACAACTGCCAACTACTTGGGAGTTCCGCGGTCCTCTCAAAAAGATCCGCCATCTTGCGTCGTATTTCTCGAGCGAGACGTTCGATGTCACGCAGGAAATTGTTTTTCCTCAAGTACTTCATCGCGGGCGTACAAGAGGACTCTTCGTCTGACCAGCGCGCCTCAAGAGAGATTTGCGCAGATTGAACAGCGGTGAAACATGTCTTCAACATGAGGCGGTAGCTTCTGATCTCCTCCTCTACGGCTCCCGGGGCCTCTCGGCCTATTTTAACCATTAGCTTCATAAGTTTCCAAACAGTCGAACAAGTCTTAGCTAAAGAGTTGGCGGCGACCACCAGCCCTACAACTTCGGCCATAATGCTAGAAAAAGTAAGCAGACGCTGGGATGCGCTTCTGTGTGCTGTTTAATGCAAGAGAAGTAGTGATATGTACCATGGGTGGCTATATAGAATGCTAATATCTCAGTAGATTGGTAGCAAAAAAACCAAGCGAACTCGCCGCGCTATATGTCTGGTGTGCGAACTGCGGGGTCGCATGGACAAGGCAAACAAGGCACCCACTAAGGCAGTATTCAGAATTCTTTCCGCGCTTAGGGGGCCATTGTTTCGCAGCATAGACGCGGGATAGGTGACTCGACGAATGAAACCTCGAGGCGGTACACCCTCACCAGATAGATAGTAATGATAAAGAGAAATCCAGGTAATTTTGCTACTGAAACTACACCTCTATTCTATGAAATAGCCAACCCCTATTCTATAAAGCCCTTCCAAATCTTTGCCCTTCAAACGCCTATCCACCTTTCTTGTCTATAACCTGGCGATATCTAGAAGGCTTCACCAGCCAGAATACCAATGTTGAGTCGGTCAACATACTTCTCATCCTTGTAAAGTAACGCCTTTGCCCGTTTGACGCAGCCACGCACTCCATTCCTAGAGAACATCGGCGTATTGTTGAATGGGTGCCAGCGGTTGGTCCCAACTGCATCATTCCACTCTCCATCTCCAGACTATCCCTTATCCTGATCAGACACCTCCACGTAGCGCCAGCCATCACCATAATACACTCTTGGCTCCTCGCTTTTAGTCTCTTTTTGGCGTTGCTTCCCGGTTGGGACGCGGTTTCTTCTTTGAAGGCGGTAGTCGATGAACCATAGATGGGTTGGCCCAGCCTCCAAGTTGTCGACTGATGGGACCAGCAATAGGTCCACAAACGCGCTAATCTCCCCCCAGTGAAGTGATATCGAGTCCCAGGCAGGATCGTACTTTATAGTAATGTGTCGTTCTGCCCTTCCCGTTATATTCTTCATTGCTGACTAGAAAGTGCACGACAGTAGCTTTGACTGGCGGTAAGTGGGCAAATCCCAATTGAGAGACCCCTGCTGCACCGTCTATCGTAAAGGGTGAAAAGCCGAGACTCGAGGATGATGAGATTTTGGGCGGGGAAGAGGGCGATTTGGCGTTTTGTAGAGGGTTCTGGGTTAAGAGGTGAGGGCCCATTACTCGACTCGTTCTAGAATACGATTAGGCGATCGTTTCGCTGTAGTAGTTTTCGTTCTATAATTGTTCTTGATTCTCTGTACGCTATCTATAGTCCGCTATCGACAAGGTAGGTTGACGAGATGTTATTTGCCTATTGTTTTGTTACTGGAGTTTGAGCATAACGCGGCTGGTAGATAGAGGGATGACCTTTATATTCTTTAGAATTATCGGAGATGCTGCTGTTGCTGTCGGAGATGGTGAAAGTGTGGGCTCTAGGTACGACTGGCCGGATGGCGAATTCCCAGATTATGTGCCGGAGCTTATAGGGTAGCTAAGGGAAACGAGGAAATGTTTTAGTATTGTTGTAAGGTAAAGTAGACTAAATGATGTTGCTGCTCTGAGGTTGGGTGTGCAAAAAAAAATAATTTAAAAAAAAGAGATGTAAGTGAAGGACAGATGTCTATTTATAACACCCATTTAAAAGTTTGTTCTTTAGACCCACTTGCCCCTGGCGAGGATTCGTGGCTCAAATGGGCTCGAAGTTTGTTTCTACAACGGCTCGTCCGCCAAGATTGATGGCCACTTAACAAAGTGAATGAGAGTAAAAAAAGCGTGTCGAAAACTCTAAATCAGCCACAACCTCCCTTGCTTTAATAATAATAATACCACAACCTTAGATATCCCAAACCCTAAAACTTATACTCCTAAATAACATCTTCCCACCCCTCCCTCCTCTTAACCTTCACCCTAAAACCCACACTATAATCCTTCGGCTTAGTAGTAGTATCAATAATATTCGCTGTCCCCCTCTCTGGCCCCCTCCACTCCCCCCTCCCATCTAAACTCCCCACCTTAAACCCAATAAGTAAAGTCATTATTATAACTATTATTTCCGCCAAAGCAAAGTGCCTACCCGGGCAGAGATATAACCTGCCCATAAACAGCTAGTAAGCCACTTTAATCGTTTTTTCTTCCTTATTAGTTAAATCTAGGAACCGATTAAGCTTGAACTCTAGGTAACTCTCCCCCTAGTAGTCCTTTAGAAAGTAAGACGCCCCGATAGATATTTAGACCACGGTTGTTAATTGGGCTGCTTGGCCTACCACATCGTCCAATACCACTAAGTGGAAGCGTTAAGTGAATAAGATAGTGGTTGCCAGTGGTAGGGCGTATACTATAAGCGATATCGACTATATGAGTATAATTACCAGTTTACTATCTGTGGGTCGGACAAGAAGAGCGGGATTAGGAAAATAAAGACGATGCCTGATAAAAATAATAATGTTAGCGAGGTTAAGTTGGCGGTATTTAGTTGTAGCATCTTTCGTGAGTAATAATTCTTTGGCTTTATTTATATTAAGCTAGGAGTGAATGAAGATGAAAAGAGGCTAATTACCATTGATAGTAAACGGATACTTTAACGCGTATGGGAATATTGCGAGAAAGGGAGGATTGGACTACATAGTTAGTATCGGGGTGGCATTCGAAGCGAAAAGAAACATAGGTACTGACGAGTGCCAGATCCATCTTGGAGATTACCTCTACGAAAGCGCTGGTGGGGGCGAGAGGGCGCATGATCCCCCGCGTATAACTTTTACGTTGGGTGACTACCGGACTCGCTATGGCCAGGTACGTATCACTGCTGCCTGTTACCGTCTTTAACATAACTGATGAAAGGACTTAGTACCACACCGACCTAAACCTCCAGCTCTTAGCAGCGAGCCACCCCTGGATTCCTACCTGGGATGATCACGAGGTAGCAAACAACGGCTACAGAGATGGTTTCAGTGCGCTGAATAACACCGAGGCTTCGTTCCGTCAAGGTGGTCGGATGGTCAGTGTCGATCAGAGAAAGATAAATACTATCAGGGCCTACTTTAAGTGGATGCCCATCAGGTAGAAACACACCTTCAATGTTCGTTGAGCGTGCGCTAATTAGGATAACAGACAAGTAGACCTGGACGACAACCTCCCCATCTGGCGGTCTTTTGAACTGGGCAGCCTGGCAGATCTTATCATTCTCGACACGAGAAACTACGACCGCAGTATCACTTCCCTGGGCTGGAACGATGCTTACATTGAGCTCATCCGCGATGAGGCCTCCCGCTCTCTCATGGGTGGCAGATAAGAGAACTGGTTCTATCGTACGTTGAAAGAGTCCAAGAACAGAGGTGCCAAGTGGAGGATTATAGGCAGCTAAGTTATCTTCTCGGGTGCAGATGGAGCCGGGACTGACACTTGGGGGGTGAGTATCTCCTTCTGGAAAACAATCACACTGTTGTGTTACTGACAGTGGCGGTGACAGGGATATACCGCCAACCGCAACCGTACTCTGCAGACTCTGATCGACAATAGCATTGACAACAATGTCTTCCTCGCCGGTGACAGCCACCGCAACTGGGTTAGTCCATTCCATCCTACCGCGCCCTATGGTCCAATATTGACATTCGATCAGGTCGCCGATGTTACATGGCTGGGCCAGTCTGACTACAACCCTACCACTGGGTCTGGATCACTGGGTGTAGAGTTTGCCGGTATAGCGGTCAGCTCAAGCGGCCGGGCTGGTCCAATCAGTGCTGCCAACACCTACGCTCGAAATAGAGTTAGAGATACAGACGTTCTCCAATGGCACGAGGGGTACTGCAGGGGATATTTCGTCCTGTCTGTTCAAAAGGACAAGGTGACGGCTGGGTTCTTTGGTACGTGCAACATCAATACTCTTGGCAAATCCAACGGCTGACATGTGCAGGATCTCCCATTGTCGCAACGAGAAATCCTTGGGAACTACTCCCGGCGAATTTGACTGTTCTCGCGGGAGAGAACAAACTCTCTCGCCCTGTTGCTGGCGGAAAGGTAGAGGCTGGGTTTGCAAAGAGGGGAACCACCACGGGGACCAACCTGACTTTGAACACCGAGACGAAGATGTGGGAGGTGATCGGCTTCGATGACATGTTTATTTCTCGTTGATGATGACAAGTCAGATTCGGGAAGATACCTGATTTTGCCAACTGAATATCTTGTCATCTTCATGCCAACTATGGACAGACTATGAGGGAGTTTGTTCAAATGGGGAAAAGCAAATACCTAGTTCCATGACTTCTTGCCACTGTCCAAAGGTCAAGTGAATGCGAAGGTATGACAAGATACGTCATAAGGCACTTACAGATAAGTCGGTGATGCTCATCTTACTAAGAGCTAGTCGAACACTCGGCTTTAGAGCCGTCGAAATAAGGTAAACACTCTTGATTGAGAAGCCTTCGCAAAAAAAGGCCCTCGCATGAGAGAAACTCGGACTTAGAACGCCCCCTCGCATTAGACGCCTGGCCTGGCATTTTGTGATTTTGGTCGCCGCGGGGTGCGAATCGAACATAGGTACCAGGTAACATTGAAGCCGGGGCCGAACACAATCTCCTTGGGGAATACGGTAAGGATCTAGATCCATGCGACCAGACATTTCGGTTAAAACTTCACGAGCCCAAATGAGATGCCCGAAGAGCCCTCAGCACAGCAAAGCCACAACTCTCAAGGTTGCCGGTTCAATCAATAGCCGATAGCACGCACCCAGGTATGTGAGAAGGACGATTATTCGGCAGGCAAGGGTGAGAGGTTGGGTTGGGTTCGTCGAAGGAGGTTGCCTAAGGCACAGTCTTGACGTATTATAAAAGGGGACTGCCAACCCCATCAGATCTTGTCAATTCAGTTCATCATCGCAGCCTTGACTTCTGTCTTCACAACCGCATCGCCCACAGTCTTCAAAAGCCCAGGAAAAGATGTTAAACCTCAAGAGTATCATCACTCTGCTCGCCCTCGGAGTCTTCTCCGCCAGCGCAGCTCCAGCTCCTGGTGCCTCGCCGATGGCCGAGGCTGAGCAGCCCGCTCTTGTCGACCGCCAGATCAGCGTCAGGGTGTTCGCCTGCGAGCACATCCGCAGCCAAGGTGCCTGCACCACGTTTAACGCTCCTCTCGGTCAATGCTGTGAGTTTGACACCAACTTCTGACTGTGCTGGGCAATGCTGACATGTTGATTCTCTCACTTAGATAACGTCCCCGCAGCCTGGAACGACAGGATCAGCACCATCATCAACCAGGACAGACAGTTCCGCTGCGTGTGGTTCGAGTAAGTAACTCCCGTCTTGCCATCCCTGCCTACAGCTCTAACAAAAGACATTCAGACATGGCAGCTGCAGTGGCCGTTCATACGCCAACCAGGTGGACGACAATCTCGGTGACGGCGACGGGTACTTCAATGATCGCATTAGCTCCATCAGGTGCGGCTAAATTCAACGTGGCGTGGTTACGGTCTATCCAAGACCAGGACTGGTCAGGATCTTAACATCGCTGCTCTTACGGCGAAAGAATAGATCTACCAGCAGAAAACGAGGATGACCAAACTACTGGGCGTGAAGATGTGAAGACAAAGGGGTGGCATGGTGGACAACAACAGTCGTTCTCTTCTCTTTCTTTAACCGACTCAAGGGGGGTGATGGGAAGGGCATGAAGCCGGCCATGTCCACTATTCCCGTTTCCTTGCCTGACAGCCGGTCGACCTTTTCCTTGACTTTCTATGGTCATGTTGGAAAGCTTTTGTACCTACCAGAAACACTTTTCAGGTTCAAATAACATGATGAACTGAACTTTCTTCGCTCCTGCAAATTTTCTTGAGTATCCGGTGTCTACTACCACCCTCAGAAAGCTGACTGTCTCGTTACCTCCTATTCCAGCAACGCGAAGTAAGGTAAGCAGGATGCAGCAATGACCTGCCCAGATATGGGAATCCGCCGACAGTTTCTTGACCAACTCCCTGTAGTGCTTCCCACTCTTCCTTAGACCTCACGCCCATCGACTTAGCGTGGCTCGGAAACGACGCAGTCGGCAGGTATAACGGGTAGGTTGAAAACACACGCTCACTATATTCTTTGGACATGGCCGCTACATGCACACCTTTAATTCTTGTCAACATACATCGAAAAGAAGTCACCATAAGCTACATCACATGTCCCTTTTAGTCCAAGAACTTTCACCCCTCACTCGTGCGAATGACCCGGCAAAGCCTTCATCCCTGTTATTTGCTTCAACATTAGCAATCATCCCTCGTGTTTGTAGTATAGTACGATTTCGCCCCGTAATATCTCGGCTTTTAACCAAGTCAGCACAACGAGTTCTGGTTGGCAGTGTCACATTCCGGGAAGGCTCTTACCTCCACTTAACTCCGTCTAAGTAGTGTACATTCTTCCAGTGTCATGGGAGAAAGTCGACGCACACTCGCTTGTACGCCTGGCATCAAAATATGTCCGTTATATCAGAAAGGTAGTCAGAATGTAGAAAATGACGTTGGGAATGCCTGAGCAAGGACATTCCAGAACAGGGACTGTCAGCGAAACCCCCAATTAAGATTGCTATTTAAAAGCTTTGACAGACAAGGTGTTGGGCTGGCGACCTAGGAAAGTCACCGGCGGCGAAAATGAGGCCAAAAAATGGCCAAAATTGGTAAGCAAATTAGTATTACAGTAGTTGGTTGTTGGTTTAAAAGAAAACAGTAAGAAAATCCAGCCCCAAGAGCAAACCGGTGTGGGTCTGGGAAAACCTGGGCCCTTTGGTGCCCCATACCCCCCCACAGACAGCACACCGCCGTCCAAAACGAAGCTATCGTTAATATCCTCCGAAGGCCAATATACGCCCAGATTTTTCTTACTTCCTTTAACTCCTTTGCCTAATGCCCTAGTGGCCTTTTTCCTATATAAATATACGTTTTCCTGTATATTTTAAACCGGAAAATCTCGTATTCCTAATAGCTATATAAACTTTATATGCTTCTCCCTTTATAGTATCTTTATAAATCTATCCGCCGGTATTTCTAACCTAGAAATATATTAAATATTAAATCTTCCTTTCTTTACTTATTTACCTACCTACTTATACCGTATATCGATATACCGGGTCCTAACGATATTCTAAGGGTTTAGAATTATAATTTCGGCGTTTTTATTATCGGTATATAATATATATAGCCTTAGCTATAGTATACTATAGTCTTCTAATATCTTTAATACCTACTATAGTAAATACCCTATAGGCATTAGGTTAGTAAACTTTACTTCCGTTATACTTAAAGTAACGAAGGTTTACTTTTTACTTTTCTATAATATTAGCCTACTAACTATAAAGACAATATAGCCGCTAGTAGAATATCTTTAAAATAAAATATTTATATATAAAGTATTTATAAATCCTATAAACTTTATATTTTTTACCGAGAACTCGGAACCCCCTAGCATAATATATAGCTTTTTAATAATAGCTAAGTACCGGAAAAGGTACTTTATTAACTCTAAATAATATAATAAAGGCCCAGAATTGCCTCTATAAAGGCGGTTAACAGTAAAAATAATATTAAGCTAAGTATTAATAGAAAATTAATTTAACGAACCGGTCTTCCGAATATATTCTTTTACTTTTATAGTTATTTTCTTTTATATAAAAAAGAGCTTTAGCTTAATTAGCTATAGTATAGCTACGTGTGACGAACCCCTATCCAGAACCTCTGAAAGGGACACTGGTCGAAGGCACTTCTGAATAATCGTGGCTCGGTGCAGCTAAATAGTGCACAACAAGATGTCTCAATGTAAACACTAGATACCGTAAATACAAGCTTGAATTGCATACTACAGAACTGTCTATCTACGCCGGCCAGTTCCTCCGTATATATAGACCCGTGGACCGTGGACCGTTGACTTACAGACGGTCCTCGGTCCGCTCCTGATTGGCCGATGCCGGACCGTGGACCGTGAGCCCCACCGCGGTCCCCGGTCCCCATCTTATTGGTCCGTTGCCCTTCTGGACCGTGAGCCCTGCTCGACGGCGCGGTCCAGTCTTGATTGGTCCCTCGTGGCCCCACTGTCTTCCAGAACCGTGACATGATGCTCCCTCTCCAGGCCGAAGCCCCTGCGGCCTAGTCTTCTTCCACTGCTAACCATATCGTAGGTTTTTCCTCCCCTTTTCTCCTTACCTTCATTATGTCTAACCGTGTGCAGAAACGTCATTATAAGACTGAACAGGCCTCTGCCCTTTCCTCCCGAATCCGCCGCCGTGGTTCTGCCGTAATGCCGTGTTCTACCTGTTTTACCGCCGAATCCCCTTACATTATGGCCCCTGGGTCCTTACGGTGCGCCGAGTGCGTGCGCCGTAAGATCCCATGTGATGGATCTAATATTGGCTCTACCCGTGGGTAGATCTTCCTTTTCTTCCTGTACCGTAATTGACCGTTCCACAGTGACCCGAACGATAGAAAAGCAGGATAGACTCGAGCGTGAGGAATAAGAGCTTAAAGACCAACTCTCGCAACTAACTACCCAGCTTATCCGGGTAAAACGAACACGTCGCTCTCTTCGCGTGCGTAAAGAGCGCCTCTTCGCGCGGGGTATCCAGGAGGAGGATGCCCAGGTGGCGCAGTCTGCCGCTACGGCGCCTCCTGCTTCTTCGCCGGGTACTCCTGCGCGGCCGGACGCCGCCCAGGATACCGTTCCGTAGTCTCCTCACGCCCTAGATCCTTCCTTAGGCCTGGACTGGCCCTCCGACCTTTCCTTCGGTCCTAGCGTGGCCGGTCCTTCCTTCCTGACCGCGCCAGATACCGCTAATAGCGCGCCTTCCTCTTCCCAAGGTGCCTGAGGCGCGTGGCACTACTTGTATTTGGTCCCCTTTATACCTTCCAACCTCGTAGTGTAGTATGTAGCACGTCGACCACTACGTCGAAGGCGCGGGTTCGACTCCCGTCGAGGTTCTCTTGGCTCCGTCTCACAGCTATCTGGCTGTGAGCCGGGGCCGAGTCTTTTTGCTTGCTTGGGTTTTGGTCGGTCCGGATATCGTTGGTGGAATTCTTTTTGCTTATCTGGGCAGTTAAGGTATGCCTGTAGTTCCCACGAGTTATCTGTAGCCGGATATCCTAACTAACTAACTAAATACTCCAATTGGCCTCTATTGAACCGTAAATCCAGTATTTCTTCCACATCGTACTCTTCTTCTTCGTCCTCCGCCACTGCCTGTGTATTGGCCTTACTTGTATGTGGTGCGGGTTCCAGAAGTGAGATGTGAAAGGTGTGTGACCGTAGACGCATCGTACTGGGTAGCTCTAATTCGAATGTCGTCTCCGATAACTTCTTCTTGACCTTAAATGGTCCCACTCTCCTGTGGTCCAGCTTTTTACTAGGTCTTTTAGTGCGTAAATTGCGTGTGGAAAGGAATACTATATCCCCCCCTTTAAGGCGAGGTCCCTCGAGCCTTCTGGTATTATAGTATTTCCGTATCCTTTCCCTTATAAACTCCAGTTCTTGCTTGAACTTGCCGTAGAGCATGTGCATCTTATCTGCCTTGACCCCAGCCCTGGGCACCTCAACCGCAGGTCCCTGCCGTAGGTCTGCCTCGTAGCCGAAGTTCGCGAAGAACGGTGTAGCTTTAGTCGTCTTAGTTGGCGATGTATTATATGCCAGCTGTGCCGTGGGCAACAGTTTAACCCAATCGTCCTGCTCGAAATTAATGTAATTCCGTAGGTACTGTTCTACGATTTAGTTAAGCCGTTCCGTTTAACCGTCCGTCTGAGGGTGGTAGGCCGAAGACGCCTTACTCACTACCCCTAGCCTCGTCATCAACGCTCTCCAGAACTTCGATACGAACTTAGTATCGCGGTCTGTAATAAACTCCTTTGGCCATATGTGTATTGATATGACATACCGTAGTACCACATCCGCCAGTTGTTCTACCGACCAGGTCTCCTTGTAAGGCAGGAAGTATGCCCACTTGGTGAGCCTGTCGACCACCGTCAATATACTGTCGTACTTAACGCCGGTTACCGTGTCCTTAGACTCTAGTAATTTGGTAATGAAGTCCATCGTAACTGAACTCCATGGCCGTTCTGCTACCGGCAGTGGCTCCAGAAATCCATAGGGCTTGTGCCTCGCAACCCTTGTTCTTTCGCACGTGTGGCATAACTGGATGGCTTCCTTAACGTCGTCCTTGATCCTTAGCCAGTCGAAGTGCTGCTTAATCTTTTCCATAGTCTTAGTAATACCCATGTGTCCTCCGAGCTTCGATGCGTGGATCTCCATCACCAGTGCCGTCCTGTCACCTGGCCTCACGTACGCTCGGTTCTTATACCACAGTCTTCCCTGACTGTCCTTCTGGATGCCCTGTGGCTCCAGCTCTTCCTGCCAGTATTGCTCTGTGATATCGTTGCCCAACTTCCCTTGGTATTTGCTGGAAGTGGCCTTCTCGCGATACACTGCGCAACACTCCATCCACGGCTGCAGTGGATACTTGAGGGTACCATCTGGCGCCTCCTCAAGTAGTGGTGGTGACTCCCTGGGTGCATCCTTGTGGTGGTCGGCTCGCCGGCTAAGTGCGTCTGCCCTGGCGTTCTCCGAACCCTTCTTATAGTTGATCTGGAAATTAAATTCCGAGAGAAACTCTGACCATCGTGTCTGCCGTGCGTTGAGGACCTTCGTGGTGGTGAAGTACCGCAGATTCTTGTGATCCGTATAGACCTGCACTTCATACTTAGTACCGCTAAGGTATGGCCTCCACTCCTCGAACGCTTCGATGATAGCGAGTAGTTCCTTATCGTGGATTGGGTAGTTTTGACGTGCTCCATTAAGCTTCTTCGAAAAGAAGGCTACCGGGTGTAGCTTGCCGTCATCGTCTCGCTGCCCTAGCTGTCCACCGATGGCATAGTCTGATGCATCTGCCTCGACCTCGAATGGTCGACTGGGGTCTGGCAGTTTAAGCACCGGGTCCTTTAGAATAGCCTCTTTTAGCTCCTGGAAGGCCTGCTCCTCTTCCTGCCCCCACCGGAACTCCACGTCCTTCTTGGTCAAGTGGTTGAGTGGCCTCGCAATGCCTGCCTAAGAATTCCCTGACGTGTGTCTGTGACTGCGGCGTAGGCCAGTCCTTGACTGCCGCAATTTTCCCAGGTTCCATGCGAACCTCACCTGGCGATATTAGATATCCCAGATATACTGTCTTCTGCACGTGGAACTCGCTCTTCTCCTTGTTGACGGAGAGTCCGGTTCCGTGTAGCGCGTCGAGTATCTCTCGTACGTGTCGCTTGTGCTCCTCCAGAGTGCGTGAGTAGATGAGAACGTCGTCGAGATAGCACACTGCTGTCTTATCGAGGTACTTCCGTATAGTATGGTCAACGAGAGATTGGAACGTTGCGGGCGCATTAGTCAACCCGAATGGTATTACGAGATACTCGAAATGACCATAGGGTGTGCGAAACGCTATCTTCCATTCGTCTCCTTCTTTGATCCGTATATGGGCGTACCCGACAGGCATATCCAAGCGTGTGAAGTATCGCGCCCCTGCTAATTAACTCCGTAACCTGGATATCAACGGTAGCGGGTAGCTGTTTTTCACCGTCTCGTTATTTAGCTGCCGGTAGTCCACACACAGTCGCAAACCACCGTCCTTCTTCGGCACGAAGAATACGGGGTATCCTGCTGGCGATGTGGATTCCCTGATATGTCCTCTCTTTAAGTTCTCGTCTAAGTACTTCCGTAGCTCCTCACTCTGCTTATCGTTGGTGTGGTAGACCTTGAATAGCCGTAGCTTAGCTCCTTCTTTTAACTTGATCTCGTGGTCCCACGGTCCTCGCTCTGGAAGCCCCTCCAAATGCTTAGCCGTGAAGGCTGGGTGTCCTCGATATTCCACCGGTACCGCCTTTTTCTCGCCTTTCTCCACGTTATTGTAGTAGGCGTATTTGTTGACCTCCGATATCTCCACCAACGTCGTCAACCCTACTTCTTCGATCTTGCCGCCTGTATCGATGGAATACACCATTACTTCCTGTGCTCCTTGCGGTGGTGCCGTGGAGGGTGCTCGTCCTGCACTCTGCTCCGTGCGTGCTCCTGATCTTCCATCGTTGGTTGGATACTTCCAAGGCTTTCTTGGTCGTAGGTGGCCACCATCCCTCCAATCGATGTCTGGGTTATAGTCTTCATGCCATGGTTGCCCCAGGATCATATCCTTCGAGGGTCCCATATCCACAATGTCGAATATAACTAATATCGTTTTTCCTTCGACTGTGATGTCCAGGGGTAGTGTCTCCCTATAGACCTTTTGCGTGGGAAATGGACCTTGTATAACTATCCATTCCTTCTTTTTCTTCCATGGTATACGGGCCTGGTGCACGAACTGTGGCGAAATTAAGTTCGTCTCCGTACCACCGTCTACCAGTG
Source organism: Podospora pseudoanserina (assembly GCF_035222485.1). Classification (NCBI taxonomy): domain Eukaryota; kingdom Fungi; phylum Ascomycota; class Sordariomycetes; order Sordariales; family Podosporaceae; genus Podospora; species Podospora pseudoanserina. The sequence continues at coordinate 3,170,802 of NC_085925.1, forward strand.
CCACTGCCTGGAGATCCCTCCATCGTGCAGTAACCCAGAGGCGTTTGTCTTTCTTGCCTCCTCCCTGTGCGGTAGCGACCTCGCTGACGAGCGCCGGGTCGTTGTCCCATACCTTCGCCTTACGCCAATGCCTTCGAAGATGTCGTTCGTGGTCCGTTAGAGGTTGACGGCCCCCGCGAAGGGCCGCGAGTCGTTTCCCAAGCGGTTATGTCGTTCAAGAGCGTCCTCCTGCCCCGGGTTGTCCAGCAACACGAAGTCTTTTAACCATACCCGCCTAGCTTCCTCCCATCTTCCGTCTCCGGCATTCTCTCGCATCCATGCTCGATAGCGGTTCTTCTACTTGGTTTTGGGCGTCTTGGCTTGATGATATCGCTTGACCTTCTCCCGCAGGTGTATAGCGCAGTCTGGGCTTGGGCACCATCCCAGTATTACTTCCTCCTACGAGCGTACGCTATCGTCTATGTTCCAACCGTCTGCGTATTCGACGCAGTACCTCGCATGCCTTAGTGCGATCTGTATAACCTGAAGGCCATCCTTCAGTTCAACCGGGTCTTGAACCTTCCATAAGACATAGTCGTTCAGGTCCTCCTATTGGGCCTTTTCCCATCGGGCCATAGTCCTTCTAACTGGCTGTGGTTTGCCCTCCTTGCCTACCTTACGTACCGGCCAGTGGCCGTATAGCGACTTGCTCTGGTGGTGCTCCACACATCCGTGTATAATACACTGGAACCAAAGTACTCTCTAATGCTCCGGATGCCTGGGATGAAGCTGTGCCGTATCTCCTTCACAGGGTGTATACCATGTGGGTGTTGGTGCATCCCTTGGCAACTTCGCGATCCCAATGCTGGCGACCTTCCTGCCTTTCCAGTACTCTTCCCAGCTCTTATACAAGAGCTTCACAGGCTGTGATGTATCCTGTGAGATAGTGATTCCGTGCTTGCTATACTGCCTCTCTAGTATCGTCCACCTGGTAGGTCCTTGCGTAAGACCCTCGTCTTTGGCGGCCTCCGTGGTGACTTCCGCAGCGATCTGTGCCAGTTAATCCTGCAATGCCTGTATCTGAAGATCTCCTTCCTCGTGCTCCGCCTTTAGCCTTTCCAGGGCTTCCTTCACCTCCTGGAACTCTATATCTTCTTGTCCGGCGTGCCAGTTGGAGTCTTCCTCGGAGCTTGCCGCTCCGCCTTACTGGTACCCGATGGCTACTACCTCCACAACCCTCGGTCCTTTCGATATGGTGGTTAATGCGATCTCCTTCTTCCATCCGAGCCGTTTGGGTGCCCTACAGTCCTTCTTGAAGTGTCCTGCCTTGCCGCAGTTGAAACACTTGAGGTTGTCTCTGCCCTGGCCCCGGCCTTGTGGTCTCTGTTACTGTATGGCGTCGACCTCCATCGGTCCTGCGTGTGTGGTGCCGGAGTAGCTAGTGCTGGGGTATCTTCTCTTTTGCTTGTCGTTAGGACGGTTATTGCCGAAGTGTCCCTTGTTGTTGTTGTTACCGTAGTGACCCCTGCTGCCTCTCTTCTCCGTGCGCCGCTGGAACTGCCGATCGTCGATCCGAATAGCCATAGCGATATACTTGTCGATGGTGTCAGGCCTTGACTCCTTGTATAACTTATCCTTCACCTCTTCCTTAAGGCCGTTATAGAAGAGCTGCATTAACCCCTTATCGTTGATGGTGCTACGCAGGCTGTCGATTTTGAATAGAGCCGCGTAGTTAGCCGCTGAGCGCGTTTGGCGTAGGTTTGCGAGCCTCTCCTGTGCGCGCCTTGCCTCATCGTACTCCCCAAACACCTCCTTGAGCTTAGTCTTAAAGACACGATAGCTCTCGAAGCATTCCACGGTAATCTTCTCTTGGTCCTCCGGCTCTTGCTCGTAATAGTTGTCGAGGATAGGCTTAAACCACGCGAGAGCCCTATCCTTGAGTCTGGTAGCCGCGAAGATTACCTTTGACTCTTCGTTAGTGAACTGGTCTGGGTAGTAACGAAAATAGGTTTTGAGCTGGATCAAGAATCTTCCAAGCTCTGCCTTTCCTTCTCCATAGCGCTCCGGTGCCGGGAACTTGACGGTTGACTTAGGTGCGGTCGTGATGGCGATGATCTGCTCCCGGGTCTGCTGAGCCTCTTCCTTAAGCTCCCTAAGGCGTTTGACGACCTGTTCTGCAGTAGTGAGTGCAGGTCTGGTGCTGGTGGAAGGTCCCTCGCCGCCTGGGCTAGGCGGGACGCCTCCCATCTGAATATTCTCAGGTCCGGCCATGGTGGTAAAAAGACGCCTTTAACTTATCCGTGACAGAGTTGAAGTGAGTATGCAACGTGTGACGAACCCCTATCCAGAACCTCTGAAAGGGACACTGGTCGAAGGCACTTCTGAATAATCGTGGCTCGGTGTAGCTAAATAGTGCACAACAAGATGTCTCAATGTAAACACTAGATACCGTGAATACAAGCTTGAATTGCATACTACAGAACTGTCTATCTACGCCGGCCAGTTCCTCCGTATATATAGACCCGTGGACCGTGGACCGTTGACTTACAGACGGTCCTCGGTCCGCTCCTGATTGGCCGATGCCGGACCGTGGACCGTGAGCCCCACCGCGGTCCCCGGTCCCCATCTTATTGGTCCGTTGCCCTTCTGGACCGTGAGCCCCGCTCGACGGCGCGGTCCAGTTTTGATTGGTCCCTCGTGGCCCCACTGTCTTCCAGAACCGTGACACTACGCCGGCTATATCTTTATAACCGAACTTCTCGAGTAAAGCGTTAATATAAGCTACCTAGGATAAATAAATTTACCTTTTTCCGCGATTCTTTATAATATTAAAACCTAAAAACTTTTTCGGCTCGCTTAGTTTCTTAATACTATATTTACTTTCTAACCCGGTAATAATATCTTTAATAATTTTCGTTATAGGTATTAATATAAATAGATTATTTATATATAGGACTATTAAAGTATTTATTTCTTTATAATGGAATAGGTAGAAGTTTAATAAAAGGGTATCGAAACCTAGTTTAATTATTATAGGTTTTACTATCTCGTATTAATAAATAGGTAATTTCCTTAGGCTATATAATACTTTTTTAAACCGGTATACTTTACTTAATAGCTTACTTAAGCTATTTAATAATCGTACGTAATATTATATAGTATTAAGGATTTTAGCGTTAAAAAATATTATTTTAAAGTCGTATTAAAGGTACTCCTAGTCCTTTACGGCTATAATAGCCTAAAAGTATTTAACTATTATACTATTTATAATAGTAGCGTAAACGTTTTATATAGCCTAAAAGTCCCTATTAAAGTTACTATATATTACTTATCTCGCCTTAACCTTTACTTTACTAATATAAAGGTCTATTTTCTTATTATATACCTATTTACTCGGTAAAACGTTATAGCCTTTCGGCGTATTTATTAGCTCGTAAACGTCCTTTTTTAATAGGCCGGCGTCTTACTCCTTTATAATAAATAATTAATATTTATAATAGTTCTTAAGCTTTTTTACTTACCGGTAATTCCTAAGTATATAATGCTTATTAATAATTTATAAAAGATAATCGATTTTAACCGTAAATAAAGCGTAGGCTATTACTTTACGTAATTGTAAGTTATCGAAATATACTATAAAAAAACCTTAATAAAGATATTTACTTTACTATAGCTTTTTATAAAAGCCTAAACCTTAATTTCTTATTATTACTTTACGAAGCTACTTCTAAACCGGTAAAGAAGCTACCGCTTCCTTTATATAACCTATATTAAACTCGAAATCGTTATTAGAGTCTTCGACTAAACTATTCGTACCTAAATCTAATAATTTATTATTAGCTTAGTTATTATTAGGCCCCCCTATAGCTTTACCCTTCTCTCCCCCTATTAGCTTTATAGGAAAGGTAAGCTCTTTTATAGTAAAAAAGTTAGTAATATAAGGCGTTTAGTTATAGTTTAATAGGATAGGTACCTCGGACTATATATCCTTTACCTCTTTAGCGTCGAAAAAGTTTTTTACGTTTAAAGCTTTAAGTAATAAAAGTAGTATTAATAACGGCGTAGCTTTTAGAATAGGTAAAATAGTTTATTTAAGGTCCTTAGCCTTCTCTTTATTAATTATTAAAGTACTCCGCTATATAGCAGGCTCCGGTATAATAATAGGTTTATTATTAAAGATAACCTTCCTTCTTAAGAATACCGTTTTATTAATAGCGGTATTTTTTTTTTCGGCTATAGTATTATTAATAAAGATTACCTCGTACTTAATATCTTTATATTTATTATCGTTAGGCCTATAAAAATTATTTTCGTTAAACTTTATAGCGTTAACCTTTACGATTTTATTAATAATTAGGTTTTAAACCTAATATATTTTACTATATATATTTACGTAGCCGATAAGCTTTCTTTTTTCTACCTTAATAATAAATTTATCCGAATTAGCCCGATAGGCCGGTTTAATATAGTAATACGCGTCGTAAAAGTACGAACGTAGGTACCGAATATACGGCTTCCGCTTACCCTCGGGTATATTAAGTCTTATAATATACTTTTCGTAAATACTAATATTTCCTTCGTTAATCCTCGAAGGTAATAGGTTATTTACGTAAATTATAAACTATATAATAAATAGAAATAGTTTCTTTAGTACTCTATAGGCTAGTATAATAGCCTTAGTACGGTTAAGCGTAGTCCTCGCGGCCCTCTTTACCTTTCTATTTATTTACGGTAAGTAAAGTACGGTTTTAAGGATAGTAATGCCTTCCTGGTCGGCCTAGGTAGCTAGGCGGCTATCGTTAAAGGTCTTAAAGCCCTAAGCAAATTCCGTACCTCTATTAAGGCCGATAATACTAATTTTATACCCGGTTTAGCGCGCGATTTTCGTTTCGAAATCCTTAACTTTATCGAATACTTATTTTTTTTTATTATAAAATTAATCTATTTATAATTACTTTATATATTTACGTAATAAATAAAATATTTATAATCTAAATATTTAAGGTTCTTATAGGTAATAATATCGATATAGATAAAATCGAACGGGTTATTAATCTACGTAGGGGTCGATAAACTTAATTAATTTATTATCTTTACTATTATATAAAGCTTATAAAAAAAATTATTACCGATAAACTTAATCCCCGCTTACGTATAAACCTTATAAATATTATCCTTATTAATATATATTAAACAGCGATATATTATCCGATAATTAATAAATACTATTACGGCCTTAATAAAAGTTTTTACTAAAAATACTTTACCGAAATCGGCGCTAAGCGTCGTATTTATTTAATATATATTATTATTTTTAATTAACTTATATACTACTTATTTAATACCTTTAAAAACTAAGTTATAACTTTCTTAATCTTAAAAAATACTTTTATTAAATAACTTACCCGCCGATATTAAATTAACGGACGCCTATAGATAGTATACTACTTCTTTAAATTTTAGGGTAATAACCTAGCTATTTAAAAGAATAGATTTTAGCGCTATAGTTCCCTAATAACTATACTTTATAATATCTTTTAACGACGAAAGGAACTTCTTTTCCCTCCCCTTAAGTAATAAATAGAGCTTAGTAAATTACTTTAATTTATTAAATACGAAATCCGTATATTCGGAATCGTAATATACGTAATTTTTAAATACCTCGACGGTTTATTAGACTTTAAAAGTATTTACTAACGAAAGTATTACCTTTAAGGGCCGAAACGAAAATCCGATTAATTATTATTATAGTAAGTAAAGAGTAATATATTAGCGAAATTATTAAATAGTATTAGGGTACTATAGGTAGGTCGGTCCCTCGAAAATTTAGTATTAATAACGCTATTAATATAGCCTTAAAAAATCCTTATTAACGAGCTAATACTTTACCGCCTCTCTTACTTATTCGCTTATACCTTTTCCTTATACTTTTAATCCTTTAAAGCTTTATTAGGATTATATTATTAATAGGCCTTACCTTTCGGGTAATAACGATTATAGTTTATATAATATTAGTTACCTTTCTTTAAGCCCTTAATATAATAGTTATATTTCTTTAACGAGGTTAATAATATAGTATATAAGGGTATAGTCGCGGCCGGGGCCTTAATAATCTCGATAGTAATTTTAAAGTAAGCCGGCGTAGTTTCCTCCGTAACAGCTTTAGCGCTATATTCCTAATAAAAGAGCGCTTAGGTTATAATACCGTCTTCCATCTTCCTTATTAACCGGTCGTATAAATCGGGGTATACGGTCTTAATACCGTTTAAGGTAGCCTAAAAGTAAGCTACGTAACCGATTTTAATTTTTATTATATTAAAACGACGGCGAAGGACCTCGAGCCGGCTAAAGTAAACTTAGAATAAAGCGAAGTTAATACGTTTAAAAGTAAAATACTCCTTTAAAAGTATATTAACGATATTAAAAGTACCGCGCTATAGAGCTTAAATAATCTTTTAATATAGACTATAGGTATTAATATTATCGGCCCTTTAATCGAGGTTAAAAATTTATTATTAAATTTTAGGCTTTTTAACGGAAATTATTATTAAGTTTTAGATATTTAGATTATTAATACGTTATTAGTCGAAGGTAGGTATTTTTTTTTCCGCTAATAACTATATATTAGCCTTAATATAGTGTTTTAAGCTATAGTATATAAGGGATTAGGTTAACTAAAATTCCTAACCGGAAAGATCGGTCTCTAAATTTAAAGCCGGTAAGGCTTAAAAGGTTCGTTACCTAACCGTAGCGACGGTATTAGTATTCCCTATAGCTTTTATAAGCTTTAAAAATTAGGCTATAGTAACGTTAGTACTAACTATTTTAAAAGAAAAACTAATTAAAGAGAAGTCGTAAGAAAAACGTTATAAGAAAAATATTAAAAGAAAGATTTAAAGAAAGGCGTTATTTAATTTTATAGCCGCCTATAGTAGGTTAAATTAATTTATATAGAAAGTAAAATACTTATTCCGCTATCGGTTTCCTAATAAGGTAGGATAGAGTTCTCGACTATTACTAGAAAATAGTAATTTCTTAACTAAAAGGTTATAGAAATAATAGAACTAAGGAAACTTAGTTAGGAAAAGGTTAGCGCCGTAAACTATATTTTTATCGGTAAGGGGTAGTCGGTCGCTTTAACTTTTCGTTAAGATAAGCGTTAGGGTTAAAACTAGGCTTCCGTTAATTAAGAAGTTAATTAACTCTTTTAATACCTCCAAAATTGCTGTCGAAAGGTCTAATTACGTAATATTGGCCTAATAAGGGTCGAAAAGTCGTAAGGTCCGGTATAATATTTGGCCTTGCGAGGTCAGGTTATCGACAAGGGCGTCGACTTCGGTTTACTTAGTGATTTAATGTCACGGTTCTGGAAGACAGTGGGGCCACGAGGGACCAATCAAGACTGGACCGCGCCGTCGAGCGGGGCTCACGGTCCAGAAGGGCAACGGACTAATAAGATAGGGACCGGGGACCGCGGTAAGGCTCACGGTCCACGGTCCGGCATCGGCCAATTAGGAGCGGACCGAGGACCGTCTATAAGTCAACGGTCCACGGTCCACGGGTCTATATATACGGAGGAACTGGCCGGCGTAAATAGATAGTTCTATAGTATATAATATAAGTTATAATCGTTAATATTTAAACTATTATAATAGAGATAAGCCGTTATTATATACTATTTAGCTATACCGGACTAGGATTATTTAGAAATGCCTTTAATTAATATCCTTTTCAGAGGTTCTGGATAGGGGTTCGTTATACGTTATATATTTACTTTAACTTTATTACGGATAAGTTAAAGGCATCTTTTTACCACTATAGCCGGACCTAAAAATATTTAAATAGGAGGCGTCCCGCCTAACCTAAGTAGCGAGGGACCTTTTACTAATACTAGACCTACATTTACTATTATAGAATAGATCGTTAAGCGCTTTAGGGAGCTTAAGGAAGAGGCTTAGTAAACCCGGAAGTAAATTATTATTATTACGACCGTACTTAAATTAACCGTTAAGTTCCCGGCACTAAAGCGCTATAGAGGAGGAAAGGTAAAGCTTAAAGGATTCTTAATTTAGCTTAAAACTTATTTTCGTTACTATCTAAACTAATTTACTAACGAAAAGTTAAAAATAATTTTCGCGGTTATTAGACTTAAAGATAGGGCTCTTACGTAGTTTAAGCCTATCCTCGATAATTATTACGAATAGAAGCCGGAGGATTAAAAGAAAATTACTATAAAATATTTCGAAAACTATTATATTTTTAAAATTAAGCTTAAGGAGGTATTTAAGGAATACGATAAAGTAAGGCGCGCGTAAAAGAGGCTTATAAACCTACGTTAAATACGCTTAACGGCTAATTACGCGGCTCTATTTAAAATCGATAGCTTACGTAATACTATTAACGATAAAGGGTTAATATAACTTTTTTATAACGGCTTTAAGGAAAAGGTAAAAGATAAATTATATAAAAAGTTAAAGCTTAATACTATTAATAAATATATCGCTATAGCTATTCGGATCGACGATTGGCAATTTTAGTAACGTACGGAGAAGAAAGGTAATAGGGGTTACTATAATAATAATAATAATAAAGAACACTTCGGTAATAACTATTCTAACGATAAATAAAAAAAAAGATACTTTAGCATTAGCTATTCCGGTACTATATACATAAGACTAATAAAGGTCGACGCTATATAGTAATAGAGACTATAAGGCTAGGGCTAGGGCAAAAATAACCTTAAGTATTTTAATTGCGGTAAGGTAAAATACTTTAAAAAGGACTATAGGGTACCTAAACGGCTCGGATAGAAAAAGGAGATTATATTAATTATTATATCGAAAAGACTAAAGATTATAGAGATAGTAATTATCGGGTACTAATAAGGTAGAGCGGTAAGCTCCGAGGAAAACTCTAATTAGTACGCCGGATAAGAAGATATAGAGTTCCAGGAGGTAAAGAAAGCCCTGGAAAGGCTAAAGATAGAATATAAGGAAAGAGATCTTTAAATATAAATATTATAAGATTAATTAATATAGATCGCTATAGAAGTTACTACGGAGGTCGCTAAAGATAAGGGTTTTACGTAAGGACTTACTAAGTAGACGATACTAGAAAGATAATATAGTAAATACGGAATTACTATTTTATAGGATATATTATAGCCTATAAAGCTTTTATATAAAAGCTAAAAAAAGTATTAGAAAGGTAGGAAGGTCGCTAATATTAAAATCGCGAAGTTATTAAGGGATATACTAATACCTATATAGTATATACCCTGTAAGAGAAATACGGTATAGCTTTATTTTAAATATTTAGAGTATTAGAAAGTACCTTAGTTCTAGTATATTATATACGGATATATAAAGTATTACTAGAGTAAGTCGCTATACGGCTATTAGCCGGTACGTAAGGTAGGTAAAAAGAGTAAACTATAGTTAGTTAGAAGGACTATAGCCCGATAGAAAAAGGCCTAATAAAAGGACTTAAACGACTATATTTTATAAAAGGTTTAAAACCCGGTTAAACTAAAGGATAGCTTTTAAATTATATAGATCGCACTAAAGTATACGAGGTATTACGTCGAATATATAAACGGTTAAAATATAAATAATAGCGTACGCTCGTAGGAGGAAGTGATATTATAATAGTGCTTAAGCCCAGACTACGCTATATATTTACGAAAAAAGGTTAAATAATATTATTAAGCTAAGATACCTAAGATTAAGTAGAAGAACCATTATCGAATATAGATATAAGAGAATACTAAAAACGGAAAATAGGAAGAAGCTAGGCGGGTATAGTTAAAAGACTTTATATTATTAAATAATTTAGGGCAGGAGGACGCTCTTAAACGATATAACCGCTTAAGAAACGACTCGCGGCCCTTCGCGAAAGCCGTTAACCTTTAACGGACTACGAACGATATTTTCGAAGGTATTAGCGTAAGGCGAAAGTATAGAATAACGATCCGGCGCTTATTAGCGAAGTCGCTACTATATAAGGAGGAGGTAAAAAAAATAAATACCTTTAGGTTATTATACGATAGAGGGATCTCTAAATAGTAATATTAATAAATAGTAATACGGAGACGAACTTAATTTCGCTATAATTTATATATTAGGCCTATATATTATAGAAAAAAAAGAAGGAATAAATAATTATATAAAGTTTATTTTTTATATAAAAAGTCTATAGGAAAATACTATCTTTAAATATTATAATCGAAGGAAAAACAATATTAATTATATTCGATATTATAAATATAGGACCTTTAAAGGATATAATACTAAAGTAACTATAATATAAAAACTATAACCTAGATATTAATTAGAAGGATAGTAGCTACCTATAATTAAAAAAGCCTTAAAAGTATCTAACTAACGATAGAAGATTAGAAGTATATACGGAGTAAAGTGCAGGATAAATACCCTTTACGGTACTACCGTAAAAAGTATAAGAAATAATAATATATTCTATCGATATAGGTAGTAAAATCGAAGAAGTAAAGTTAACGACATTAATGGAAATATCGGAGGTTAATAAATATATTTATTATAATAATATAGAGAAAGGCGAGAAAAAAATAATACTAATAAAATATCGAGGATACCTAGCCTTTACGGTTAAGTATTTAAAGGGGCTTCTAGAGCGAAAACCGTAAAACTACGAAATTAAATTAAAAAAAGGAACTAAGCTACGGTTATTTAAGGTTTACTATACTAACGATAAATAAAGTAAGGAGCTATAGAAATACTTAAACAAAAATTTAAAAAAAAGATATATTAAAAAGTCTATATTATTAGTAGGATACTTTATATTTTTCGTACCGAAAAAAAATAATAATTTACGATTATATATAGACTACCGGTAGTTAAATAACGAAACGGTAAAAAACAATTACCCGCTACTATTAATATTTAAATTACGGAGTTAACTAATAGGGGCGCGATACTTAATATACTTAAATATACCTATCGGGTACGCCTATATACGGATTAAAAAAAGAAATAAATAGAAAATAGCGTTTCGTATACCTTATAGTTATTTCGAGTATCTCGTAATACTATTCGGGTTAATTAATATATCTATAATATTTTAATCTTTCGTTAACTATACTATATAAAAGTACTTTAATAAAATAATAATATATTATTTCGATAACGTTCTTATTTACTTACGTACTTTAAAGGAGTATAAGCGATACGTACGAGAGATACTCGACGCACTATATAAAGCCGGACTTTCCGTTAATAAAAAGAAAAGCGAGTTTTACGTATAGAAAATAGTATATTTAGAATATCTAATATCGCTAAGTAAGGTTCGTATAGAACCTAAGAAAATTATAGTAATTAAGGACTAGCCTATACTATAGTTATAAATATACGTTAAAGAATTTTTAGGATTTACGAACTTTTATTAAATATTTATCCGTAAGTACGTAAGTATCGCGCGGCTACTTAACTATTTAATTAAGAAAGACGTGGAATTCCGGTAGGGGTAGGAAGAAGAGTAGGCCTTCTAGGAGCTAAAAAAGGCTATTTTAAAAGATTTAATATTTAAATTACTAAACCCTAATCGACTATTTAAGGTCGAGGTAAACGTATTAAACTATATAATCGGTAAATAGTTAGGATAGCGAGACGATAATAGTAAGTTATATCCGGTAACTTTCTTTTCGAAGAAGCTCGAGGGGGTACGTTAAAACTATTTAATCTACGATAAAAAGCTACTCGCTATTATCGAAGCGTTCGAGGAATAGAGGCTATACCTTAATAGTATTAAATATAAAATATAGGTTTATACGGACTATAAAAATCTATAGTACTTTACTATTACGAAGATCCTTAACGCGCGGTAAATATAATAATTAAAGTTTTTTTTAGAATTTAATTTCTAAATTAATTATAAAAAGGGCTCGGAGAACGCTAGGGTAAACGTATTTAACCGGCGTATCGACTATTATAAAGATATACCTAAGGAATTACTATTATTATTTAAAAAGGTATTAGATAGTACTTTTAAGTATTTACTATAGCCGTAAATAAAGTATTATATAATATATCGCGAGAAAGTTACTTTTAATAAATATTAAAGGAAGTTAGGTAGCAATATTATAGAATAATATTAATAGGAAAAGCTAAAGCTATAGGGTATTTAGAAAGATAGTTAGGGAAAATTATAGTATAAAAATCGAGTATATATAATATTAGGTAATAGGACGGTATTAATAATGGAGATCTATATATCGAAGCTCGGAAAATATATAGGTATTATTAAGATTATAAAAAAGATTAAATAGTACTTTAATTAATTAAGGATTAAGGACGACGTTAAAAAAGCTATTTAATTATACTATACGTGCGAAAGAATAAAGGTTACGAGGTATAAGCCTTATAGATTTCTAAAGCTATTACCGATAATAAAACGGCTATAGAGTTTAATTACGATAAACTTTATTATTAAATTATTAAAGTTTAAAGATATAGTAACCGGCGTTAAGTATAATAGTATATTAACGGTAGTCGATAGGCTTATTAAGTAAGTATATTTCCTACTTTATAAAGAGATTTAGTTAGTAGAATAATTAACGGATATAGTATTACGGTATATTATATTAATATATATATAGTTAAAGGAGTTTATTATAAACCGCGATATTAAGTTTATATCGAAGTTTTAAAAAGCGTTAATAACGAGGCTAAAGGTAATAAGTAAGGTATCTTCGGCCTATTACTTTTAGATAAACGGTTAGATAAAACGGTTTAATTAAATTATAAAATAATATTTACGGAATTATATTAATTTTAAATAAAACGATTAAATTAAATTATTACTTACGGTATAGCTAATATATAATATATCTTTAATTAAAACGATTAAAGCTATACCGTTTTTCGCGAACTTCGGTTACGAGGTAAACTTACGGTAAGGACCTACGGTTAAGGTACTTAAAGTTAAAGTTAAAGTAAATAAAATATATATATTTTACGGTAAGCTTAAGTAAAAACTAAAGTTTATAAAGAAAAAGATACGGAAATACTATAATACTAAAAAGCTCGAGGGACCTTACCTTAAAGAAAGGGATATAATATTCCTTTTTATACGTAATTTACGTATTAAAAGACCTAATAAAAAGCTAGATTATAGAAAAGTAGGATTATTTAAGGTTAAAAAAAAATTATCGGAGACGGTATTCGAATTAAAGCTACCTAATATAATACGTCTATAGTTATATACCTTTTATATTTTACTTCTAAAACCCGTACTATATATAAATAAGGCTAATATATAGGTAATAGCGGAGGACGAAAAAGAAAAGTATAATATAAAAGAAATATTAAATTTACGGTTTAATAAAGGCTAATTAAAGTATTTAATTAGTTAGTTAGGATATCCGGTTATAAATAACTTATAAGAACTATAGGTATACCTTAACTACTTAAATAAATAAATAAAATTCTATTAACGATATCCGGACCGATTAAAACCTAAATAAGTAAAAAGATTTGGCCCCGGCTTATAGCTAAATAGCTATAAAACGAAGCTAAAAGAACCTCGACGGGAATCGAACCCGCGCCTTTGATATAGTAATCGACGTGCTATATACTATACTACGAGGTTAAAAGGTATAAAAGGGACTAAATATAAATAGTATTATGCGCTTTAGGTACTTTAGGAAGTGGAAGGCGCGCTATTAGCGGTATTTAACGCGGTTAAAAAGGAAAGACCGGTTACGTTAGGATCGAAGGAAAGGTCGGAGGGCTAGCCCAGGCCTAAAGAAGGATCTAGGGCGTAAGGAGACTACGGAACGGTATCCTGGGCGGCGTCCGGCCATATAGGAATACCTGGCAAAGAAGTAGGAGGTGCCGTAACGGTAAACTACGCTACCTAGGCATCCTCCTCCTAAATATCCCGCGCGAAAAGGCGCTCTTTATATACGTAAAGAGAGTAATATATTTATTTTACCCGGATAAACTAAGTAATTAATTATAAAAGTTAATCTTTAAGCTTTTATTCCTTACGCTCGAGTTTATTCTACTCTTTTATCGTTCGGGTTACTATAGAACGGTCAATTATAGTATAAAAAAAAAAGGAAGATTTACCTATAGGTAAAGTTAATATTAAATTTATTATATAGGATTTTACGGCGTACGTATTCGGCGTACCGTAAGGACCTAGGGGCTATAATATAAAGGGATTTAGCGGTAAAATAGGTAAAATACGGTATTATAATAGAACTACGGCGGCGGATTCGGGAGGAAAGGGTAAAAGCTTATTTAGTTTTATAATAATATTTTTATATACGGTTAGATATAATAAAAGTAAAGAGAAAAAAGGAGGAAAAACCTACGATATAGTTAATAGTAGAAGAAGACTAGGCCGCAGGGGCTTCGGCCTAAAGAAGGAGTATTATATTACGGTTCTGGAAAACAGTAGGGCTACGAGGGACTAATCAAGACTAAACCGCGCCGTCGAGCGGGGCTTATAGTCCAGAAGGGCAACGGACTAATAAGATAGGGACCGGGGACCGCGGTAGGGTTCACGGTCTACGGTCCGGTATCGGCTAATCAGGAACGGACCGAGGACCGTCTATAAGTTAACGGTCCACGGTCTACGGGTCTATATATACGGAAGAACTGGCCGGCGTAAATAGACAGTTCTGTAATATATAATATAAATTACAATCGTTAGTATTTAGACTATTATAATAGAAATAAGCCGTTATTATATACTATTTAGCTATACCGGATTAGGATTGTTCAGAAGTACCTTTAACTAGTATCCCTTTCAGAGGTTCTGGATAGGGGTTCGTTACATTTAAGCGTCAAAAGAGCTTATAACCTGTTAGGCTAGCGACCTAAGAAAGTTACTGGCGGCGAAAATGAGGCCAAAAAATGGCCAAAATTGGTAAGCAAATTAGTATTACAGTAGTTGGTTGTTGGTTCAAAAGAAAACAGTAAGAAAATCCAGCCCTAAGAGCAAACCGGTGTGGGTCTGGGAAAACCTGGGCCCTTTAGTGCCCCACACAAGGCTGGTCCTTAAAATGAGTATGGATCGGAGCTTATATCTTAGTGGCCAAGCTCCTAGACTACTATAGTAGATGAGCTCTCAACATCACCAAGCTCCTCGGAGCTATACTTCCGCTTCCGTAGCCGCTCCAAACGCTCTCCCTTATATTACTTAGCATAGTCGAACTCGTTATTATAGTAGCCATCGTTCTCCAAAGTATTTCTTCCAAAGCAGCTGCTATTACGTAGACTAGGGCTTTCCATTACTAGTATTTTATTAGCGGTATCGTCGGACCTCGGTACGCTTCTCTTCCTAGGAAAGCGCGACCTAATATTCTTCCACATCTACCTACACATCACATCTCAGGACTAACCTCTTCGGTCTCACATTTACCCTTCTCGCAACTCTAGAGAAGTAAGCGCCTCGGTATAAACGTCGAGGGGAAGAATATATCGAAGATACGGGGGCTTAAAATGGTCCAGGTAAAACGGGTAAAGAAATACTTTACTACTA
This sequence comes from Podospora pseudoanserina, assembly GCF_035222485.1. Lineage (NCBI taxonomy): Eukaryota > Fungi > Ascomycota > Sordariomycetes > Sordariales > Podosporaceae > Podospora > Podospora pseudoanserina. The sequence continues at coordinate 3,186,306 of NC_085925.1, forward strand.
TAGTCGTGGGGATAGGTTGAACAGCGCGATTATATTAGAAGTTAGGGAGTTATTTACTTAGGCTCGAGTTAAAGACGTGTAGAACGAGCTACGGTAGCTTCTACTCTATTGTAGCTCCGTCGCGACCTATATCTGCTTCGCTACCGTCTTCTATATTTCTTTCCCTAACCTTAGGAACAAAATAAAAATGTTTTTCGTTAAAAACGTAATGGAAATCTGCCCGTAGCGTTAAAAGGTTTACTAGGCCATTAATCGGGTTACTAGAGAATAACTGCGTAGGCGAGTAATGTTGTATCTGGTTTAAAAGCCGCTAGTCGTCCTTGCCGGCCGGTAGCAGATACGCCATCTTAAGGCCGTCGCCGTAGTTGGAGAGTACGTAGCGCCGAACCAAGCTTCCTGCCATACGCGTCGCCGATATATCTGCCGCCCATTTTTGTTATAAGGGTGGCAGGTGATTATACGGGAATCGCTAGTGTAAGAAACGCGGCACGATGGGATACGGAGGGTGCAGCGGGCCGGGAAGGTGAAAGAAGTATTGCGGCTCGCGCAGGATGCCGTCATCCGGGCGCTCTACACTCACGGCGCCGTCGCGGTTAAGTAAGAAAAACCTATCGCTCCACCGGTTACCAGCAATGAAGCTACAGGCAGCTAGCGCCGTGTCGAAGTCGATACCGCCGACATCTAGTGCGGGCAATAAGAGAAGCACTGCTGCCCTCCCAAGATAGCCGGGGTAGAGAAAGTTGACCTTGTAGGGCCGCTGCGGTATCGCAGGGCTGTAGTTCGGATGACTTTCGGGCTCGTTTGCAGCGGGACGCAATTGCATCTTGTGTGTTTTGTCACGATATAAATGAGAGGGAACAGCTGGCTGGTGGATTGCCAATGAAACACTTCACGGCATTGTTGGGTTGGCCTGTGCTCACTCGGGCAGTTGTCTCGACAACCAAAGCAGGCAGAGGGTTAGGGTCTGCCTTCCTCCAGCCAGTCATTCAATTTTTGAACAAGAGCCGTAGTATAGGTAATTCAACAACTTCAAATGCCGCAGTAGTAATTGAAAATAACATGAACAGCAAAGGGGGTGGGGAAGGGGGTGGGGTAACACTTGTTATTGCGACACCCCATAAGTGAGTCCGAAAACGGCAAAACATTTCCCTCGACCGGAAAGAACACGTCACACAATGACGGTTCCTGTCTTTACGAACACCATATCCGAAGCCCTTTTCGGACACCCAACATGCGGACATCAAGCCCCCGAAACCGAAATGGGATGAACCTGGCGTCCGATGTCGGTGTCGGAAGCCCTTTTGATCAGGCGCACGCAAATGTTGGGGGCGAGCTTCTGGGCTTCTGGGGCTTCTGGGGCTTCTGGTAGGATGATGGGACCTTTGATGTTGGATGGTGGAGATTTAGCTGACAGAGTTTACTTTGTTGGCCGCCATAAGCAGCCCCGCCTTGCGTTCGGAGTGTTCTCACACCAACCCTATCTAGAATGGGTTATACGTTATGGAATGTGAAGTTTTATTAGATCTTTGCAAGTGGAAGTGTTAAGGTTGAGGATGGGGTGTTGGCGAATTGACTGAGCCGCGTTGCTGAGCCTCATGGGATGAGTGGGATGGGACCTAGCTGGAGGCGGGAGTTGGTGTGGAGGGGGTGTAACGCTGGCATGTTGTGACCTAACCCGGGATGCTGGAGAGGCGGGGGACGGGTATGTTGGTTTGGTGTGATGGTGGTGTCGAAACCGGGTAAGGATGAGGAAGGGGAAGGATTGAGCCGTTGGTTTGGGGTAGGCGTGGTGTTTAGTGTTTAGATTAGAGTTTTAGCTTTGGGCCAACGGAGGTTGATTTGTAGGACTGCGCAAGGAAGCCCGGTACGTTATACTAAGATGGTGCAGGGCTGAAGTCTCTCTTAGTTGTATTGTCTGTTCAATCTTCCATCGGCTGGATAAAAATGTGGTTTCGTCCATGCCATCAGTTACTCCATTGTGAAAGTCCTGGTCAATGGTGACCATCTCAGGCTTAGGAAAGGCTGGAAAGCCCCGCGCAGTAATTATTTTTCTGTCATTAGAAGTCAGATCAAATCTCTTGTCTTGGTTAGGTCTGGTGCCGCATCATGGAGGGTGGGTGAGACATACAGACTCGGTCTGGCCCCCAACTGCCTGGTGTCTCACTAGTGGAGGCGCAGCCGCATGAAGGCACAGTCAGCAGATCAAGCTTCCGAGCGGAGTGTGTGCTGACGACGGGATGTAGGACAAAGTGGAAAAATGATCTGGGGAAGGTTACAACCCGTTTTCGGGTAGATTCCATCTAGGATGGGAGGGATGTGGATCTGCGACTGGGCTAGGTAGGCCGCATGCCGGGTCCACGAGGTTGTTAGTTTGGATTTGGGAGCGTCTGACATTCTAGCGAAATAGGTATAGTAGGGTGGTATATATTACTGGTCACCCCCCTATCGATTAAGCGTTGACTTTAGCCAATTATTTAGTATTCTTCTGCCTTTGCCTCTATAGAACCGTTGTTCCAGAATAAACCGTTGTCTCTCAGGAAGCGTTATAAGTAAGTCCTAATTTTTGATTGGCCAGTTGACCTGGCTATTAGAGGGGGGTCCTTTACACGCGTAGGGGTTTAACTTCCGGGTTGGGACTAGCCCTTCTTAATTAGGCCTAGTACGATCTAAAATAATAGGGATCCAGGCTCTTCCACTTACAACACTATAACCACCATCAACCACTAAAACTACTACTATACTCCGCATTACTATAACTACTACTAATTACTAGCCACGCGTACATTAATCGATTAATCGGCCGGTAACTAGTAGCTAATAGGAGCCCTATTAATTGATTGGTTAGCACTGGTAGGGCTATACGCGAGGGACTGGATTACCTGGGTGCGTATAGGTGTGGGTGTAGGTGTAGGTACGGGTGCGTGTAGGTAATCTTAGTAATATTAAAGGTTGAAGACGGCTTGCCTTGTAAAGCCCTGGAATCCATAGTTTTAACCGTAGTACCCTGCGTAAGCCGTGGGCCCTGAGCCTCTGGCACCTGCCCTGGATGTGGCACTGGGTGTAGTCTTTTACGTGGGAATACCCTCACTCTTTCTATTCCGGGCAGGCCTGGGTGAACTGGCCAATCAAAAATTAGAATTGGCTTATAACGGTTCCCTGGGAGGCAACGGTTTATTCCTAGCCAACGGTTCCCCAGAGGGCAACGGTTCCGGGTGTTGGCTGACGGTTGCAGGTGTTGTATAACGGTTAGCTCAAGTCAACGGTTCAAAGCACTGGTAAGTAGCCATTAATGTAATTGTTGTCAGAGGAAGAAGATAGCTGAAAGGACTTTTGGGTAGGCATGATAGGCGTGTGCTCATCTATGCTATTGTATACGTTTGCAGTGCCCCATCTCTCTCATACTGCTCCCATTGGTCTTTGGTGCAAGCTGTTCTGTCGAGGCCACATTCGGGACCCATAGCAACAAGACCAACCAACTGCCACTGCATGTTCTCTGGCCTGTTAACCACCCTTCGCAACACGAGATGATGGTAACATCCTGGAACAAAAACCAATTGATCGCCTGGAACAGCCTCGCCCGCTTTGAGAGTACCCAGCTCGCCAGCTCTAGCGTCGAAGCTATACAGCAGTGTAGTTTGGCTGCGTCTCTTCAGAATCTCCGTTGCTTTATCAAGAATTATCCAGAGTTCTGCTAGGCGGTCGAAGGCAAGGTTTTTCTGTGGGATGCATAGTTTCAAGACGAACGCAATCATCTCCACACACGTCTTTGCTTGTGGCCAGATGCCAATGAGGAAATGCCCATCTGAATTCTTTATAATTCTTCTGATGGGTTCCATCATAGTCACCAGTTTCATGGTAGCTGTTCGCTTTGTGGCTGGGATCTTGCCGAAAAACAGCATTAGGAATGACAAGTGCGCCAACATCCTGATTTTCATATCAAGAGGTAGAAACAGCCATGTCTCAAAGGCTCGCTGTAGTGGTCCGGCGTGACCCGCTGGTGTGGTGTTGATTGCTCGCACGACGTTGATGGTTCCTCGGGGCCGTCCTTGCAGAGTCAAGGTTTTAGCATTTTTGCTAAAGTGGAACTTGTCAGGGGGTGCGTAGTCCCGGCTAATAGCGAAGTCATGGGCCTTTTTATCAATGGTCCTGGTCCAGACTGGTGTCCAAGACGGCACCTGTGAGCTCCGGTCAGCCATACAGCCTGCACCGTCCAGAATTGACAGTCTCCCTGTCTCAGTTGCTAGGTATTGTGCCAGACCGGTAAAGAACTGAGCTTGGCTGTCACCGTCTCCAGACCAGCCGCTGATTGCCTGGTGAACTTCCTTGTGGTCCATAATAACGAATTGGGGCCGAAAGATGGGCCAAGACCGGGCTACCAGTACATATAACTGCTCCCAAATAAGGGAGGCAGAGAAGAGCCGTGTGAACCAAATCGGTACCCAGAGTATTGCCAGCCGAGTTTTATCGTGACCTAACCTTTGTATAAAGTCGGCCAGACATCTATTCTTGGTTCCAACTGTGGAGCCTCCCGCAATGCCGAGGACTGCATACACTCGGTCTTGTATGTCCCGGCACTTGAAGTGACCACTCGTCTTTAGCAGGATATCTTGCAGTCTGGTGGCTAGCTTCTGGTCTCTAAACTGGCGAGTTCGCTTTTTCGCGGCATCAGGTTTATATAGTGTATCAACTAGCCATGATGCTGCAGGTTCGGTGGAAAATGGGTCGTCTGGATAGCCATATGACGACGCCACTTCGACCAATGTGGTTGCTGCTGCAGCAGCTCTTTGAAGCGCCGTATTGTCGGGACCGAACTGCTGTGTCATATACAAAATGATCCGACAAAAACGTTTGTATTCACAGATACTGTCGCCACATTGTAGATGGACCAGCCCTGTGGCCAATGCCACCTCCTGGACAACCCAGAGTCTTTCCCACCACCCTCTCTTGTGAATATCCATTAGGCCGCCAACCACTTCCTCCTTGAAAGATCTGTTGAAGTATATCGAGCTAGAACATACGGCAAAGAGCTTCCTAATCTGCCGGCGATGCAAGCAGTCACCAGCTTCGGTGCAGTTGGTGTCATCAGTAGTGATGCCATGATATCCTCCAAGCTACACAACCACTTGCCAGGCATTGGCGTAGATTGCCTGCATACGCTGAATCTGTATTTGCTTTTCACCCTCGTCTTTCTGATTGATACACAACGCGTCGATCCAAAGCGTCCGGCAGTCTGTCTTATATCTGAGATATCGAAGCGCCAGATCAAGACTCGGCGTCACTTGTAGGTCAACAAAGGCGGAGCCTTTGTCAATGTCGGTGGCTTGAAACTTGTATGCCAACGTCCATGGTTTTGTCTCGAGGATTTCGGTGACAAGGTCTGGTATGTTTGAAACAAACCAGACCCACCAAAAATACAAGGTTGCCACCACGATGGGCAACTTTATGAGGACGAACTTCATGTGGATTGAGTGGAAGTAGTGCCAGGCAAAAGCAATGTAGAGGTCTTCTGTAACCGCGGATAGTAACGACCGTAGACGAGCCTTTGCCAATCGATTGTCTGGTGGGCTCGGGGGACGGGGAAGATGCATGATGCGAATCGTCTTCAAGTTGTTATCATCGCCCCATTGGTACGAGAGAGCTTCGTATGCAGTCTTGATGTCGGGTGGTCGTATTTCCAATACACATCTGATCTCGTCGTCGAATTCTCCGGGAAGTAAGTGGACGACGCGAAATTCTTCTCCTTCAAGTTCTCGATACATGGTAGTACGTGGCGAAGTTTGTTGCTTAAGCCGGAGTGTCGACTGTACGCGTCGAGATGGGAGCTCGGGGGGATTTTGTATGGAGAAACAGGAAAGTTTAGATGTTTGAGGCGTGAAATCGGTTTGATTCTTGACAAAACAGCCTGAGAAGATGGCAAGGCTCTCTGCCCAGGAACTACTCTCAGGTGTGGCGGTGGCAGAGCTTTCTTGGCGGCTGCAGGATTCAGGGGACCAAACGAGCGCTAGGTACCGTGACGAGAAAGACTACAATCCAGCCTTGCCGTCTGCCTGCCCCAAGGAATCGTCGACAGGCTCACATACCTCAATAAAACCCCTGTCATTTCCCCAGCCAGTTCATCGAAGATCTGAGTGTCAATTATATCGCCAAAATGCCCGTGACAAATCTTCGCAACCCTTTGAAACGAGGCAAGGACCCAGAGCCAACAGAACCAGAGCACAGCGACTCTAAGTCATCAGAACCAGAGCACAGCCCAACCAGACAGAAACGACCAAAACACGACCCAACTTCCCCTCTCTGCGCAGAATGCCAAACCTTCGACGTCGATAAGTACTTCGACAAAGCCCCGGCCGTTCTTGCAGATTACCGCAACGGAGACCTGAAGCCTAGGTTGAAACCCCGCAACACTCCAGTCCGAGCACCGAATGGATCTTGGTACTTTGAGGACGCAGTTCCGATTCATTACTTCAAAGACCGACTGACACCAGAGACAAAATGCCCGCTGTGTCAATTTTTCCGGCAAATAAGGGTACTGCCGGATCAGCATGAAAAGTACAAGCTGCTTGCTCTCACTAGCAGTGAGAGTTGGCTGTTTCAACTGTATTTGTTGAAAGAATGGGGGGACATGTGGGATAAGGTTCAGGACTCGGTGTTTATGATCGTTGTTCCTGATTTGGAGTGGTTGCCGCTTCCGGGTCATGAGCACACTTGGATTGAGAAAGAGGTTCCTTCGGTGGGAGTGATATGCCGTCTGCAAGCCGATGGGACTGGCGTTGAAGAGTTAATGCGTCCACGGGAGTTGAGGCATGAGGTTGATTTGGGACTTGTACGAAGCTGGTTGGATACCTGCAGGAAGAAACATGGCAACGCTTGCAGGAGCCGGACCTCGGATGATGTTTTTGAAAGGGGCTTCAGGGTCATCGATTGCGAATCGGACCCTCCAAAGGTCGAGGCTCAACCGTGGGGTGTTCCCTATTCCGCATTGAGCTACGTATGGGGAACAAGTCCCGAAGATCAAGTTGAATGGCCCAGGACCGTTCTCGATGCTGTTAGTGCTACGAAGGATATTGGCTTGCAATATCTTTGGGTTGACAGACTATGCATCAACCAGTCAGATGGGGACGAGAAGGCCTATCTGACTTCCAAAATGGCAGCCATCTACGAAGCAGCTGAGATAACTATCGTCGCTGCGGCCGGCGATGGCGCCAGTCACGGTCTTCCCGGTATTCGAGACACCCCCCGAAGACAACAACCACACTACACCCTTGACAGCGGAAACACCCTTTTCTCAACCCTCCGAGACCCCCGCCGTGACATTCTCCAATCGAGCCATTGGACTCGAGGCTGGACATATCAGAAAGGCATTCTCTCCAACAGACGCATCGTCTTTACCGAACACCAAGCAGGGTGGTCAATGAGATGAGTCAAGTCAAGCCCTGTGTGTAATCTTATCTCGGCTTGCCGCCCAGGACCTTTGCTTGGCTTAAAGTCTTCACGGCTTATCTTATCCTACTAGCTTATAAGCCTCCCGGTATTTTTTTCGGTCTAATATTTTAACAAAGTAAATATATATTTTCTTAATTATCTATATTTCCTTAATATTAAATTACTATAACCTTTAGTCCCTATTCTAACGCTAATACTTTAAATAAACCGTTATATTAACTAACTCCTTTTTCAATTAATACCGTTAAAGGCTATATATATAAGTTTAATTTAAAAAGAAAGCTATTTATATTTATTAAATATCTAAAAGATCGTTGAAATATCTAATACTATATAATAAAATATAAAGTAATTCTTTTTATTAATAATTTACTATTAAATTAAATTATTTATATATTTAATATATACTTCAAAGTATACCTTAATTTTTTTATTATCTTTTATTTATAATACTTATTAATAAAACCTATAAATAATATATAAGCTTTTATATTTATAATAATATTAATATTTAAAAAAATAAACTTTAAAAAAAATAATTAAAAGAATAAAAGTTAAAAAAATAAAAGTTCGGAAAAAAAAACCTAGAAAAAAAAAAACTCTTTGGTAAAATTTATATTTATCGAATATACTATAAAAATACTATAGAATTTTCTTTACTTACTTCTTTAATAAATAAACTTTAATTTTTTATAAACCCGAAATAAATCCTAAAAATATATTAATATATAAACTTTTCGTTAATTAAAACTATATATTTAGTTAATTTAATGTTGAAGTAGATGCTATTGAGGCCTGTAAATATAGCCTCAAATAGCTATCGGCGCAGTACACTGAGAGCGAAGAAGACTTTGACTGCAGCATTCGACAGTTGCCGTGGCACTGAAGGAAGGAGGATTACAGGGCGGCGCCCTGTAATATATAGAAGAGAATCACTGTAACATAGGCTTGTAAGGCACTGATGAGTGTGGTGAACCAGTATATTGATTGAACCTTGTAGACTAAAAAATACCACAGTGGATAGGGTGTGAGGCAGAGGTCTTATAGGCCATCGGCCTATTACTTGCTCCCCGAGGATGATTCCGTTCCCGGGCCTGAACGCGCGTTTCCCGGGCCCGAACGCCCGCTAAGTGCGCTATCCAAATATAAGGTTAGGGGCCACTGCAGGCCACGTTGCCGCTACCGTTTGACCACTGCAGGCCACGTTGCCGCTACCGTTTGACCACTGCAGGGCACCGGCCTTTGTGCTCGGCCTTCCGGGACCTCGGATTGCTTCCGGAGGCCGAGCCTCCGCTCCGGCAACCGCAGTCCCTAAACACTGCTGATTCAAGCCATCGAATTGCCTCTGACGCCATGTAATATACAGGGCTCAGATACACTGTAAAATCCACAAACAAAAGCTGTATTTTAACATATTATAATACTTTAAAGTTATTGTTATTATAAAAACCTACTAATATATTAATAAAATAATTTTCAATATAACAAATTACTTTACGGTTGTAAAATTTAAAAACTTTATTTTTAACAGTTTGGAAAATTAATATAAATTTAAAAGAAATTTAAAGTCTTATATTTAATATTATTAGTATTATTTCGACTTTAATAACTGGAACTTTATTTTTAAAAAACTGGAGATTTTAAATTCTTTTAATTTCAAATATAAAAATAATATATATTATAAGTATTTTTAAAAAATTAAAAAGTATTAATAATAAATTCTCAAAGTTTTTAAAAATAATATCGATGTTTTAAATCTCTTTATAAAAATCGCGAAGTTTATTTATATTATTAATAACTTTATTATTAAAAAGTAATAGAATCTTTAATATAATAATAAATTTTATAATTAAAAAACTTAAATTTACTTTTAAATTTAAAAAGCTTTTTATAAAATTAATAATTGAATTACTATTTATATTAAAGCTTTCTTTTAAAATTCGGTGTTAAAGGTTTTATTACCTTTTAATAATAAGGTCGTTAATAATATAAGTAAATTTCGCGATTTTTATGAAGGAATTTAAAGTATTAGTATTATTTTTAAAAGCTTTGCGAATTTAATATTAATATTTTTTAACTTTTTAAAGATATTTATAATATATATTACTTTTATATTTAAATTACTTATATATTATAGTTATTTTTAGGCATTTAAAATTAAAGGGATTTAAAATTTCTGGCTTTTTAAAAATAGGTTTCTAGTTATTAAGGTTAAAGTAGCATTAAAAATATTAAGGGTAAAATTTTAAGTTTTTTTTAAATAGGTATTAGTTTTTAAAATTATTAAAAAAAGTATTTTCAAATTTTATTATTATAAGGTAATTTATTATATTAATAGGTATTTTATTAGTATATTAATAAGTTTTTATAATAATGATAGTTTTAAAATATTATAATATATTATTTTAATTACGAATTATTAAACAGTAGTATTAAGAGTTAAAAAGTAATTAATTCCGGTGTAGTAGGAGGGAGTTCAGCTAGGTGGCGCGGAAATCTCTGACCTAGTAGTATAGGTCTCTCTGCCAAAGTCTTAATCTCCCTAACAGTGGGCCTTCCTGACTAATCTGACAGTTACTATCTGGCGGAGGAAAACGTACCCATTGATATTTGTCTCACCTCCTCTGCATGAAGTTAAAAAACGTTTGTCCAGAGATGGCGGCACTGTCTAGTTGTTTTATTGCCCAAAAGGAGGCAGAGCACCGCAATGCCGAGCATCAGCGCAAGCTGACGGGACGGTGCAAACATTAGTTCATGCTGGGGCTAGTCTAGTTTTCTCTTCGTGGTGTCTGCTGCTAACATAATTGTCATCTCCAGTGTCTCAACATACCTACCTAACTTAAGCTTTCCTCGAAGTTTATTTTGGAAACACATACTTTTAAAATCGCCCTATATACAGTACGTCTGATTCCGATTTTGAAGAGTTGAAATTTCAAAATAGACCCGGTGGGGCCGAGGGGTGTGCCCCTGATTGTGAGCACGTGCCTCAACCACCCCCCTCTAAGCGAGACCCAAAGAGGCAAGACATTTCCTTCGAGGAGAAAGAACAACTTTTGCTGGTCCACGCGCCTGGTCCAAAAGTTAGGGTCGTACAGAACGTAATCTTGTCTGTGAAAAGAAGGCGCACTGCAGTCTGACAACTTCCCATCATCGGTTTTGAAGGAACACCAACCCAGTCGAAAGTCACCCTTTCATGGCTGAATTGAAGCTTCTGTCTCGGATGGAACAGTCCCTCGTCTTGACATCTATCCGCAGTCGCCGACAGATTACAATACGACCTGGAGTAGATGTCAGCTATGGTTACGGACTCCGCCTCCCAATCTTGCTTGCTGTCTTGGATGATGCAAAGAGAGTCAATCCAGATATACTCTACCCCAAGGCGCCGAGTGTACACGATAGCATCTTGAAAGACCTTGGACAAAGAATCGACATCGATCCTTGTTTTGAGGCTACTCAGGTTGTCTTCCTTCAACTGGGTGTAGACGGAAGCATTTGCTGGCCATCGATGGCTCAGCGTGAGATAGGGCCCAGTGAGTGTTGCCTCCACCGTTTCAACAAGCCTAACAGACCCGGGATGCACGGAAATCAACCGCGAGGGATACCACTGTTGTGTTTGTAATCCCGATCTCGGTGGGCTGCATGTATCGTGATCCTGACCGCACAGCTCGAGCCATTGACTGACTTTAGAAACAGTTGCATCCTGTAACCAATCGCACATGTCGATCTTGGGTGCCTCAAAGACTGATGGCTCCTTCCATTTGACATTTCCTGGCTTGTGGTCAGCTTGAATTTGATGTTCGTCATCAGAACCTGGGATTGCAAGACACATAAATTAACGATGCACACCTTCGACTGATTGAATCGGCCACTGGACAAGCTGACGAATCTCGCTTTCGCGCCCAGGATATTTCACTTCGCAGTCCCAGGTAACCGTCAAGTACCGATACTTTGGTCGATCTGGCGTTCGAATCCTATCATTCATCAACCCCATGATCTCAAACTTGTATTCCACTGCTAGAATGCCAACCAAGTGGTCGATACTGTCGATTTCGTACGCCTCTGTATCCATTCTGAAATTATCCCGCAACCCGCAGCAGATGAAGCGCTCAAGTGCCAGGGAGCTCTGGAACTCCTCGAGGGAGAATGCATGCCTGATTCTTTCGTCGAGTCTGGGGGCTCGCCCGTAAAAGATCCTGCAACATGTTGGGCAAAGCATGGTGGATTGGGTAAGTACGGAGGGGTCAGGACGTTATCTGCGCTGCCTGGTAGAAGTATCGCCATAAGCCGATAAGCACTTCGAAGCCACGGAGGAGATTGGGGCGCGCACTTGGCCCCCTTGCGAATGTGGCGGTGGCACAGCAGCGGTGCTTCACCTAGCTGGGCGGTTATTCTTGGCGCCTGGGACGAATCACCTTGTGAGCCAGCCAGGCTTGAGTGCCTCTGCTGGACGAACACAATCTAATCGAGCACAACTCTCACACCTCACGATCCCAAACAAACACGACCGGAACCCGAAGAGCAAGAGCAGTCGGGCAGTACAGACCACCCCCCCGCGCCCCGGCACCTCAGATCTCCCTTCACCATGGAATGGTATTACCGTCTTGTGATGGGTCAACGGAGTGCCTGCGTGAGAAACGAGCATGTGGAACTACTGTTGTCTTGCGCACTTCCAGAGATCGATCCGGAGAAGCTGGAATTCAAAAACTTTGAGGAGATATTGCCGAGACTCTTTTTCTCCAAGCAGAAGATCACCAAGAAATTCGGCGATGGCCCTGTCCTTGAACGGCTCTTGCAGTGCGGTTGTAGCGACTGCAAGGCCCTGCGCACAACAAATCCACAAACCATCCGTGACGAAATGTTGGGCTCACCAAAAGGCTCAGTTCTGCTCTTAGCACTGGTGTTTCTGATATATCTCGACAGGCTTCACTACATCTATCCCTTGATCTCCTTGGGCTCGAGGACAAACGACAGTCTACAGAGTATCATCGGGCACCTTAGTCCGGACAGTGACGGGATGAGAGGGCTCATCATGAAGAAGAAAGATTTGGACCTTATCGATAAACCTGAGAAGGATCTGAGTGCAGAACTTCGAGCGGAAAAAAGAGAAAAGACAAGGCAGTGGGCGCGGTTAGACAAAACATTCAAGGCCATGCGCGACGAAGTGTCTTATATGTTTGAGCCTGTGATTATCCGGTTGTTGAATCAGAAGGACTCGTATCCGTGGTACCTTGACCACTCTCGGTTTCCTTTTCTAGACGCCGAAGATCGAGTGCCTCAAGGGTCATTTGGCACTGTCACCAAATTTCGTATTCCGTCAGAATATCTCGACGAATCCATCAAGGGTTTTATGGAGAGTCGATATCGAGGTTCGAGGGATGAGAAAACCGGAGAGGTACGTGTCCATACATCCGTTCGAAAGAACTTCTTGCGAGCACATGATATTCATGCATGGCGCTGACACACTCTAGTATCTTTTCGTTCGAAAGTCCTTGGTGCTTCAGAAGGATGAGATGCCACACAACCCGAGCACTGGCAGTAACGAAAGCACGATAGCCCGTCTAGCCTCCATGATAAACGGGGACGCGGCAGACAACATCATCAGCCTTCTCTCCCTATATACTTGGAGGAGAAGCCTGTATTTCATCTTTCCATGCCTGAAAACGGACTTATACCATCTACTTCGCCAAACGACCCTCCCCGGGGACCAAACTAAGCCCACGAAGCTACGGTCAAACGAGGAACTACCAAAGCATTGGCTGTGGAAACAAATGATTGGCGTTGCTCATGCACTCAGCGCCATTCACACGAATATGGAGCACCCCCATGGGGAGGTCGAGGGATACATCATCGCCTCGCACTTTGATCTTAAGCCAGCAAATATCCTGGTCACCAGTCAGGGTGTGCTTAAAATCACAGACTTTGGAGAATCGGTTATAAGCGTGACCAAAAGCCTTAAAAACTTGTCAACGCCTTTCAGACCAGGTGACCCCAAGTACGCTGCTCCAGAGTCCAGGCCCTCGGAAGTAGAGCTTGCGAGGGCTTATGGGGCTAGAGAGGACAGTTTTCAGGTCTTACTAAATTACGACGTCTGGGCGCTAGCTTGCGTCATGACAGAGGTGCTTGTCGTGTTGTTGGATACCGAGGAGCGCCCGGCAGGGACAGCTATCGACAGATTCCATGCCAAGCTCGAGAAAGAATCTCGGGTCGAAGAAACGCGAGGCACATTTCTCGAGGGACGCCATGAGCTCAAGCCCTATGTCCGCAAGGTACTGGAAGACTTTCCAAAACTCCCGCGCTTTGCCCACGATGGTCCGCAGAAATGTTATATGCAGAGTATCTCCAATTTGCTCCTCAGGATGTTCAGCACCGACAGCAGCAAGCGGCCGTTTTCAGCTCATGTCCTCGAGGAATTGACACAGGCAGAGAAAATCTACTGGCAAAATGTTGGGAATCATCGCGACCCACTTGCCTGGGATGTCAGTCAGGCACGCTTGACGCATGGCGGCCATTCTGAATTCCAAGAAGTTGGCTGGGGTCAATCAGGCTCTTTTTTCTCTTTCCTTCATATGTTCGTTATTCTCTCCTTTATTCGTGTATCGATAGGTAAACGCTGACATGTCGCAGGGATGGCGTGACCTTGAAGGTGATCGATCAAGATGGAAGGGTAACAGCTGGAGACCATTCTCAGGGAGCTGAATGTCGATTCCAGCTCTATTATCGAGCCTCCGCTTTGGTGGAGGAACAATCAGAACCGGAACCCATATCCCTCTCGAAGACTGGGAGTTCATCAGGGAGTAGACGATCGAATTTCAACCCTTTCAAACCCAAGAATGCCGAACAAAAGCCCAAGCCGAAACTGGTCCAGCGACCGTCAAAGTTCATCCTGAAATGGGGAGTTATTTCGCAAGAGAGCAACCATCGAAGTCCTATTAAGGAGACACACAGTCAGTGCAGTTGATCAACCCGTTTAACCGACACCGGAGTGTAATTGCTAACACTTTTCTCTCTGTGCCGGATAGTTATCCCATCTCAATGGTCCTTTACCCCGAGGTACATTTTAAACCCTGAGTTGGACCTGGGATTCATCCTCTTCAAGGATTCTGCGAACGGTGTTGATAATATTCTGCACTTTGAATTCGACACACTGGAAAGTACGTGCTAGAAACGATACCCTGGTTGGAAGCGATGGGCCTGTATGAGTATGACTGACGTTTGCATTTAGAAGTTCGAAGCTTCCAGGCTGCCCTCCTCCGTTACACAGTCCAGGGCGATATGTAAGTTTGGCATCGTCTCCCATAGTCAAGCGTTGCTGTTCACCATGTGCGGAGGACATCCTGAACTAACCCACCCATCATCAACAGACTGCAAGCTAAAACGGTCAACTATACCAAGTTGTTTGGAAAGCCCACACCGTTGTTCCCGGATGGCGGTGAGCCAATGATCCAAGTTTGGGCAAAGGACAGCCCACCTTTTCTTACAGTGGACAAAGCTGGTAGGCCACAATCGGAGGGACCTATCGAAAACACTCAGCCACGCCAGTTGGATAAAACATCACCTCCGAAGGCGCTGGTTTTCTTCGAAAAGCGTAGCGATATGCAGTTTGCTCTACATCGTACGAAACCTTCTTGACAGCCCCCCGGCATATTAGATACAAGCTGATGGTTGTTCACAGTTACCGCTCAGGTCACCAACAAACTATTCAACGACTCTAGACAGCTGCGGGGCATTGTTTGCACGCGGGGGCCGTCGCGTGACCATTTTCCCCTCATATGCATCCCGTCCGGCAATCGAAGGCCAAAGCAGAATTTTGATGAGCTTTTGTGGAAGTCCAGTATGCCGCTCATTCAGGGGCTCTTGGAACCAGATGTCAGCCAGGACGATGTCGATAAGAAACGGGTGGTTCTCAAGCTGAAGGAGATGGAACTGATAATGGAAACCCAGGTTGGTGAGTACTTATGGAGATGCCTGAAGTTGGTAGCTGGATATTGGTTCCAATGATACTAATACGATTGCGGAGTAGGCTATAAGACGATCAAGAGCCATGTCCAAGGGGCGTGGGAGAAATAAGGACTGAGATAACTGTGATGACCTAGCCACCAAAGGCAGATACAGCTGTTGCTACACGGGGACGAGTTACTAATTCTTGTTATGATCGTGAATGGATACATGAATGTAAATTGCTGTTATGGAGCCCCCACTGGACCTTTCTGTCCGTGATGACTTGCCTTGCGCAATTCTATCACAATATAGAACCCCATAGTCAGAGCCACGAGGGGAATCGCCAACGCGGCGTAGAGCTGTAGGTCTTGTGCCGCTCTCCATATCCTAGCGTTGTCCGGATCTGTCGTTACGTAGCCCATCTGCAGGAAGTCGGCGACGAATGACGCCGGCACGAACACCAGAGCAAGCACAGTGAGCGTTTTTACCACGCTTGTCTCACGACCAGCCTGCTCTGAGAGGTTTGCAAGGGCGGCCGTGTTGCCGCCCAGCTGTTCCGTGTGGTTTTTGTTGATCTCGCTGTTTCGCAACGCCACGGTGTCTCGAAGCTGGTTCGCTAGGGAGGTGGCTCGCTCGAGGACGGCTGAGCTATTTTTGAGGGCGAATTTGTGCTCTTGTTTGAACTGGTGGAGGCTGCGAAGAAAGGGTAATAAGTCGTCGGGGTAAATGTAGCTGCCTTTGTTGAACATTTCCACCCGGTTGATCAGGCAGTCAACTGTGTCGATGTTTAAGCTAATCATGGTGGACACTCGACGTAGACTGTCTGTCAGACGCTGGAGATGTTTCATGTCCTGGGCTACTGTGGCTGGCGAGTCAAACATGTTGAAGTCTTGGGGGATTACACCGGATGCTATGAGACGGTGAAACTTGAGGGTGTATACAATGTTAATTTTTTGAGCCAATGACTCAAAAGGGTGGGCTGGTGAGGTTGAGGATGTAAGGTACATACGATTTCACTGACCTCACTGTCAAGACTGTTGGTCATTTGTCGCCAGCCGTCGTCGACCTCCCCGAGAACGAGCGAGTGTAGCCTTGTCCAGTCTCGGCTGAAGTTCTGTACTTCCTCGCGGGGTGCTGACAGAGCCTCTTTAAGCGCGAGCTTCATGTTATCTGATAGCCTGACGAGAATGTGCGAGCTTTCTCTCGTGTTCAAGCAGGTCTGTTGATAAATGAGTGCGTGCCGGATCGCCCATGCGTCTACTTTTGTGTCTTCGTTTCGTTTCGAGGCAGCGTACTTGAGTAGATAGCACATCTCTGGACAAGTCCGAGGTCAGTGACATGCTGGACGCTTGCTGTCCTAGGTATACATACCCAGCTTGTTCACTGAGCTGTTGTTACTGTCTTCGTACTCGACACAGTCAAACCCAGCAAACGCTTCGTCTTTGTTAAAGTATTTCTTCCCAAACGCGTTCAGATAGCGACAGATCTCTGGGAAGACATTCCATGACTCTAAAAGGTGAAGCATTTGTCGGTGGGGTATCAGGAGAGGCGACCTGCCGATGAGAGGGTGTAAAAGCCTGTATTTTACACAGTTAACACTCAACTCCAGCTATGAAGCTACCCGGGAACAGTTATATGTGGACATACACGTATTGGCAATGGACCTTGGCATCATCCTCGCCTTGTTCACAGTTTTGTTGCTTGTCGAGGTATGCTGTCACGTCTTCTCCACTCTCTAGCATGGGTGTTGCTTGTGGCCCTTCACTCGACGTTGTGAGTAAGAGGGAATGCGAGATATTTTCTTGTAGGCTGTCACTGACCTGTTTGGTTGACGGAGATGAACTGAACTTCGACTTCACCGGGAAGGTCACGAGAGAATGTCTCATTGCAATGCGGCTCTAGTGTGCGACGGACATAACCAATGCGGCTTGCGTGGGTGCATCTTCTCCCAGCTGCTAGCCAGGGGCGGGTTGACATGGTGAATAACGTGATCAGAGATACCAAATGGAGGTGGAATATAGAGAGATTGAAGCAACATGCAATGAAAGGTTTCCTGTCGCATGGAGCATCGGAATGCTACTTGTGTATGTAGGTAGATAAGTACATGCGAGTGCGCAAATCTCGAGATATATAGCTATGCATCACCCCCGCATTCCTTTCAGTATGTGTGTGCCGTGGTGAGGCAAATTGACAGTGCCTATCATTCAGCCCGTGTTTGAGCATGGAAAGTCGCGGCTTACAGACTCGGTGACAGATCGGGCAGCTGGTGAAGACTTCGGGGGTTGAAACGCTAAAAGGTCAGGGAAATGGCGATTGTCTTGGGGGCCGAGCGCTTTTCGAGCTCTTGCTGCTCTTCCTGTTAAGATCTGGGATTAGCAGCCCAAAAGTGCAAAAATACCGGGAAAACCTGGGCTGTTAGGCATACCTTGGTAATTTCCCTTGGTGCAGTGACCACCCAGAAACTGTTGCCGCCTTGCACATCGGGCTGTTTCGAGAGAAGGCAAGGTCCGTCAGAACAAAAGCCATGGGCGGTTCTGCACTGGCGAGACGTACCTTGTATGACCACGTGGTTCTTTCACCAACTGTTTTTGCACCAAAGGTTTGCCTTAGCCACTTCTCAAGTACCCAAAGGCTTACTGCGTATGTGAGCGGCGTCTGAACTGACATGGTGAGTAGGTCCCAGCTAGTTCACCAAACGTTACAGAGACAAGTCAAGGAGCGGTTTTGTCCATCTGTTGAAGCATGAAGCATGGATTAATCATTGTCAAAGATTATGTATACTGACCATCTTGGAGGGGCCTGCTTCGATTGCCAGCTGAACAGTGGTGACATACTGGATGCCTTGCCACTAATCACGCCCAGCTTCACCAGTGGACGCCACATCAGCAGGCAATTGATAATTCGCCTGATTTTCCACCCGACAGCTGCAGGTGTGCGGCGGCATATGGCCTAACATGGCTTAGCCCTGCTCCCAAGACGACAACACGGCCAGAATTTTGCAGATTTCCACACAGACTGGGCGCCAAAGCCCACCATCCCCTGATAAGCACTTGTGATGGCTTCCAGGCTGTGCATAATTTCCACGCGAAGCCAAATTTCAATTTCCAAAACGGGGAGAAACCATCAAGGCTGGACTCTGCGGCTTCTCACTGGCTGACGGCTGTTGCCCCTATAACTTGGAGGATAACAAGACGTTGATGCTTGTCAGTCGCCAGGCTCAAAAATGTATAAGCCGATCCCCTTCTTCCGCCCTGCATAATATGTGACCTGCAAGATCGGCTATACCAATGTCAATATGTCTAACAGCATTGCAATGCGGGACATGGGCCCTGTGCGTCCACTCGCGGAGGACGTTAACCCACTAGAAGCCCAAGCCTCGTTTCCAGGTGCATCGACACAGGCTCCAAATCATATGGATAACGACTCAAATCGACCCTCGGCTACAGAACTCGGAGGGTCACAATCAGAGCCTCCGGGAGATACGCGACACAACAGTCATCACGAAATCCATGGTGACCATGACGATGATAACGATCATGAGGACCGCGAGAGGCGACGCCGGGCAGCGGGACCGTTCAAGAATCCCCGCGTCAATACCGAGACAAGCATTTCGGAAGAAAGGGGGACCGGGCCACTGGGCGTGTTCGACATATTCGCATTCATTGCAAACAAGATGATTGGAACGGGGATTTACACAGCTCCTGCATCTGTTTTCTTGCTTACGGGGAGGAAGAACCTAACACTGGGTCTCTTTGGAGTTGGGTTCTTTTACTCACTGATCAGGTTTGTACAACCATTCTTGCCTGTGATGGAGGTAGCTAACGGAAAATCTAGCACATTTCTCTACCTTGATTTTGCTGCCGCGTTTCCATACACTGGCGGTG
The DNA here is from genome assembly GCF_035222485.1 of Podospora pseudoanserina. Classification (NCBI taxonomy): domain Eukaryota; kingdom Fungi; phylum Ascomycota; class Sordariomycetes; order Sordariales; family Podosporaceae; genus Podospora; species Podospora pseudoanserina. Next base: position 3,205,571 of record NC_085925.1, read on the forward strand.
AATTGGTTTATGTGAGACTCGCTTCTCAATGATTTTGATAGCTGATCCATCTTCTCTCATGCTTACACTTTCCTTCAGATCAGTGAGATGACGGCCTATTCCGGAATACGAGAATCATCACCGACACAAGGGCAAGTTGACAAGACCCCGAGCCCTCCCCGATGGCGCAAGACGAAAAGGATATTTGGAGATGGACTCCTGGCCTATGTCGCCTATTCCATCTTATTCGTCGCATTCTTCAACTCCGGAACCAACGGTATGCAAACTGGACGTCTGGTCCTACTTTGGGTCAATGCCGGAGATGTTGACGAGAATGGCGTGACGCCCGATGTCAACCGAGATCTTGTCCGCTTCCTTGGGATCGTGGTACTATCGGTGATATGTCTACTACAGTACTTCTCTCCATCTGCAGGCAGAAGGCTGAACCGAGGTTTTGCTGCCATCAAAATACTCACGCTTATTGCCCTCATCGGTGTCGCTGGCAACACGGCCCGAGTGAGACGTCAAAACAACGAGGGACATTCAGCCGAGTGGCAAGAGGAAAACCCAGTAACAAGCCCCTTGAGTTTCGCAAAGGCTATTCTCGCGGTCCTGTTCAGCTTTGAAGGTTGGGAAAACGCTACATTTGTGAGGCCCGTCCAAATGAGATCACTGCCAAAATGACAGAAGCTAACAGATCACTGGAGGTTGCCGGCGAGATACCCCGACATCAGCACAAGGTCCTGCAAAAAGGCTTCATCATCGCCGTAGTGGTGGTCGGTGTCTTGTATCTGGCTGTTGTTTCCGCAGTGGTAAGTCATGGCATAACTCATCCTCTGCTAAAGGCGATGACTAACAAAGCCTCGGCCAGCTTGATGCTCTGAGTTGGGCTCAACTGAATGAACAACGGACTAACGTAAATTACGCGCCCTTGGTATGTCACCAAGTTCTTCCAACGTCCATCGCTACAGAACTAATGACTAACTCCTGCAAGCTGACGGGTAATGGCACGGCTGCGCGACGTGGCTGGGCCATAATGGCGGCTATTTCTTCTCTTGGCAGCCTAAACTCCATCATATACACATTTAGCAGGGGTAAGTGGCCTTCACCACAATCAATATCTCCTCACCATTGTCATCCAGATGGCCCTTTCGGTCAGACTAACAGGATTGCGAACAGTCAAGCAAGCCATTGGTCAAGCCGATATCCTACCCTGGTCCAAAGTCTGGAAAAAGGACGACAGCATGGACAGGGCCCGCGATGTGAGCGTACAGGAGACACGAAACCCTACCAATCCACAGCACTACATTCACAAATCGCCCCAGGGAGGGCTACTGATCCACTGGACTATGTCGGTAGTTGTGATTGCTGGAAGCTCGGCCACAGCAAACACCATTGAGTCGATTGGCATCCCAGGTTACATACAAACCTACGTTCACGTCTTCGTTCTCTGTAAGTGAAGCCTAGGGCATTTTCGAACTGCAACAAACTACCTTGTGCTACCGATCGGGTATCTTGATATACACCCATATCAATTAGCAGTCTCTACATTGTATCCACAAAAGAGAACGAAGAAACAGCTAACAACGCCATTCCCCACCTCAGTCACCCTAGCTCTCGTCTCCTTCCGCCTCCCCGGCCGCGAGAGAGCCCTAGCAACCCTCACGCAACAACCAATAAAAAGCATACTCCGTCCCTCCGAGCTCACAAACCCCTTCGCCAAATCCATCTGGTACCTCCTATGGCTCCTTTACATATTAATGAACCTCACCATCATCGTCGTGAACCCAGTCCCGCCTTACTCCGGCTCCGACGGCAGCAACGTCTCGTTTCCCGGCTGGGGCTTCCCCGCCATCCTCTTCAGCGTCCTCGCCTTTGCAATCTCGTACTACCTCGTCATCTTCTGTCCCCTGCCGCGGGAATATCCCCCAAATCAACCCCTCGATGCTCCCACTCCGGGTGATCAGATTCCCGCACGGTGGACACGAAACCCCTTGCACGCCGCTGGCATCAGGGCCAAGATCGAGTTTGACAAGGACTACAACGAGGCTCTGCCGCGGGTGTTTCGGTTTGGTCGTCGGTGGCGGGTGGTTTACTCGATTGAGGGCGATCGCGACGGGGAGGAATATGATTCCTCTACGACCAAGTTGTTTCTGTACTGGCTTTTTGGGGGTGATCGTCTGAAGGAGTCTCCCCCGCGAAGATTCTGGGAGTGGTTGAGGGAACGGGCGCATTTACGGTGATAAAGGGAACGGTTGGCATGGCAACGGCTTAGGACCCACTTACCCCTGAATCTTCCCCCTGCGATTATTCATAATACGCAACACTCTAATGTAGGATTTAATAAATCAAAACGCCTGGGACTATGTGCGTTGTTAAAGAACTTTTTTTCATTATTTTTTTTTTGGAGGAGGGGGGTGTTGGATATCCGTATCTAGCTTTTGAGCTGTATTAATAAATCAACTCTTAATAGAAAAAAGAAAGGTAAAATATTGAGTTCAACTCGACCATATACACCTCCTCCTACATCCAAAAAAACTCAGCAACATACTTCCCTCGAGCTTACATAACATCCTTGCAATTAAGCTGTCGATAAAAAATTGCAAAAGATGAACATGACCACGCCTCGAACTGAGGACCTCATTAGAGGCAGGCACTAGTAAGAACCAACAAGATCTCTACATGGATATGAGGGATACGCTGAGTGCGAGCGACCTACGCGCTGTCAATTACACCACATGGGAGAACTCATATTCTTGCTTGAATCTCACTTGTGGTTTGGCAGGCTATCAACCTCCTCCTGATCCTCAGCCTGTCTTAGGTTCTTCGACTCCTTTCCAACTCGTGAAAAAGGTCAACAAAACTACCAGTTGCCCCCCGATTTCCCCATGGTTCGTTCGATGTGATCTTCGACATAGCGAATCCTCCCCCGCGACTGCACTCATCGCAGTCAACCCACGAATCTCAGGGTCGGTTTCAGATCCACCAAGATGGAACGTATCCAATTCCATTCCGTTATCCAATGACCCACCACTTACCCGATCCTACTCCAACAGATCTTCACCAACCCAAAGCAACTCCTCCTGAAAAACCGGATCGATGACTTCCTCCTCGTCACTTGACCCCGAACCCTCCTTAACCTCAACTTCGACCACCGCCTTCTCCAAAAGCCCAACCTTCAACGCAATCCGATTCTTAACAACCCCCCACTTCGACATCCGTTTCCAAGGCTGATCAAACCCAGGTATAGACTCGACATTATCCGCCACGAAATCCTCGTCTTCCTCTTCCTCCGCCTCGTCATCCTCCTCCTCATGCTCATCCTCCTCCCCATCCTCCGCACCCTTCTTCTTCCCATCCTCCACACTATCCCTCACCCAATCAGCCCAATAGCCCGCATGGTGCCCCTTCATCCTCTGAACATCAACCTCCTCCCACGTAGCTCCGTTTCTGAGCAAATACCTCACAATCTCCCAATGACCTACAAAAACAGCAGCATACAATGGACTGAAAAACCACCCACCCCTCAAGTTCACATCCGCCCCTCTGCTCACCAGCATTTCCACCGTCTCTAGCTCCCCCGTCTGACAGGCCGCCTGCAAAGCAGTGTGGTATTTCCCACCCGTGGCATCAATCTCAGCCCCACGGTTAAGCAGCATGGCAATAACCCACTTCGAAGCCCTAGACGCACAAGCAGCCTGCAGCGGCGTCCCGTATCTCCCCCCCCTGGCGTTGGGATCCGCACCTCTCCCCAGAAGTAGATCCACCGCCTCGACCTTGCCATGCAGAATAGCCGCGTGGAGAGCCGTGCCAAAGTGCCCTGCCTTGGTGCAGACGTCTGCCCCCTTCCTGAGGAGGAGACGCCAACTCTCCGGCTCCCCTTGCGACACGGACGCTATCAGCGGTGTGCCCCACCGTCCAGAAGCGCGACCCGGGTTCACCTCGGCCCCAGCCTTGACCAGCTTCCTGACAGCGTACCACGAATTCCGAAGCGCCGCGGCCTGGAGCGCGGTACCACGGACCGTCGAAACGGGTTCGTTCAGATCAACCCCCAGCCTCATCACCTTGTCAAAGATCTTTTGGCCCTTATCGATGCTCTCGATGGCGGCGAATAGCGCGTTTGGGTACAGTTCGTTACCCAGCTTTGCGTCGGCACCCTTCTCCATCAGGTAGTCAAATGTACCCTCCTGATAGGTGACAGCCGCGGCGTTGAGAGCGGTGCCATAATGACCAGCTACTTTGTTGACTTCGGCTCCAGCCTCGACAAAGTACTGCTCATCTTCGCGCTCCATCCAGACACAGTGCTGCAGTCCATTGCCGAAGCGTCCATAGGCAAAGTTGACGTCAAAGTCGTGGTAGTTGATCATCTGATGGAGCAGCGTCGAGCAGGATCCCCAGGAATCATCCTTACCGGGATATCCAACTGCCGCGCCGCCAGCACACCCAAACATACCCCCAAGGAGATCATTCCGAGCGCCATGCCTATACAGGATCCTGATGATGACGTAGGCGCCCCGGCTGTATGCTGCTTGCAAAGCAGTGCCGTATTGCCCACCTTGTATGTTTGGATCGGCGCCCTTGTCAAGCAAGGTTTCCAACTTCTCGTCGTCGTAGTGATATGCGGCGACCTGAAGAGCAGTGCCCCATACTCCGCCCACAGCATTGACATCGGCACCTTGTTCAATAAGGTACAGAGCCACTTTATCATCAGACTGGAAGCCCACGGCGCAGGGAAGCGGGTAACCCCAACCGCCGGCTCTTTCATTGACATTTGCACCATGCTCAACCAGCAGTTTGATAAGCTCCACGTCCACTCCGTCATGGCGGAGCGCAGCCAGTAACGGACTGGTGTACCAGGAACCCTTGATGACTTCGGTGGTTGCCCCAGCCGCGAGGAGGCTTCGCACCACTTCAAGATGACCTTGGGAGCACGCGGCCATCAGGGCCGTGGTGAAAATGCCACCCTTTTCGTTGGCGTCGCTCCCTAGTTTGAGGAGTAGGTCAACGGTGGTGGAGTGACCACGAAGTGATGCTACCTGGAGTGCCGATTTGAAAGGAGGCTTTGGCGCGTCTTGTCCCAAATCCACCGAAAGATGAGCCCCAGCCCCGACGAGCCTCGTAATTAGGTCATCCTTCCCATGCCAAGCAGCAGACTGCAGGGCTGTGATGGGCCCCTTATCAAGCCCATCGTCAATACTCCCGGTGAGATCTGAATAATCGCTAGCAAGATTGACATCTGCTCCAGCCTCAAGCAAGAAGTTGAAGATGGCATCACTCTCCAGCTCGACCGCCGCCTGGAGAGCGGTGATGAGCAAACCAGCTTTGAGATTCACATCAGCCCCGCGTTCCACCAGAATCTTGACCAGATTAGGTCTGTCACGCTTCACGGCGAAAAGGAGTGGAAACCCGTGGCTTCCACTTTCCTCGTCGGTCACGACGCTTGGATCCGCTCCCGCATCCAATAGAGCCGTGACGATATCTTCACAGATGGACTTGGCATTGAGAGCAGCAGAGAGGGGAGCACCGTATCGACCGTTGTTGGTTTCGCTTGGACTCGCCCCCAGTTGAAGCAACTGCTTGACCACGTGCATTTTACCATTCGAGGCAGCAGCTTCCAGCGGTGTGCACGAGATGGGCTTGTTAAGAACTGTACCGAGCAGAGCCAGATCCACCCCTTGTTCCGCGAGAAAGGCCACCGTATCTGAATGTCCGAAATATGCTGCAGTCACAAGAGCATTTCCCGCATCTGTTGTGGCCCCCTTTTCTAGACCGAGATCGTAGAGAGCCTCGATCACGGCGTTGTGGCCGTTGGCCGCAGCACGGACAACCGCCGTGGCTTCATTGTCACCAGTGTTGATGTCGATACCCGCTTTGGCAAGCAATTTGACGCAGTCGACATGACCACCATACGCTGCCAGCTCGAGGGGGCTGCCGTACTCTGGATGGGTTACGCTGAGGTCCGCCCCAGCACTGATGAGTCGCTGCAAAACCCCCAGATGCCCCCTGAAGCTGGCTACGTGTATGGCACTGCCATATTTGCAGGTCGACCATTCATTAACATCTGCCCCAAGACCCAGCAACAGGTTGATAGTACTGATATTTCCTGCGCAGCACGCTTGGTACAGAGCACCGCAGTCCTCGACTGGGTAGCCTAATTCGACCAAGTTCTCGATGCACTCATCCATACCGTTGGAGGCAGCCATGGCGAGGGGTCCAGTGTTCCTGCGAGCTGGGCTGCTGACCTTTACACCATTAAGATGCTCCAGTATCAGCTGAACAATCTGGACGTTCTTGCCAGCGATGGCTGATGTGAGAGGCGAGGAATACAAGCCTCCCTGTCCACATGGGTTTGCACCAGCTTGTAACAAAACCTCAACAACCTTCCGATGGCCCTTCTCAGCAGCGGCAGCCAGTGGAGTTCCATACCGTTTACAGGGGATGGCGTGCTTGGCTCCTTTGTCGAGAAGTAAGCGGACGACGTCGGCGTGCCCTGCAAGGGCTGCTGCTTGAAGTGGGCTCCGGTCCTTTCGTCGTCTAGCATCTAGGTCGATGTTTTGTTGCAGAAGAACCTCGACAACAGCGGCATGACCCATAGCTGCTGCATCGTAAAGTGCTTCGCCAAGGTCAAGCTCAGCCATCTTTTCTGCTGGGTGCGGTACCGGGCCGTTCGCTTGTAGCTCGTCTACCGAGGCCGTTGCAAACTTCAGAATGACCTTGACAACGCCAGCGTGTCCACGAGAAACCGCAGCTTTGAATGGCCCAAGCAATTGTTCAGCTTCAATCCCAGCCTCCAGAAGTTGCTGTGCCGCACCGGCCAGACCATACCAAGCCGCATAGGCCAACGGTGTCCTTGATGACACGCCAGAGAGCGCTTTGTCAGATTTTGCACGGTGCTGGTACTGTTCCCAGGTCACAAAATTCCTGCGTGAGCCATTTGTCAAGTGGAAGAATCGCATCGTCAGATCCAAGACATCTTCGTCCGGTTCGTCGTCTTGCTCGCTGTACTTGGCATGCAAACCCCAGGCGCTGGCAGCATAAGGCAAAAACTTGTACCCCTGGAGCTGGTCGGAGTCAGGCGATAATGGCTTTGCGAAATCGTCGTAGCAAAGATATGTTAGGCACACAGATGCCAAAGTCGACTCGGTCTCGTACTTGGCAACACAGAATAGAGGTTTTGTCTTGCATATGTCTTCTGATACCAGAAACTCCTTCACCGAGAAATGTGCCAAGGACACAAACCTGTCTGGTGATACAGTGACCAAGCCACCCAACAACTCAAGCATGTCCTCGGGGTCGGTGTCCACGGCATTAAAATCCATGCACTCCTCTCCATTGTCTGGCTCAATCGAGATCGCTTCGGCCAGCTCCTCAAGTGAGAGGTTTCTGATGCCGCGTACCAACCAAGCAAGTATTTTCCGAACAATCTCCACATCCTCCGGGTGTTCGTCTTCTATACGCTGAAGAATCCGGATGTATGTTTCCTGCAGCGTGCGCGGGAGGTTGGTCAGAGCAGAGCGGATAGCTTTGTCGTTTCGCAACTTGCACAAGGCATCGATCTGGCACCGCACCCATTGAAACATGCCTTTTGATCCGGTCACCAGGCTCTCCACAATAACGCTTTGCAACTCTGGATCCCTCAGTTTCAATTTCCTTTGCTTGATCCTTGATGCAACTTCTCCCTCCACAAAGTTTTGAATGTCGTCTGCGACATCAGACTGCTCGATGGACGTGGCTGGCAGGCCCTGAAATGCCCGCGCAATTGGGAGCTCGTTCCGACTTGTTACTAGAATCTTCAACCTGGGGCACTGCTCATGGAGGCTCCGTAATGCGTCGGTGAGAGTCTCCCATGACGAAGGACTGGTCTCGTCCAAGGCATCGATGACAATGATGACTGTCTCGAAATGGTCACTCATAAAAGTGTTAAAGTCTGCAAGAAGCTCGTCAAACTCGGCCGTAAATGTAGGTGCCAGTCTAAGCTGCTCAAGAAAGAAGTCTTGGAGGGTTTCGAAGACTCCGCTGTTCTGTTTTGCCAACATGGCCAGGATTGTGCTGAGAATCTTGGCTGGGTCCTGTTTCTGCGAGTCTTTGTAATCGCAGTAGAAGTAAGCAAGCCCGGTGTTTGGGTCCTGCACCTTTTCTTGCAGGTAGTTGATGATGCTCGATGATAGGATGGTTTTGCCCGCTCCGGCTAGAGTCCCACATTAGCCCAGGTTCGAAGAGAAAGGAATGGTGGACTGGACGTACGAATGGCGTGCAGCCACAGAAAGCTGTTGTCCTCTCTGAGCCACCGTTGAAACTGATGGCCGTGCAGAAACCAGGTACCAGAGCTTGCATGACGAAGACTTGTTGCCGCCTTGTGATTTGTAGCGACATTGGCGGGGGCCAGCCACTCATGCACTTTGGCTGTGCTCTCTGCGTCGACGTAGTTTGCAATCAACCTCTGACTTCGTTCAGCCTTTGCCCAACGTTCGCCGGCCAAAGTGCGTTCCTTGCTAGCCAGCTCTTTCTCGGCCAGCCCAGCCTCGGACTCGACGGCCTCCACATTCTTGGATATGCGGTCTTTGATACCGTCAAAGTCGACACTGAAGGGCTTCCAGAGAACCCTCAATGCAGTGGCCAAGCCAACCGCTTGCGTCAACCTCTTGATGCCCTGGCATTTTTCCTTGCCCACGCGGAAGATTTGCTTGGCTCGGACACAGAACTCGAAGATGGCGATGTAAATGTCGACCATAGGCGCCTTGATATTCTCGTTATCTGGGTATAATGTCGGGTAGCGTTCGAGGCGGCTGAGAATGGTCCCAATGTTTTCCAACATCAGGGCCAACTTCTCAAAATACTCGCCAAACTCGCGGGCCAGGTCTAGGACGATGCGGAGACTGCCCCATAATGGGCAAAGAATGTCGCTGCCATTGGCAAGGATGCTGAGACCATCGCCGTAGGTTTCGAGGCCATTGATGAAGGGGATCAGGGCTTCGCCAACTCGGCGTGACTTTGACTGCTGCTTGTGGGTAGCACCAATGGCCTTGAGCTCTTCTATCAATGTCTTGGCGGCAACCGAGGTGTCGAATAACCGGCGCTCATCAGTGGTCAAGTCTGCGGTGAAATTATTGATGCAGGCTGCGTCGAGCGATCTGAGGGAAATGACGTTGACGGTCATGATGTTGCCAGTTCCTGCTGTCCGTACTTGTTGAAAACATTAGGGGAGAGGTGGAAGGAGCCCAACGAGAGATGCTATCGATAAGGGGCTCCTCCTTCCCTATAATCCGACTGATCCAATGAAATTTCAGACATATTCCCTAGCTTGCTTTAGGCATCTGCGTCTCAAAATGAGGCACTTGCTCCTTTTCAGCCCCACCAGCATTTGCCTGTTTAGTGAGTTTGCATATGGATCTAACCGCCTCCGGTTTGAGAAGTCACGAAACACATGCTCACACGAGGTGCGCAAGATGGACGAACCAAAAATGTAATAGATTGTTTCTGTGCCCCTAGTTTGACAACGAATTGAGCTCTCCTCCTGCTTTGTAAAGCAGGTAGAAACAGCTGAAATTGCCGATCCACCAAGTGATACCACGGATCTGACTCCACTGTGGGTGGTCTATGAGGATGTACACAGCGCCGTACGCCACGCGTGCAATTGTGTAGGCCAACCCGGCACGGTTGATCAGGGTTCTGTCAACACCAGCGGCGGTAGCTAAGCACACGGCGCCAGCAAAGAAGGCGTAGTTCTCGACGGCATTTGCGTGGGCTGACTCGTTGCGTTTGAGCATATCGAGTTGTTTCTGTGTGATCTTGCCCGAGGCAACGGCAGCGTCCCCGTACTTGGCAAGATCATAGCGGGGCGACACATTGTGATCGATGCCGTACCACTGTTTGAGCGTGCGTGAAGACAGAAGGCCGTACGCAAAGAAGAAGTGCAAGCCCAGGAAAAAGGGCGCGTAATTCGGTATGATGACAGTAAGCGGGGCAGCCCGAAGGCCGAGGGCAACACCGAGAGATACCATGGCGACGGGAGAGACTTTGAAGAATTTGTTGTCTGCGCAGTGATGCTGAGCTCGAGAATGGGACCACAGCGGCTTTATACAGGTCACGCTTTCAGCTGTGCCGCCCGCACAGTGTTCTGCGTGCCAGACTCTTTTCTTTCAGCACAGTGCTGCATTGCTGGCTGGCGGCACAAGACTGGCGCAATTACGCGGAAACACAAACAAAGGATTCTGGTTGACTGTTGACCTGTTAGCGAGAATTAAACGAAAAACACAACAGCAGATACCGTTTTTCGAGGACCGGAACAACCAGGACAGTTTCCATCGGCAATGTGAGGCTTTCTGTTAGCTCGGACTGTAAGTCTTCAAAATTGGCTATGGCTGGTTAGGTGCAGGAGCTATTCTGAAGCAACACAAGTCCTGGCTAGAAACACGGTTTCCTGTGGTTTTTTTTTAGGATTTCTACTCGAATTATAAACCATGTTCAAATGGAGTGGGAGAAAGCACCCCGCACCCCGCACCCCACACCATTGGACCTCCGCCGTCGAGCTGCGGATAACGGCTGCCAAGATTCGGTCCGCAATCCGGTAGACCCACATCTCCGCCGTTGGCGTCAACGGCCGCCACCGTTGACAAGGACTCGGTCAAAGAGGACCGACAAACAGAGGCAAAAGAGGATCGCCAAGTGAAATCAGGTTTCCACTCACATGCTCGGAGCCTTCTCCGATCGAGTCTCCATCCATGTGATCACACCGGCGTCATATACACAGACGCACACGGCAGATTTGCATCATCCCCGCTTAATTAGTCAACCTTGACCATCCCGTGTCTTATGCCTATATCACCCTGAGATCTCACCATGATCTGCAGCCCATCAGCATCGTCGTTTCTCAACGTTCCGTCTTTGACATCTGAACCACATAGAGCCAACCAAACACCTCGCAACCACCCACAATGCGCAACCCCCCCGAAAGCATCAACCACCTCCTCGACACCCTCACCAACAACCCCTCCTCCCCCTCCCTCCGCATCCACTTCCCCACCGAAACCGTCTCCTCCCCAGGCCAGCACCTCTCCACCACCACCTCCGCAACCCCCCCTTCCTTCTCCGTCTCGGCCTCGGCTCTCCACAACCTCAAATTCCCCAACAACGACCTCTCCCCCGTCTCCTCCCACACCTCCGACCCTGACGACGACGCAAACAAACCCTCCACCTCCACCAAAAATGAAGACCAACCTGACATAAACCCCCTCACCATCCCCCGCTTCCTAATCACCACCCTCGACCTCGACCCCCCATTCCCTTCTTTTCCAGTTCTGGGCCCAATCCTCCACGGCATGCAGGCCGACCTGGCATTGTCGACCTCTTTCACGGGCGAGGATGACATTGACACAGACAAGCAGTTTATCCCTCTGGAGCGGGACACTAGGTTCAACCTAGGTGAGGATGACATAGGGGAAGTGGCGCGGTACATGGGCCCTTCCCCGCCGGGGTGGAGCGAGCCGCATCGCTATGTTTGTCTGATGTGGCAGCAGCCCGAGGGGGTGACTGGAGACAAAATCAGGGAGGAGATGGGGTGGGGGGGCGCGAGGGATGGGAAGATTGGGGCGTGGGAGAGGGTGAGGTTTGATCAGGGGGGTTTCGAGGAGAGGTTTGGGTTGGGGGAGGTGGTGGCAGGGAATTATTTCGTTTGTTGATCTGGTTGGATAACTTCCAAGGTAGATTGGAATCAGTTTTTCTGGGTATTTCTTAGGATGGGCTATTGCATTGGGTTGGCGTTGGAAAATGATAGTTTGTTGGCGTTCATAATTTGCTTGAGCAGTTACTGCCACTCACTCCTCCACAGGCACCTGCACCAGACTCTGCCCGCTTTCCGTTCATGTCGTGATTTTCCCGGTCATTACCACCACTTTCAAACAACCGTCTTCCCTCACCGTCAAAGTCTCCCGAGACATCTCAGTGCCCCTACTTACTCCCCCCATGCAGCCTCCCTACACTCTCCACCGTCACCGCATCCTTATGCCACCTCTTCGCCAAAACCCCCTCCCTAAACACCCACGCCCCCCCAATCGTCGCCCCCGGCCCCACAGTCACCAACCCAGCCACCACAAACCCCATCACATTCCCCCACCCCTCCCTCAACATGCCCGCCTGTCTCAAATCCCAAAACAAATACCCCACCCAGACAATGTGGCTCCCAAAACCGAAAAGGTAATCCCACTTTAGGAAATTGACCGCAAACGAGGTCAAATCCCCGTAATGTCTCGGGATCCCTCCCGGGAAAAACAGCCCCCAGTGTGCCGGGTCAACCCCGCCGTTTCTCCCCCATATATGTGCCGCTGCTGCTATGATACTCCCCAAGCCGATGTAAATTCGAAGAACGGGGAGGTCTTTGGTGAAGTTGTTGATCTTGTCTTGGTTGACGGTGTCGCTGAATAGTCTGGAGAGGGTGAGCATTGCCAGTGCGGTCCAGATGGGGAAGGGTTGCCAGATGAACAGCCAGGATTGGCGTTGGGGGAGGTCAGAGGAGAAGAGGAACCCGATTAGGGGGGTGAGGTAGGCGAGGAGGATGGCAGGGAGGATGGTGTACGACCAGCGGGTGTTGGTCAGGCGCTTGTCGCGGGCGGCGAAGGATTCGATGGGGGAGAGGATGTAGTGGAGGTAGAGGTAGAAGGGGCCGATGATGCCCACGCCCATGAGTTGGCAGAGGGTGAGAAAGAGGTTGGGCCTGTGAGGGGGGTCAGTGATTGAGAAAGGGTAAGGATCTGAGGAGGAGCAAGAACCTACAGTTGCAAGATAGTAAGCGCATTCGCCCGCCGTGTCGACTCCAGCAGCCAGATCGTAAAGAAGGGCAGCCCCTCAAACAGAAAGGTGATCATATGCCGGCGGCCTTCTTCCGATGTGCCGTACATACCCGGCACAAAGATCATATTCACCCACGCCATCGTCTCGTCAAGACTCCTCCAGCCATAAAACGACCGCAGCACCGGAACCAAAGTGTTGTCA